>NC_045434.1:74236891-74585701 GCF_002776525.5 Piliocolobus tephrosceles
GGACCCGGGGGGGGGGGGCTGGGGGGGCGCCGAACCCCGGCCACCCCCCGGGTGTCGGGGGCAAAGTGGTACTCCAAAAAAAAAAAAAAAAAAAAAAAAAAAAAAAAAAATAACCTGAAAAACAAATAACAAACTGATGTTAGAAAGCATGCCTAGCAATTTGGATAGAAGTGCTATGCATATTTTTTTCTGCTAAAACGTAATAGCCCAAATATCTATTTATAGATGGCTAGTTGGATAAGTTATTAATCCTTTATACAATAGAATACTCTGAGGGTATCACTAAAAATGGTATTGTATGAGACAAGAAAGTGTTCCTTATACTTGTAAGGGAAAAAAGCAGCTTAAAAAAACTGTATGTTAATGTTTTGCGATTTTTTAAAATTACATACAATTAATTATATACCCTATGTATAGATGAATACGTAGAAGAAAGAGAGTGAGAGAGGGATAAAGAAGGATGTATACTATACTGTAAAATAAAATGAATGTACAACGTACTCTACTGAAAATTTTTGCGTTCTTCTTTGTGCTTTTCTGTATTTCTGATATTTTTCTCCATGACAATGTGGTGCTTTTTTTAATTAGATAAAATATGCTATTAAAATTAAAAGCTGACAACAGTAGAGATGTACATTTAAATTATAGAACTTTCCTACTTAGTTATTTGCTACTCTCTTATCTTCTGTTAGGTATTTGTGATAGGCATAATGTGATACATTAATATAATGTGAAATATCACAAATGGAAAGCCTGAAATCGCCTTTTATTCTTGTTATTTGTTGTATGATATGTAAATATTTTAATAAAGACTCTCTCTTTACAAAAATTAATGTCTTTCATGAGAAGATGAACAAATAATAGTATCCCATCCCCACTCTAGTTATACCCATTAGAGGTAATGGAAGTCAATAGCCTCCTTTCACATCTGTCCCCATGTTTGTACAAATATTTATATCTATATGTAGACACAGAGTCTTTCTTCAGAAGATCAAAATTAGCTTCTAGTATGAATGTTATTCTGTACAAGTGCTTCATTCACTCAACATATGCACAGCTTTCTAAACCCAAGCATATATAACCACTTACTACTTTTAAGAGATTTTTCATTTCAATTGGCCTATCTGATAATTTATTCAACTAATAGACACTCAGGTTGCTCCCAGTTTATGCTTTTACAATGTTGCAATACATCTTTGCACTTATATTAATATGTGTCATGGCTTTTATATTCCTGATGTGAAAATTGCTGAGTCAATGGGTATACCCATTTTAAAATCTAGAAGATATTGTCATATCCCCTTCCCCAAAAGCTGTTTACCTGCAATGTTTGAGAAAGCCTGTTTCCCCGTGTACTTGCCAGCACTGAGCTTTATGATACTAATTCTTTTCATTCCTATCAATCTGATGGATGACTAATGGTAGCTCCCTGTTTTGATTTGCATTTTCGTAACTACCAGTACTACTATCTTGATTTTAGAACTAGGTTAATCTAAGGAGATTCTATCTTCTAAACAATGGCATCCTCTGTTTTTTGTCAACACTTTTGATTTATTTTTTATCCCATGTTGATAGTCAGGACAGATCCAAATTAGGCTGCAAAAAGGTGACGAGTTTTCCTGAAGACCTTAACATGACCGAGTTGGCACTTAAAATTAGATCACCTGATATTAAAGACTGCACTTATTCTGCTGCATGTTAGGACCACTGAGAGAAAATACTTCAAAAAAGGCTTTTGTCCATTCGTTTTCATTCCCTTCCTTCAGATCTCTCCCTCAATAACAAATTCTCCTTCTTCAGTTTCTCAGTACATTCACCACACCTCTTGCTTTTTGGAGAGTATTATAATATTATATGTTGATCTTCCTCTTACACTCCACCATGCCTACCCATTCTTTGTGTTAACCATCCAGAGTCCTCCTTCTGCTCTGCATGAGCTACTTCTCTGGCAAACTACTAGGTTCCAAAGCATTAACGACCAATGAAGAGCCACTGCCCTGTTCCCTGTGGCAAGTGTTTGTATCTACACAGGGACATTACATCTATATTGTCTTTATTCAAGATATTTCTGCTCTGAGAAAAATAAATTCCCTGACTCATAAGTGAGAGAGATGGTTGGATCAGAAATGCTATCCATTAAAGAAATGGATTCTGGAAGAAGACCCTCTTTCTCGTTTTGCCTCTGACAATACATGTAGGCTCCTGTGTTAAGACTGAACAGAAATAAAGCCTATTTACTTTGCAGTCTGCTTGCCAACAATAGCTTCAAGGAATTGAGCAATTTATTTCTCTTTGAAATCATTGTAAATTTATAGATTAAAATTCATAAATTATATACACAATAAAATATATAGCATACATATCGTTATATTTAGTGAAATAAAATACATATACCTATATACAATGAACACTCTTATAACTGACTTTCCATATTAACGAAAATTCGACATTTTCTCTGTAAAACATATCAAGTGATGTTCATAATCAGTTGAATCCTTGACTATATTTCACTTTCTTTTAATAACTGTTTTTAGCATTGCCATTCAGGATTGTGTTTAAACTCTATTTAAATTCATTTATCTTTCTCTCCAGTATGACTCCTTATGGGTAATGAGTTTTATAACTTTATAGCCTGATACACAATGGTGTACTTCTATGTATTTACATGTTAGAATGGATGGCCTATCTTCATAATGTTAATTTCCATTATGTAATTCTTTCGACGAGAGTATCGTCTTACATGTCTGCTTCTATGTGTTTCCTGAGCTATCATGGATATATAAAAATTCCTTCATAAGTATTATACATTGTCTAGAAGACACTCACTACCTAGAAAATGTTCTCAGGTTTATGGAAGTAAGTTTCTTTAATCATGAATGTAAAATATCAGCTGAATAAAATGAACCCACAATTTAGCTTCTCTTTATTTGCTAATGTTGGAAAATTATCAGACCAGGCAACACCAAATTTAATGTGTGTAACCATATCACCATGCCATTTGCTCTGGACATTTGATTTATGTAAGAGGTGTCAGAAATCAATTTATCTAAGGCTAGGAACTGGTAGAACGATAGACCACTTTAGATGGTATGGTTTGCAAATAGCTTTTAAGAAGGACCCTTGAGACCTAAAGAATGAGGAAGAGGCAGCTGTGTGACAAGACTGGAGGTGGAGCTACCTCTGATTTGTATTCATCTCAGCTGCGTTCAAATTCTCACAAGGTAGGAACAATATCCCACAGTTATTTTGTGTATGTTAAAAATAATCAATCCAGTCTTCTACAAGCCAATCTCATCTCCACGGCCCATGTTTTATTATGTTATTTTTACCAGTGATGTATTCATTGCGTATTTCTTAATTTATCAACTTAGGTAGACTATACTAACTAGCTGTGAGGAAATTAGCATTCTTCTACTCCCTCAGTTTTGTTTCTTATATTACTATTTTTATTGTCAAGGTTTATAATGTTTATTTTTCTTTGGTAATTCTATTAGATCTTTCAAATATTGTCTACAGGTTGTTTAAAAATTGAAAGAAACGGAATCTAAAATATTACATTTATGTAAATTTTGTTCGTTTGTTTGTTTTTTGTTTTTTGTTTTTTTGAGACTGAGTCTCACTCTGTTGCCCAGGCCGGAGCTCAGTGGCGTGATCTTGGCTCACTGCAAAAGCTCTGCCTCCCGGGTTCACGCCATTCTCCTGCCTCAGTTTCCCAAGTAGTTGGGTCTACAGGTGCCCACCACCACACCCGGCTAATTTTTTGCGGTTTTGGTGGAGACAGGGTTTCACCATGTTAGCCAGGATGGTCTCAGTCTCCTGACCTTGTGATCCACCCGCCTCGGCCTCCCAAAGTGCTGGGATTATAGGCGTGAGCCACCGTGTCCGGCTTTATTTATTTATTTATTTATTTATTTATTTATTTATTGTTTTTGACAGTCTCGCTCTATCACCCAGGCTGGTGTGCATTGAGGTGATCTCCGCTCACTGCAACCTGCACCTCCCAGATTCAAGCAGTTCTCCCACCTCAGCCTCCCAAGTAGCTGGAATTACAGGTGCCCCTCACCATGCCTGGCTAATTTTTGTATTTTTAGTAGAGACAGGGTTTTGCCATGTAAGCAAGGCTGGTCTCCAACTCCTGGGCTCCACTCGCCTCAGCCTCCCAAAGTGCTGGGATTACTGGCGTGTGCCACCGCGCAGGGCCTGGCTATGTAAACGTTTTAAAGTTTAGAACAAAGTAGTGTAGATGGAGCCATTTAGAAGAGACGGAATCATGCAATCCTACATCATTTAAACTTTCCTAAGGCAAACCTTTCAGTGTGGAAGATTCCGTTTTAATTTTTCTGACTCCATCTTTTCTTTCTCTATTTTCATATCCCAGGATGTTTCCTTTCATAGATTCTTTTTTATTCCACTGGACCACTTACTCGAGTAATTTTTTTTCCTGTAGGATTCAAAAGGGGTTTACTCATATCAAGTTTAAAAGCGGAATGCTTTCTGAGCTTTGGCACGTATAAAATGTCTCTATTTTGCTCTTACTTTTCATTGATAGTTTTACCAGCTAGCAGAACTCTAGGTTCAAAATCTTTCCTCCAATCACTTTGAAAACACTGCTCCAATGGTTCCTAGAACCCGTTAACTGTTATGAAAAGTCTGATGCCCATTTGATTTACATTCCTGTGTAGATAATATGTTCCACAAATACACCTCCCTTACCTCTTCAAAACTATATCAGTTTTCTCTGTATTTGTCCTGTTTGGCACTCAGGGATTCATTTCCATGTGAAGATTTACATTGTTTTATGGATTTATTTATTTATTTTGCCCAGGTAAATTTTCCTTTTTTTATTTGTTGGATTTTCTCTTCCTTCCATTGCCCAAATTGCCTTCTACTGGAACTCTTGGTAAATTAATGTTAAATATGACTAGTCTTCATTATTCTTAAGTTTCCTTATATTTACCATCTCTTTTCCTTCAGCCCTGGTAAATTTATCATTCATCTCCATTGTGGGACCTCTTATTTTGGCAGTTGTATTTCTTCTTTCTTTCTTTCTTTTCTTTTCTTTTCTTTGAGACAGAGTCTCACTCTGTTACCCAGGCTGGAGTGCAATGGCACAATCTCAGCTCACTGCAACATCCGCCTTCTGGGTTCAAGTGATTCTCCTGCCTCAGCCTCCTGAATAGCTGGGGTTACAGGCACCCACCACCACACCTGGCTAATTTTTGTAATGTTAGTAGAGACGAGGTTTCACCATGTTGGCCAGGCTGGTCTTGAATTCCTGACCTCAGGTGATCCACCTAACTCGGCCTCCCAAAGTGCTGGGATTACAGGCGTGAGCCATTGCGCCTGCTGGCAGTTGTATTTCTAACTTCCAAGAATATTTTTTTGCTCTTTGATTTGTCGTGTTCATGACAAGTTCTTCATGTAATTGTTATAGTAGCAATAGTCTCTCTAATGTCTCTGAAGACATTAATTAACATATTTAAACTTCTCTTCTGTTCCCTGAATTATGGCTGTGCCTACTGGGGTCCGTTGCACTGTTTGTGTTTTAGTTAACAAATACTCATATAGTTCTTACTATGTGCCAGGCTCTGTTCCAACCAGTTGTTCTTCTCTGTCTGGTCCCACTTCACCTCCATCATCTCATGCCACTACTTTCAAAAATCCTGCATTCTTCTTCTACGAAACCATTTGTCCTTCCTAAAATTACGTCATGTCCTCCCAGCTCTGTGCTATTGTCTGAGTGATTAACTTTCCCATGAATATTTACCCTCTCCTCTATTTGCCAAATTCCCATTCATTCTTTTTTTTTGACACATGGTCTCCCTCCATCATCCAGGCACTATCTCAGTTCACTGCAAACTCCACCTCCCAGGTTCAAGCGATTCTCCTGCCTCAGCCTCCTGAGTAGCTGGGATTACAGGCATCCACTACCATGCCCAGCTAATTTTTCTATTTTTAGAAGAGACAGGGTTTCACCATATTGGTCAGGCTGGTCTCGAACTCCTGACCTTGGGTGATCCAACTACCTTGGCCTCTCAAAGTGCTGGGATTACAAGCTTGAGCCACCGTACCTGGTCACCATTCATTCTTTAAGATTCAGCAAAAACATTGTCTTCCATGAAGACAGAATGGGTCATTTCCTCCTCTATATTTATTTAATTCTTTGTACAGACCCATCTTATAGTTTGGGTCAATTGTTATTGCAATTATTTATTTAAGTACATAAACAAATAATTGTATTCTTCTGTCATTATTCAAGATTGTTTAAGGTGAGGAATTTAACTTAGTTTTATGTTTCTGCCTTCCCCACTTAGCTTCCCATATTACGGCTGGGGCATGGTGGGGTCAAAATTAGATGAATAAATGTCTCATTGGCCTCAAATAAAATAACAGATACCATACAAAGGTGACAAATACCAATGAATGTGACTTTTTGAATTGATTGCTGGCTGCGACACTGTCTCTTACAAGACAAAATAAAATAATTATTTTTCCTTACACAACATTTTCTTTCAAATGTCACTTTAAGATTACTCTATTTGCTATAATCTCAATGTTATAAAGCCTCAGTCAACTGTTAGAAATTAACCCTGCAATTAGACAGGCATGGTAGCAGATGCCTGTAATCCCAGCTACTTGGAGGCTGAGGCAGGAGAATCACTTGAACCAGGGGGGAAGAGCTCGCAATGAGCTGAGATCATGCCACTTCACTCCAGCATGGGCAAAAGAGTGAGACTCTGTCTCAATAAATAAATAAATAAATAAATAAATAAATAAATAAAAATAAAATAAAAAGAAGTTAATCCTGTAATATACACACGAAGAATACAGTTGGAGTTGTCACATAGTATGTATAAGGTAAGTACTTTCACTTGGAGGTAGGTATAACAAAACTGAAAGCTTATTTTAAAATAACAACTTTACTTTTGCTTGCTTGTATTTTCATGATTCAATGGTCAAGAAGAAATAAATATTTTCTGAAACGAAGAGCAATTGATAAACTATAAAATACTTCATAAGTATAAAATAGAAATAGAAATGATGTGAAAAGGAAGATAAGTATTTTAATTGTGTAGTATTAACCAGGATTTTAGGAAAAGGGTGTAAGTATCATTCTTTAATGTTATGTTGGTACACATGTGTGTATTTTACTTTAACCAAGAAAATAGTCATTAGAAACTAACTGTTTTTAACGTCTTAGGTTTTAAGAAGATATTTTCTAAGCTGATATGAATCCTACTTAAGTATATTTAAGATCTCTCATTTAGAGTTAAGTGGAAGAAGAAAAGGCAAAATTGTCTTTGCAGATGTTGAGAAGAAATTCATTGCAGGCAATCATCATTTAATACCCAGTACTGACTTTTTGAACAAGTGCTTTCTCTAAATGATAAATCAAATGTGTTGGCACTAACAGTAATCTCTTAGAATATGAATGAGAAAAGCAAGAATATTAAAACAATAGAAACATTATCATAAAATATCAGCCATTATAGCAAAGAACAGCAAAGGAAATTGGGAAACTATTTTGAATTTTTTTATGGTTCATGTTAACGCGGTCTACAGCAGGGACTATTGCATAAAAAAGCTAAAATACAAATTGAGCTGTAAATATTTACCCATTGGCATTGTGGAAACTAACATTTGAAATGAAAGGATGGAAAATCTTGTGATAGACACCGAAAAAAAAATTTTTTTCTTAAATAATACAATGTCTCATGCTCTAGACAAATGAGACTACTTTCTAGATTTTGAACAAGCCATATACACATTTTTCCACTTCAGTTTACATTCCTTTGCCTCCATTGGCCGAGCTTACCTCCATCTCTGTCTACAGAAGGCTTAATTTTCTTTAAAGCTCAGCAGGAAAACACCTGGTTTTATTACCTCTGTAGGCAGAAGTCATTAATTTTTGAATACTTAATGCATTATATAAGCTTTTGGGGTACTTGTCATAAACATTTTTGTACAAATTTCCGTAGCATTTTAATTTTCAAAATGCTTTACATAATATTACTTTGTTAGATATTTTATGTGTGTGGTGAGGGGGTCGGGGACAGGGTCTCACTCTGTTGCTCTGTTGCTCTGTCACCGAGGCTGGAGTGCAGTGGCACCATCATAGCTCACTGCAGCCTCAAACTCCTGACTCAAGCAATCCTCCTGCCTCAGCCTCCCAAGTAGCTGGGACTACAGGCACATGATCGGCTATTTTTTAATTAATTTATTATTATTATTATTATTTGTAGAGACGAGGTCTCACTATGTTGCCCAGGCTGATCTCAAACTCTTGACTTTAAGCAATCCTCCTGCCTTGGCCTCAAAAGTGTTGGCATTACAGGCATGAGCCACCATGCCTGGCCTCATTTGATCTTCACTGTAACCCTCTGGCAAAACAGGAGAAGAAAACAGAAGAAACTGAGGCTTCCAAGGGCGGGCGCTGCCCAAGACAACCCAGTGTGTAAATGAAGGGAGAGGACTGTGCTCATGAATCTGCTCCTTTCCCAGCATTCCACGCTGCATCTCAGCACCTTACTCTCATCTTCCCTTGTTAAGTTGAATGCCAGATGAGGGCAGAAAGGAAACAAAATGAACAGATTGCTCTCCAAATACTGACAGGGTTTACGTGAGTGTATAGCAGCCCCAAACATTTCCCACACAGATTTAAACCCTCAATTTTATGAATCATTGTTTACCTTGCACATGTATCCAGACCCCATCGGGTTAACACATATTCCATAAAAATGACCTTAGGCTCAGCAAATAGACAGGTTGCCCGGTGATCGAGGACTTGAGAACTCAGTTACTAGCAAAGCATTTTGGTTCAACAAAATTCAGGGAACACTCCGCTGCCAGGTAGGGTCAGCATGGATGCCTCTGTACAAAGAACGCTATCCCATCGACATTGTCGTTATAGGGAGATTCTTCTTCTGTAAGAGGAAATGGAAATAACTCCATCCCTATCCCGATAGAGCATGTTAACACCAGGATTTTAAGGTGCATTTTGTGCTATTATCTGGTGGGCGTCAGGCTGGTTTCTGATTTTGAAATGCCTTCCCTTCTCCTGCCTGCCTCTGCGACGAAGTGGCATGACACAAACGTGGCTTTGATCCCCTTCTTTACATTAATTCTCTTTTTACAGATATAAGCCTTTTTGTACCCAGCTTTACTTTTATTTTTATTCCTATTATTAAAGTGGTCTTTTGGCTACCAGCTGCTTCTTTTCAGCATTTATGAGGATTTGGCAGTTATTTATTTTTTTATTTCAGTGGTGGGGAGCCCAAAGTTCAACTCTAGCAAGGGATCCATCAGACTGTGTTTTGTGGGTGGATTATGCATAAGGCAGGCCCACACCCTGGCTCTGATTTCAGCTCTATGGGCTTCCTCTTGCCTGGGAGCCTGTGAAAAGTTGCATTCTTGGAACCTCCCAGAGCGGGTGGATGTAGCGGGAGAGACGAAGGCTTTAGGCTAAATTGCCAAATCCTATATTTGTACACCAGCAGGCAATAAGTGAAGAAGCTTAAGTATTGCATTCCCACTGTCTGAAGCCTGCAGACCCTGCAATCAAACACCGAGACCATATTCTGAAACAATTGTGTCCGATGATAGTTTATTATGGAAAGAGTATCGCTCAGGATGCTTGCCAATAAAACAACGTGAAAAACAGAATCTCTTCATAGTTCCTATTCCATGATCCACAATTTCATAGATGATAACTGAGCTCTTATTCAGATTTCGAAAACCACTTTGTGTCCTTATGGGCCGTTCACTCACACAGGGCCCAAGCTGGGGGAACCCTCCACGGGCAGCCGGCAGTGCCAAGCAGAGGCAGCCTGCCTTTGCTAAGCCCATCCTGAGCCTGCCCGGTGACCTCCTCTCCCAATGGCACAGACAACCTCTAAAGACTGAGTTAAGCGTGAGATTCAAACAGCAGCCAGCACTGATGATTTGCCTCTTATTTTGGTGTTAAAGTTGGGAATTATCATCCTGCAGAATGATTTTACAGACACCTGTGAGTCAATCCTTTATATCTAAATCAGAACAGCACAGTCACCAGCAGGTTTGACAACAGGTAAACTTTTGCAAAATGCCAGCTGGCCTCACTAAGAAATTATACTCAGTGGAAGGCATGGAGCTACATTTTCTTGTCACCTCTGGCAGACATTTTGTTTACAGATTTAGCTGAATGTTCCTCTTAGTTAAGGAATGCAGCTGGAGGCTGCCTGTGTGCCTCATTTCTTCTGCATTTGCTTAAAAAAATATTTTCCCTCAAAGAAAATTGTGCAAGCAGCCACTCTGACTTTGGACAAGAAAGTCACACCCTCATGGTGTGTGCTGTGGACAAGGAAGAGTTGCATATCCGGCATTTACATTCCATCATATATATTGGCATTTGATTAGAACCAGTATACGATTTTAGACATTTTTTTCTCCAACAGTTAAAAAAAATCAGATGAAAGCAAGGCTGGTATTCACCGGCATGCACCATGACACTTTGTCAATTATTAATAGCTGGCATTCATTCAGATAAGATGGGTTTCCAGTCTCATTGACTGGTGCCTGTGCCAGTCTGATTATGAACTATTCTGAATATCATTCCTGAATATATGTTGCATATTTCCAAAAAGATTCTAAGTCCCTTGTGGGTGGAGAGTACAGTATAAAATTCTTATGAATCCTTGAAGCAACCAACTTGGTGAGAAGCATATGGCAGATGCTCCATAAATACTTAGCAAGTGGCATTTAATTAGATAATAGGAATTAGACACATTCTGCATTGGCACAATATGACTATCATTGGTCTCATTTCACTCTGTAATGAGCCGTTTACCTAGCCTAATGACCTGCAAGGTACTTCGGTTATTTTCACTAGTGCCAAAGTCAGATTAAAGAATGGACCCAGAGAGGGTCACAGAAAAACCCTATGCAACTCATCAACACAGGAATGCACAATAATGCATACGTCCAATGTGAGGCGCACCACAAAAACCTTTTCTGGCTTAATCTACTGCCAGACATGATTAGGAAATGGAGAGAAGAGGTTAGACTCTTAGGTGTATTAAAACATTTCTGCCCATCACCCTGGAGTAGGGCTGAAATGTTGCCGTCAACGGATTCACAAAGGGTTTCAGCTAATTTAGACTGATATCTCATACTAGCTCATCTTTTGATTAGTTTAATGTCTTCTTTTAAAATAAATGTCTTTTGGCTTCTTTTTACTCAAAACCCAGTGCCATCCCCCCGTCTACCACCACTTCTTAAAAATTTTAAACCAACCAATACATACTTTTCACGTTCTAGAACTAAAGGGTAATTCTTGAAAAAAATTTTATTCCTCCTTGATGTTTCTGTCTTTAAGATATTCTTGAGGTTATTAAACCCTCTCTGTGGCCATTATTTAGCAAACTTTACATTATTCTTTGCCTATATTTTCCTTAAAGTCAGTCCCTTTAGCCTTTAATCATCTGTGTGTTCTCTGAACCCATTCCAATTCTACAAATTTTATGTGGAGTTAGGGTCACTGACCCTGGACCGCAGTTCTTTAATAGAAAAAAACCCATGACTTTCTTCTTCATTGTTCTGGGAAATCATGCTCAGGCTCTTGTTCAAAGTCATGTTGCTGAGTTAGTGTTATTCTGTATCTATGATCTAGGAGACTGACACGTCATGAGACATACATCAGAGGATACTGTCAAATGTTAGGTATGTGGGCGTTACACATTTTGAATTTGTGGTAATTGGAGCATGGGCTTGGTTAGTATGCCTGTGCACTATAATCATAGTTTTATCACATCAGTTAATGGCAGAAGCAAGTTACAGGGCAAATAAAGTAGTTAAGGAAAATCAAAGTTTTCGAAACTCTTGATACTATACAAACACTGTATACCAATGTGGATCAGAATATTCATTCAGTTAAATAAAAAATTTTATTCAATAAACAATAACATTGCCTATCTGTAAGTATTAAATAATGTGGAGTTTCTGCTAATTTAGGAATGAGATTTTCCCTAATTAGTCTGCATTGTGGAAGTGCTATCTAATCTTTGTAACTGAGAAGAACCTAAGAGTAGTAAAACTTTTCGGTGATGTCCACTGAGAAATGGTGTAAGAAATCTCCAGCACAGAAGAGGCACTTAGACGTTTCCCCTCAACAGCTAACAGCGGAACTGACTAGCCTGAGTGTGTGAGAAGCAATAGTTATAAGATGGAATGGAAAGACCAAAGGAAGTGGCTTCTGTTTTTCACAGCCTTGCCATGCTCTCCCTTACTCTGTGGCACATAAAAACTGTAAAATAGCTCAATGAAAAAATCACATGTTATACACCATTAGTAAAATATTACCATTATTTTTATGGTACTAATTCTCTGCTGGATGTTGTCCAACAATTTAGGTAATCTATTACTTATATGTAAAATAATACTAAGTATTATTCAGGATTCTCTTCCAATCTTATGAGTGTCCCTTGAAGTAATGGATTTCCTCTATAGATAGGAATGAGAGGGTTAGAATTTGATAGAGTTTGGGTCAATTTTTAAAAAGGGAGACTGGGTTCAGTGGCTCACAACTGTAATCCCGGCACTTTGGGAGGCTGAGGCGGAAGGATTTCTTGAACCTGGGAGTTTGAGACCAGCCTGGGCAGCATAGTGAGACCCTATCTCTTACAAAAAAAAAATTAGCTGAGCATGGTGGTGCACACCTATAGTTCCAGCTACTCAGGAGGCTGATGTGGGAGAATCACTTGAGCCCAGGAGGTTGGAGCTGCAGTGAGCAATAATTGGGCTGCTGCATCTCAGCCTGATCAACAGAGGTAAAGCCTGTCCCCACCCTTCACCACCAAAAAAAGAGAGCTAAACAGAAAAATTAGGCAATGTCCCTTAAAATGCTCATCTGCCACAAGATAGAACTTTGCTAAAACATTATAAGGTGTAACAGCTCCTATAAATTCTGAGATGATTGCACAGAGAAAATTCAGTTGGTCAAACATAGTACTTTTCAGTGTTTTACAATACATTTAAACATTAGCCAACATCCAGCAAGAGAATTAGTATTATGTGGAAGTAACAGAAAACCTCTAATTTAGCCTGTAAAAAAGGGGACATGTATTATAAGATAAGGGGGTATCTTACGGGATTGAGAATAAGACCTCAGAAAAGAATTACAACCGTGTTAGAACACTCGGGATGTATTAACCTGGGCAGGCTGTTATTTTAGCTTCTTGTCTGCTAACATAAAAATCTAAAAGCTGGACAATTAACTATCATTATAATTTTAGATTTGTGTTATCTGGATCTAGGGTGGATATTTAATAAATACTGGCTTAAACACTTTAGCTTTTACTTTTTCCCTCTGTTAAGTATTTAATGATCTGTAAATAAGCACTTCAGAAAATGCTACCTAAAAGGACTCTGTGCTCTTTTACAACATGAAAAATCTTTGTGTAGTGTGAATGATTCACCCTCTGATTTGTCTGTTTGCTAATGAGATGTTTGGCTCACATGGTCAGTACTTTGTCCAATAATATATTTTGTCCAATAATGTGAAAGGCCAGTCCTACGGAAGGAGGTCATATTCTCCTAAAGAGGTGTTTCTTCCTCCACATTCCAAGTGAGGTTCCTTTTTTCTTTTTGGAAGAGAACCTCTGACAACCTTAAGCCAGGTCTCTAGGGTTGTAGGAAACACACACATTTTCTCTCCATTTTTGTTCTCTCTGATCCTCTGTTTCATTTTTTTCTCATTTACAGACTTTCTCTGTTTGTTTGCTTCCCGATATCCTCCCTTAAAGAGAACAGTCACATCAAGGCTGAAATGAAATCTCTTAGTCCTAACACTAAATTCCCAGGAATTTTCTTCCACAGAGGGTCAGAGAGTGTTAGAACAATTCCCAGAAAAGGAGAGCTTGGGCAGATGACACAGTTGGATCCACCATAGAAGACCGAGCTTGGCTATGGGCAAAGGTTTGGTGATTACCTCATCTATTTCTTCTAAGACAGTCTTGCTCAACTGAATTCTCATTCTCAGGTGCCTCTTTGAGAGTAGAGTTTAAGAATATCAGTTTTTTTTAAGTGCTCCTCTGGTGCTTCTTGTGCAGTCTGAAGACTGGTAGACACTGTTCTAGAATATACTCCCAAAACAACTGTGAAAAGACAGAGTTTCAACCTGCACATCTGTAATAAACAGCATATCTGAGGAAACTGTTAAAACATTTGCTATTCTTAGAGTCCTGAGACAACTCTATTCTCTGCTGGAGCTGGGCACTGGGTTCTGTGTCTCCCTTTCATGGTTCTGTGTGATCAGCTGCATACACAAGGGAGAGCCATGATAGGTTTCAAAGGCCTTGGTGGGCATGGCTGATGTTTCCTGAGTGACTTGCAGTCAGCTCTAGTAAGAAATTAGTCACTGAGTGGCAGGTAGTTAAATTCTGTACTTTTATTGTTTATAGGTTTTAGTCAAATGTAATTTTTAAAACCTAACATCATTTGGAGCCACAGCCAAAGTTTACTATTAAGGGTGTGCCCTTGGTGGGGGCAGCTATGAAATTAGGAAGACTGTTTAATATGACTATCTTCATTGGGATTTTTTATTTTTATTTATTTGTTTTTTTTTGTTTTGAGAGAGGGTCTCTCTCTGTTGCCCAGGCTGCAGTGCAGTGGCATGACTTCGGCTCATTGCAACCTCCACTTCCCGGGTTCAAGCGATTCTTGTGCCTCAGTCTCCCGAGTAGCTGGGATTACAGGCATGTACCACCACCCCTGGCTAATTTTTCTATTTTTATTAGTAGAGAAGGGGTTTCACCATGTTATTCAGGCTGGTCTGGAACTCCTGACCTCAAGTAATCTGCCTGCCTCTACCTCCCCAATTATTGGGATTACATGCATGAGCCACTGCGGCCAGACTTCATTGGGATCTTTAGGGAAGTAAAAATACATGAACATTTTTCTCCAACCCTCTCTCCCCAGAAAGCTGAAATTGGGATATGTTGTCATCATGGGTGGTGCACTGCAATTTGGTAGTTTTTCTCTCTTTCTTAATGGTACATAACATTGAGGTGCGTCTTAAGATTGATGGCATCTTAGATTCAAAGAAATATGGTATAGGCTGCTTTGATATTTCTTTTCTTTCTTTTTTTTTTGAGATGGAGTTTCGCTCTTGTTGCCCAGCCTGGAGTGCAATGGCGCGTTCTTGGCTCACCGCAACCTCCGCCTCCCAGGTTCAAGCAATTCTCCTGCCTCAGCCTCCTGAGTAGCTGGGATTACAGGCATGTGCCACCACACCCAGCTAGTGATCCACCCACCTCGTTCTACCAAAGTGCTGGGATTACAGGCATGATACTGTACCCGGCCTTATATTTCACAGTCTGGATGCTTCCTATCAAGATTACATGGTAGAATTAGTGGTCACCAAGTATCCACATGCTCCCCTACTATCTACAGCTTCTCTGCAATTCATTTGGGCCCGTGTGGCCAATTCTAACCAACAGATCACGAACAGAAGTGACTCATGTCTCTCACCACTTCCGGACCTCCCACCCCAGCCCAAGGCAGTTAAGTGCTAATGTACCTCTTGTATCCCCTTTTCCCTGCCACAGCAAAATTGGGAGTCAATAGGCACTAAATACTCATTTGTTTAACAGGCTTGCAGTAATATATACCCACCTGACAAGTGGACCATGAAAACTCCTTCTGCTGGGTTCCTACTAAGCAAAGACTCATTACTTTCCACACCTGACATTTTAAGTAGTAGCCCTGGGGTGCCGCTCCCCCTTGTTCCCGTGCATCTCTGAGCTTTTCATGATCAGCTAAACTTTCACATTCTTTTACCATAACTGGCTTGGGGATGGGGAAGAAATAATCTTCCAAACAGGAACACAAAGAAAAGCATTGGATTTCTACTCTCCAAATATTTGGTGAGATTTGAGAAGCAACCAGGAATGTGAGCTTCAAAAAATTGGGCGATTCCTCCAAGGTGGAAATCTTTTGGCACACTGAATCTTTTGGTCCACCGGCTTCTTGAGAAGCCTTTAAGATCATGATCCCCAGAACCAGATCTCTTTTGGGCGTCACTGGGAGTTATTCTTTTGAAAATGCAATTCTGAATTCACTTTTCATGTTGTCTCAGGAAAATCCTGTTTGTGAAAATGCCTCATGGTAACTTCCTGAATCTGAAGAAGTAAAGAGAAAGACTGTTTGCTTTGATGTAATCAGATTCTCTGGAATTTAATCCTATATCCTATTTATGGCTGAGCTAGCCGTTCAAAATTAAAATGAACCTTTCATCCATGTGTATCATAAATGGGCATTTATCAGGATTATATGATTTTGCAATCCATCTGAATACATAACCAGAATTTGTTTTCTTTCCGTTTCACTATGTAATTACCATGCAACAATAACAAAAGTGACATGTTTGAAGAACAGATAAAATGCTGTAAATTGGCCAGTAATGGTGATATTTCCTCATCTTCTGAAAAACCCATTTATTCTCTCTCTCAACAAATCAAGGCATTGTCAGCCCATACTCATCTTGTGGCCAGAGGGGCTCCACCAATTTCTGGATGTAAGTGAGTCCTGGAATGCAGATGAGGCCGACTAACGAAGGCTTTCCGTGCAGGCAGCTGGTCTTTGCTTGCCTCAATTTCTAAATCATCTATAATGGGGCCAAGACCTCCCAAGCACTAAAAAGAGCGAGCTGACATGCTGGACAAACTGTTAATTTTTTCCTGAAGAAGCTGCTATATTGCACATCTGTCACTACGGTGCAGACAATTACTCACTGAGTCAGGGAAAAAAATCTGCCGCTTGTTTCTAGCTGAGTTGTTAAGGGACCTAATGGAGAAATACATTGGTGTGGGAGTCAAAACATGCTGGTTTCCTGTGTGCTCGGCAATTGTTCACTCCTTTTGGAAGACTGTCTTGTAATATTAAAACATGTGAAGTAGACTAAGATGTGTGTTTACAAAAAACAGCAAAGCAATGAGAAGAGGTACAATAAAAGGACAGGCATATAAAGAGGTAGGACGATCAAGAACCCAGCCTTACAGATTGTGGATCACTGTACTTATTGCTGAGAACGTAACAACGCTGGGGCCAGTGCATTAGAAATACTGTGATTTTGCACATTATAAATTTCAAACTTTTAATGTGTTTTCCCCAAGTGCTTCACAACCATCTAAAAATTATTTTATGAATTTCATGCCTCATATATGCAAGATGGTTTATCTATACTGTTTCCATAATGAATTACAGGCATCAGTGAGATACTTTAGAATCCCAGATTTGTCAGTCATCTAACAGAACTTTAGTTTGGTTTTTTTTTTTTTTTTTTATCTTCGCTAAACTCATTTGCTTATCATAAATATGAAATTCTGGCATTTGAAGAAATTAACTTCAATAAGTGATGGAAGAATTTGTTTGGATTTGAAAAGCATATATTGAGTGAGTATACTATCTCTCAGTCTTTCTATTTTTATTGAAGAATATTGTTTTTATAAAGAAAGAAACTTTTTTTTTTTTAGAAATTTAATAGGAAGATGCAAACAGAAGATAGTTTTGGCTGTTTTATTTGGGATACTAGTATAATGTACTTTTATCTTTACAGTCTTACAGCTGGAAAATCAAGCATTCTATACACTCTTAATATACTAGCACTTTATCTTGAAAGTTCAAACTGGAAAAAAAAAAAAGAAAAATAAAAAATAGCCCTCAATTTTAACTTACTTCAGCCTTGAAAAATTAAGAAACAAACACAGGACATTCTGATATTGCAACAGGAGGGAGGTATGTGGATCTGAGAATGATTTAAACTGTCTGACAATTCAAAGACAGGAGACAACTCTAATGTACAGATAAAACTAAAAGTGGCAACAGTAGATCATACTCCTGGCAGTTAATGGCAGTGACTCGCTGGAGACAAATCTGGATCTACTTAAAGTGTCAGGTGTGTAAAGTAATGAGTCTTTGCTTAGTAGGAACCCGGCAGAAGGAGCCTTCATGGTCCACTTGCCAGTTGAGTATATATTACTACAAGCCTGTTAAAACAATGAGTATTTAATATCTATTGCATGAAAAAAAAAAACCCTACTTATTTTAACAATTTTACTCAGTTTTTTTGGGACAAAAGATAAGTTTAATCAACATAGTGAAATGCCTCTTACAGAAAACAAAACTCAATAATTTAATGTGTATTATGAAACACTTAAAATGTCCAAGCAGCTTTATGAGAGGCACAACTTTCCAAAAGGAAATGCAGTGATTGTAACAGATTTGAACTCTGATACTTTAAGTGGTCAGAGAGAGCCTGCATACCCTGTTACATTAGAATCACAGAATCCTTGAGCGGAAAGAGACCTTAAGCAAGTTAGTCTAATCAAGCTTCACAGAAACAATAAAAACAGGGAAATGTGGTGGAGCAGCTCACAATCGACTATGAATACATTTGTGAATCAAATATATTTACCACTATTTTTCTCTAATTTTTTTGAGATATTGAAATTTTTCAAGGCTTAATAACAATGAACTTAACTGCATTATTAAATGCTAATTGTCACTGGGTACTCATTGAAAGAAATTTTTGAAGTACTTTCAGCTGTTAAAAAATTACTGTAAGGTAAAGGGAAACATTTAAAGCACAAAGACAATGACTGCTTATAAATAATGGTCTTAAACATTAGGTTTTATTCTTTCCTTCGTTGCTGTACTATTAATATAACTTTCTACCAAAAGAAAAAATAAAAAAAAATTCTTTGCTAGCAATTTCTTTACAATGCCAATTTAGATCACTTTTCTTTTTGAAAGACAAAATACAGATGAAAATGGTTTTAAAAAGCATGTCAACAGTGATTTTTTTCTCTTTTGGGAAATATCCGCTCAAAATGAAATGTACTGAATAGAAGCAATTGTCAGTTCAATTCACAAGAATACCAATTCTCTATGTTAATATAAACATTGATAAAATGCAATATTTTGTAATTATGTCTGTATACTGCACATAGGCATTATAAATACACCTATAGGTACACATTATTTATATCTTTACACTTACTGTGCTAACTTCTGTTTGATAACCACAGTATGAGTTATAAAATATATGGTATTTAAATGCTGAGACCAATTTATTGGCAGATTTTAATTAGCAATGAATTCTTATTTAAAAGGGTGCCATATAGTTTAAAAATAAAAGCAACCAAATTAAATATTGTATTTGGGGAGCAGAAAAGAAGGAAACAGGCCGGGCGCGGTGGCTCAAGCCTGTAATCCCAGCACTTTGGGAGGCCGAGACGGGCGGATCACGAGGTCAGGAGATCGAGACCATCCTGGCTAACCCAGCTGGGTGAGGTGGCGGGCGCCTGTAGTCCCAGCTACTCGGGAGGCTGAGGCAGGAGAATGGCGTAAACCCAGGAGGCGGAGTTTGCAGTGAGCTGAGATCCCGCCACTGCACTCCTGCACTCCAGCCCGGGCGACAGACGGAGTAAAAAAAGAAAAGAAGGAAACAAATGATTCCAGCACACAGTCTGGTCGTTATCAAGTATAACAAATACATTTTTTAAACAGTCAAGTTGCTAATGTAATCATGCTCACTGTCTCTAGGCTATTGCAGGTAATTAGGATAGAAAAGGAAGACCTATGCACTCTCTAAAATTTTTAGTACAACCAATTAATTTGCTATAAGGCTACAGATACTGTAGAAGAGTTGCTTCACAAAGGAGCAGAAGAAACATCTTACTACCTTTTAAAGGAAATATAAATGATACATTCTAAATCTTGGGGTTCTATGGACATCGTAACTGGCAAAAAATTAACTGTAACTATATATAAAACTCAAATTAGTGGGCTTCAGATAGTGAAAGACATTTGATTTATACTAAAAAATTCCTATTTTAATTGTTTTTGTTTCTCCAATTAAGTTCAGGTACAACCAGAACATCAGGTCTGCACTGAATTTTCTTAAAGACTGAATGCTGAGGGCATGTCAGTAGGAGTACGGGAGAAGCTTGGGATGTTCTCACTTTTCTGCTTGGAGTGCTGATTCACACATACTGTAGAGTACATATATTCTGTACAATTAAACACTTCAACAGAATAAGAAGTATTTTAAGTCCTCTGTGAAACACAAAGAGGGCGTCAAGATGAAGAACTGTCTTCTATTAGCTGAAAATACAAAGAAGAATTTTTTTGAGGTGTTAGAGAACCTAAATGTACATCCTACAGAAGTTGCTTCGGAAGATCTGTATCTGGCCAGAACAGCAACAATAAACAGCATTCATAAGGATTGCAATATTTAATGAAGAAGTTCCTATACACTAGGCTGATATATATACTGCTCTTCTTCACTACAAGGGTTTTTACCTCCATTAGAACATAGTAAGGTGAAAAAGAACAGCCAAGTCCTCAGAAGTTTGGAACCAGGCTCACAATGACCTCATTGTTTGCTCTTAGTGGCTTCAAACTGGGCTTTCTGAGATCCTAGGGTTTTTGCAGATCTCCAGGCAATTAAATTAAGAAAAAGCTGAAACTCCAAATTTTGAATAGATCCTAGAGCACAATACGCTATCACAAAGAAGTTTTAAAACTTGTATATAATCTTCCCCCTTTCCCTGGCTACAGAGATAGAATGAGCATTTAGAAAATATCAGTTTAAAAAATGGCAAATTTATAAGTAAAAAACTTGTAGAAAGTCCATGGGGTTACTTCATCCATTAAGAATGATTCAAAAGAACATCTCTTCTGGTTGTCCATAGTCCCCTAACCAACCTATCCTCTAGGCACAATATCCCTGGGAAAGAAGATGATTCTCAAGAAATGTACATTTGGCAAACTGTGAAGAATTTCAAATAGAAGGTTGGCCTTCACCTCCCCAGTTGGCAGGACTTTTTTTAGGGCACCACCTGAGAAAGGTCTGTTACATGCATAAACTTCCTTTAACACCTTTTAAAAACTCTTCTGGCAGCCAGGCGTGGTGGTTCCTGCCTATAATCCCAGCACTTTGGGAGGCTAATGTGGGTGGATCACTTGAGGTCAGGAGTTCAAGACCAGCCTGGCCAACATGGTGAAACTCTGTCTATACCAAAAATACAAAACTTATCCGGATGTGGTGGTGGGTACCTGTAATCCCAGCTACTTGGGAGGCTGAGGCAGAACAATCGCTTGAGCCCAGGATGGGGAGGCTGCAGTGAGCCAAGATTATACCACTGCACTCCAGCCTGGGCGACAGAGCCAGACTCTGTCAAAAAAAAAAAAAAAAAGAAACAAAAAATCTCTTTGGAAAGTGACAAGATTTAAAAAACCCATTAGAAAGGTGATTCAGGTGTGTTATCTTAGTCTTTACTCAACCAATAAAAGCCATTATAAATAAAATAATCATCATAAGTTGTTAATAATGAGGATAATAAATAAAGATCTTCTACACTAAAAGCAATTTAGAATCTCTGATACTATGAAGCAAATGACTCAGAAATAGCTCAATACTAGGCACATAATAAAAAGGACTTCTTTTGCTAGGTTTTAAAGTCACATCTTGGGTCCTAGAAAGGGCAAATCAGTACCATTTACTTCTTCTGTTCACCTTCTAAACGGGTTGGGCCATTGCCAGAAATCTGAGTTCTGGGAGAGCCATTTAACTCTTCATATAAATTGACTCAATATTGTAATAAATTACTCCAATGATTAAAATTTTAAATCCGTTTACTACACTTGAGTTGATCTTAAAAAAAATATCACTTTTTGGGAAAACAGAGGTAGAAGTACATCTGGATTAATAGAATTTACAGTTCAATCATGGTGAATTTAAAAAATACATTTTTCTTTCAATAATCATTTTATGTTCTAAATGAGGTAAAATTTATAAAATCTGCATTAAAGTAATGTCGAGGGCACTCTGGTGATAACAATGATGAGGTTTATTTTTGTCAAAATGTCCAAGGGAAACATTAATTATTGTTTGTCAACTGTGAACTTCACACTATATTGTCTAAGGATAGAAAATTAATGGGTATCACTCTGTCAAAAAATCCTCACAAAGAAGCCAAATTTAAGGAATATGAAATTGACAAGCCTTTCAAACAAAGATGTGTTCGGACTTCACTGATGCGATGGCAGGTCTATTGGGTTACAATAGATAGGGATGATATAAAACACAATCCTTTCCTGCCTATCCCATTTTAGAAACCGGTGGGTGTGCTCACATTTGTCTGTGCATTGCAGCACTGCACACATAACATGAATTAAGCAAAGCATCGGAAGGTACTGACACATGAGATTAAAATAAATAAGAGAAATGAGCTGCTCTTTATACCTAGAAATAGCTGGAAATTCCTGAAAAAAATTAAAGGGCAGAGGTTTTCATTTTAGCACCATGAATTGTGATGAAATCCCATTTCTCTCACTATGGTAGGACTGTATGCAGTTAGGAAGCTAGAGTGATGTGTTTGAGGCAATGTAGATTTTTGCTTCAAAAACAGAAGTCATGTTATCATTTTAGAACAATGGGACATAGTGAATAAAGTCTGTAAAACATTTTTTCTTTGCTTTTCTTAGGCGGATTTTCCTGCATTGGGGGTATTAGTTGCGGAAGTACTTTTTGGTAGAGGAAATCCAAGTCCTAATCCCTTTGGCCTCTGCATGGCTTGAATTGGCTCAGAGATGCCCTTGCCATCTCGTCCAAGGCCTGACCCAGGCGTCCAGCCCATATTCTGAAGCATTCGGTTTCCAATATTATTTTCTAGGATTGGCTGGGCATTTTCACCTACAAATCCTGAAATGATAAAACAACAGCACACATTAATTAGTATGAACACAGGTGAAGATATTAGGCTATGAAAATGATGTTCTCCTAAGTTTTTTTTTTTTTTTTTTTTTTTTTTCAACCAGGTACTAGAGGGGGCTGAGTATTCATCTTTGGATACTTCTTGTAGTTGAGAGAACAATGGAAGAGGATCTTGTTTAGAATTTCAATTCTAGCACTTCACAGCAGGGTGAGCTATTCAACCTCTCTGGGATTTTGTTTTCTCATCTGTTAAATAGCCACAATACAACCTACATTGCCTATCTCACAGAGATCTGTAGGACAGATGAGATCATGTATGTAAAGAAACTTCTCAGTAAACCATAAAGTACCCTACGAATGGATTTATTTTCATTACCATGTTAGCCTTATGGATTATTCTGAAAATCATCAACCTATATGGTAATATCTCACATTTGCCCATGACCTTGACATTTGACAGAACCAAAACTAAAACCAAACCAAACAAAAAGCACAACTGGTGGCATCTTGAATTCCTAGGAGTTTACATTCTTATAATCTCTCTTCTTGTTATTTATTATTCAGTCTGTAATGTATGCATCCTTTAGTTCCTTTCCTCCTTTTCCTTCCATGGCCACATTTAAATGACTATATAATTAAGTTAGTAGAAATAAAATAGAGGAAAATAATATTAAATATACATATATTATAAAATTTAAAAAATATATTATATAAATTTGCAGAGACATAGACCACAATTCCCTCCATAGGCCTCCAGGTATAGATATATTTCTCCCTATTTCCCTCCCTCCTTTCTTCCCTTCCCTCCCTCCCTTCCTCCCTTCATTCCTTATTTGAAAAAGGAGATTGGCTAGTGCTTAACATGAAATTTATATATAGATGTTGTTTACCGTATTTTCTTAGCAGGCAATTGAGAAATGCATCTCTTTTAAGCATTTTCTCTTTGATGACATTTTCAAAAATAGACTTCTAATTTAATTTTCTTTTGTAGGTCCTTATAGAAAAAGTTGAGCATAGATAGTGTATATTTGGTTCTAGGGAAAAACTGAGAAGTACTAGTTATCTGAAGTCCAAAGATGGAGAAATTAACAAACACCATGAGAATCAAAGAATACAAGAACTTGAGCTCTTTCCTTCAATTGCAAGCTTGGGCTTGGCCTTGGCCGTGGTCGGTCTATCCCAGGCGTGGCACAGGTTGGCTCTTTCCTTGATTGGTTCATTTCTGTTCCTCCTCTAGCAGCAGGTATTATATTATGGTGTATGAAAAGGGAATATAGCAAATCTGGAGCTAACCAGATACAAGCAATCAGAAATCTTAATTATCAGAGCATTTCTCATGGTTACTCCCCTCTTAGAAGAAAGTGGTTAACAAACAAACTAATATTGGAGTCTGTAAGAAAAAAAAAAGAGAGAGATGAAAGTGTATCTTAAAAGAACCTTTGTCTTAGTGAGAACATATTTGGCCCAGCCCAATCTCTTATACCAGGGCTCAAATTTACAGGGATAGTGTTTGACACCATTCCCTCCATAGGCCTCCTATACCACACTTTCCAAATATCTATAGAATGCCTGTGGTATAGCAGCTGAGACCTGGCTCTAGCATATTCCTGCTCTGAAATGTGGACCATGTCTTCCCAGACAGAGGTTGAAATGGGCAGCTGTTGACATAACCACTCACTACCCTCAAAGGTTTGTGAGTCTCTTTAGCACCAACCTACACCTCACCCTGCCACTACCCCTTTCCCATCATCAGTTTTCTTCTTCTCTGACTCAGGATTATTACAGGACCTTCTCCCCAACTACCAAAAAAAAGCTGGAACTCTCTGTCCTACTGTTTGCACCTTCTCCCCACCTACCAAAAAAAGTTGTAACTCTCTGTCCTACTGTTTCTCTGAGACTATGTTCAGAATGGTGGTACCAGCAAAGAAGGATCCTTGGATCTCAAACATCAATAAGAATAACAAAAATATTAACGATGGGACTCCAGAGTACAGTAGTGTTCTCTTTCTTATCCTGAGTTGTGGTTACCCAAATGGCCAATTTATTATTGTTCTTTAAACTGTTCATATACCTTTTTTTTTTTTTTTTTTTTTAAGACAGAGTCTCACTCTGTTGCCCCGGCCGGAGTGCAGTGGTGAAATCTTGGCTTACTGCAACCTCCGCCTCCTGGGTTCAAGTGATTCTTGTGCCTCAGCCTCCTGAGTAGCTGGGATTACAGGTGTGTGCCATCACACCCAACTAATTTTTGTATTTTTTAGTAGAGATGGGATTTCACCATGTTGACCAGGCTGGTCTTGAGCTCCTCACTTCAAGTGATCCACTTGCCTTGACCTCCCAAAGTTCTGGGATTACAGGTGTGAGCCACGGCACCCAAACTGTACATATACATTTTTAAGTGTATTCTTTGAACTATGTATTTCACAGTAAAAAAAAAAAAAAAAAAAAAAAAATAGTAAAAGAAATGTCAGCGTTGAACCAACAGTGTATCTTATCTGGTAATCTGTATCTCACATTGCGGGGAAGAGCAAGCGAGTCATGCTCTGTGATTCTTACTTGTAGAATAAGGAAAGCCACAAAATGCTAGGCATGGGTTTTGATACCTACAACCCTCTTATTTACCATGGAGTAATCATCAACTGATTTTCAAAGCCGTTTATTAAACATTTTGGTATTTTCCATCTTCGGCGCATTTCAAGACCAAGAAGAGACCACATCATTACCATTTGCTAAATTCCTTACAGGGAGTAAGAATTAGCCAACGATTAATTGGCTATGGATTTCTCAAATGAATTCATAGCTCATGGAAACAAGTACCTTAACATGTAACAAAAAGAACCTTCAACTACTTGCCTATTGAGTGGCAACATCTAATGTCAAACAAAAATTCTTGACTAACATTATTTACTGCTTGAGAAGGGCAAAATGCATATACAGAGATTATAAATATATGTGTGTGTATGTGACAGTGAAAAATGGACCTTAGTCACAAATACATACACTCATGCACAAAATAAAAGTCTTTTGTCAAAAATGTTGAATATAACACAAAAACAATTAATTTTTTATTTTGAAGTCATGACTGTGGTGGTAACCAGGACAGACCTCCACAGACCTCCAAGGTATGTAGTTTTTTCTGGACAGCTGCTGATAAGGTATGTCAGGTTAAACAGTGCCTTAGCATGTTGTCTCATATCCCTGATTTTTTGGTGATTGTCATGAATTAATTTAATTCTACCCTAAGCTAAAGTCAGACCAGAGGTCTAATGCTGCTCTGGGCTGTACATCTGTTTACTCACATTTTTGATAGGATAGCTTGCAAAAGTTCAGAATTAAAATTTGCTTAATATTTAAGAAAAGAATAAGGCCAATTTAAAATATTTCTATAAAAATTGCTAAATTATGGTGCATTTTCAGTCCTAAAGTGAACAGCAAATGATAATTGATTCACTATTATAATTTTAAAATGTTGGTATTTCAAGCAGGGTAGCCCAGGGGTGATCAGCATACTCTCATGCTTTTGTTTTTATATAGACGGAAAAGAACTCATTCTCATTTTTTTAAATGATGGTTTCATTTCTCTTCATAAAAATAAAACAATATGACACAAAAGAAAGCATTATCTTGTACTCGGAAGAAAAAAGAACATTTTATTCTTCAAATGCTAAATCTTTCCTCATAGAAACACAACCTAAAAAACAAAAACAGTAATAGAGACTTCATTATTCATGGAAAGTGATTCTAGAGTAAAATCTACTGTTGGCTTCTCATCCTTCTTTTATGAGACTAAGACTTGGGAGTGGAACAACTCAGCCTCAGTGCAGTATACACCACAACCATAATTTCCCTTTCTTTTGCTCCTGGCAGTGTTAAATCCTTTAAGACCTTTCCTAGAAGGCTCTCCTGCTCGGGCAGCTTTAGCAATACATCGCCTGCTAACCTTTCTGCCTGCTTCCGCTCCCAGCCCCCTGTCTGCTGGATCTCTCATATCCATTACAGCTGAGTCGGTCCTTTCCCCTCAAATCTTCCAAAGAGTACCGTGGAGGGTAATTCACTTGCATAATTGGCTCAAGAGATGAAAATCTTGTATCGGCCTCTCTTAGCCACTAATCTATCCAGCTGACTGCAAGCCTAATTGGCAGCTTGTTTAGTAATTTGGCTCCTAAAGTGTTGTATTGATGTTGGATAAACAGCCAATGGAAGGGGAGGTGACACATGCTGCTTCCCATAGAATAGCTAGTGCACTCCGCCTCTGTCCCTACCCTGTATTCACAAGGCATTTATTAGTTTGTGATCACTCTTTCTTCGCATACTCTTTTCGCCATTACTTGACTAGCCAGCTGAGAGGCTGGGCTATTCTCACTATTATTAGCAACGTTATAACAAGGGTAAGTTATAATACTGTCCTCTGTTCTCAGTAACTAATTTAGGGACACGGATTTTTGATTGTTGTTATTATGAACTCAAGGAACAGCATTAAGCACAGTTTAAGATGAGAGAAAGTGGTAGGTGTTACTACTACTCATCGTCTAATATTTTAATTATTTCATTTATTAATATAGAAAAGCTTCGTTAATTCAGACTAGTTTATGATTTTATCTGCAATATTGCAGACATACTTCATGATACTTTTGTTAACTAAAATCAGTTTAAATAGTTAAGTGCATAAATATATGATGCACTGACTTACTTAAATAACAAAAATTTAATGTAAAACCAGTTTTTTTCCCTTAAGTGATAAAAACCTTGTAGAGAATAAAAGACATGATCTGTTATTGACATGCTTAGAGGAGGAAGTGTTCTTATTAACAGATGTTTTTAGTTAAACCGAAATATATTTCTTATGGAATGCTTATGTATCAAACAGTATGTATTTTCAAAAAATTAAAAACAAATCTTACAAATAGAAAACTGTTTTGGCCCTGAAGTCAGATAGGAATGTTTATCTGCCACAATATAATCAGAATCATTTTTGGTCTTCCTACTACAAAGCATGTCTACACAAAGCATGCGGTATATTTGTTAGGTATCTGATATTCACTATTTTTACTCTTCATTCAAAAATGAAATTTTAATGGTCCTCAGAGAGTTGAAGTCACTTAACCTTGACCACACAGTGAGTAAGCTAGGATTTAAACTTTGGTTAAGCTTACTCCAAAAGCCTACACACATTTCTTTACCTGATTTCCTATAAGAATTTTTAGCAGAGATATTGTACAAATCACTAAAAAAATTCATTGAGCAATATATGAATTGCAATATTAGGCTCTCTCAGTTTGTATATGAATAATATATCACAATTTGTATACGGACCATATATCACAAATATATCACAGACACATTTGGATAACGCTGAATACAATGATGTCTGCAGCCCTTAGAAATTATAAAAGCTTCCATATTCATAATTTCTTTTGATCTTTTCAACCTGAAAGGGGAGTATTATTGGCCCCATTTTATAGATGAAACTGATGTTTGGAGAGGTCATTCAGCTGCCTGAAGTCAATTAGCTAAAAAGTACCCCAGTTAGAACTTGAACTTAGGACATTTGATCCCAGATGCCTCCCTTTCAGTCGACTGAACACTGAACTTGCAATATTATATCATCAACATTTTCTGATGCATGGGGAGTTGCCCACAAGATGGCCGAATAGAAGCAGCTCCGGTCTGCAGCTCCCAGCGAGATCAATGCAGAAAGCAGGTGATTTCTGCATTTTCACCTGAGGTACCTGGTTCATCTCACTGGGACTGATTAGACAGTGGGGGCAGCCCATGGAGGGTGAGTGGAAGCAGGGTGGGGCACTGCCTCACCCAGGAAGTGCAAGGGTTCAGGCAACTCCCTCCCCTAGCCAAGGGAAGCCTTGAGGGACTGTGCCTTGAGGAATGGTGCATTCCAGCCCAGATACTATGCTTTTCCCATGATCTTCACAACCCGCAGACCAGAAGATCCCCCCAGGTGCCTATGACACCAGGGCCCTGGGTTTCAAGCACAAAACTGGGAGACCATTTGAGCAGACACCAAGCTAGTTGCAGAAGTTTTTTTTCATACCCCAGTGGCACCTGGAACGCCAGCAAGACACAACCATTCACTCCCCTGGAAAGGGGGCTGAAGCCAGGGAGCCAAGTGGTCTTGCTCAGCACATCCCACCCACACGGAGCCCAACAAGCTAAGATTCAGGGGCTTGACATTCTCACTGCCAGCACAGCGGTGTGAAGTTGACCCGGGATGCTCAAGCTTGGTGGGGGAAGGGGTGTCCGCCATTACTGAGGCTTGAGTAGATGGTTTTCCCCTCACAGTGTAAACAAAGCTGCTGGGAGTTCCAACTGAGTGGAGCCCACTGTAGCTCAGTAAAGCTGCTGTAGCCAGACTGCCTCTCTAGATTCCTCCTCTCTGGGTAGGGCATCTCTGAAAGAAATGCAGCAGCCCCAGTAAGGGGCTTATAGATAAAACCCCCATCTCCCTGGGACAGAGCATCTGTGGGAAGGGGCGGCTGTGGGCACAACTTCAGGAGACTTAAACGTTCCTGCCTGCTGGCTCTGAAGAGAGTAGCAGATCTCCCAGCACAGTGCTTGAGCTCTGCTAATGGAAAGAATGTCGCCTCAAGTGGCTCCCTGACCTCCGTGCTTCCTGACTGGGAGAAAACTCCCAGCAGGGGTCAACAGACACCTCATACAGGAGAGCTCCAGCTGGCATCTGGAGGGTGCTCCTCTGGGATGAAGCTTCCAGAGGAAGGAACAGGCAGCAATCCTTGCTGTTCTGTAGCCTCTGCTAGTGATACCCAGGCAAACAGGGTCTGGAGTGGACCTCTAGTGAACTCCAGCAGACCTGCAGCAGAGGGGCCAGACTGTTAGAAGAAAAGCTAACAAACAGAAAAGAATAGCATCAACATCAACATCAACAAAAAGGATGTCCACACAGAAACCCCATCCAAAGGTCACCAACATCAAAGACCAAAGGTAGATAAATCCACGACGATGAAGAAAAACCAGCACAAAAAGGCAGAAAATTCCAAAAACCAGAATGCCTCTTCTCCTCCAAAGGATTACAACTCCTTGCCAGCAAGGGAACAAAACTGGATGGAGAATGAGTTTGAGGAATTGACAGAAGTAGGCTTGAGAAGGTGGGTAATAACAAACTTCTCCAAGCTAAAGGAGCATGTTCTAACCCAGGGCAAGAAAGCTAACCAACTTGAAAAAAGGTAACCAGAATAACCAGTTTACAGAAGAACATAAATAGCCTGATTGAGCTGAAAAACACAGCACGAGAACTTCGTGAAGCGTACACAAGGCTCAATAGCTAAATTGATCAAGCGGAAGAAAGGATATCAGAGATTGAAGATCTACTAAATGAAATAAAGCATGAAGACAAGATTAGAGAAAAAATAATGAAAAGGAATTGACAAAGCCTCCAAGAAATACGGGATTATGTGAAAAGACCAAACCTACGGTTGATAGGTGTATCTGAAAGTGATGGGGTGAATGGAACCAAGTCGGAAAATACCCTTCAGGATATTATCCAGGAGAACTTCCTCAACCTAGTAAGACAGGCCAACACCTGTCTTCTCACTGCCAGATTCATAAAACAAGTTCTTAGAGACCTACAAAGAGACTTAGACTTCCACACAATAATAGTGGGAGACTTTAAAACCCTGCTGTCAATATTAGAGCAATGAGACAGAAAATTAACAAGGATATTCAGGACTTGAACTCAACTCTGGTCCAAGCAGACCTAATAGACATCTACAGAACTCTCCACTGCAAATCAACAGAATATACATTCTTCTCAGCACCAAATCGCACTTATTCTAAATTGACCACATAATTGAAAGTACAACACTCCTCAGCAAATGCAAAAGAATGGAAATTATAACAAACAGTCTCTCAGACCAAAGTGCAATCAAATTAGAACTCAGGATTAAGAGACTCACTCAAAACCACACGACTCCATGGAAACTGAACAACCTGTTCCTGAATGACTACTGGGTAAATAAGGAAATTAAGGCAGAAATAAATAAGTTATTTGAAACCAATGAGAACAAAGACAAAACGTACCAGAATCTCTGGGACATAGCTAAAACTGTTTAGAGGGAAATTGATAGCACTAAATGCGCAAAAGAGAAAGTGGGAAAGATCTAAAATTGGCACCCTAACACCACAATTAAAAGAACTAGAGAAGCAAAGGCAAACAAATGCAAAAGCTAGCAGAAGACAAGAAATAATTAAGATTAGAGCAGAACTGAAGGAGAGAGAGATATGGAAAAAAACCTTCAAAAAAATCAGTGAATCCAGGAGCTGGGTGTTTGAAAAGATTAACAAAATAGATAGACTGCTAGTCAGACTAATGAAGAAAAGAGAAAAGAATAAAATAAACACAATAAAAAATGATAAAGGGGATATCACCACTGATCCCACAGATATACAAAATACCATCAGAGAATAGTATAAACACCTCTATGCAAATAAACTAGAAAATCTAGAAGAAATGGATAAATTCCTGGACACATACACCCTCCCAAGACTAAAGCAGGAAGAAGTCGAATCCCTCAATAGACCAATAACAAGTTCGGACACTGAGGCAGCAATTAGTAGCCTACCAACCAAAAAAAGCCCAGGACCAGATGGATTCACAGTCAAATTCTACCAGAGGTACAAAGAGGAGCTGGTACCAATCCTTCTGAAACTATTCCAAGCAACAGAAAAAGAGGGACTCCTCCCGGACTCATTTTTATGAGGCCAGCATCATCCTGATACCAAAACTTGGCAGAGACACAACAACAACAAAAAAATTCAGGCTAATATCCCTGATGAACATTGATGTAAAAATCCTCAATAAAATACTGGCAAACTGAATCCAGCAGCACACTAAAAGGTTTATCCAACATGATCAAGTTGGCTTCATCCCTGAATGCAAGGCTGGTTCAATATACTCAAATCAATAAACGTAATCCATCACATAAACAGAACCACTGACAAAAACCACGTGATTATTTCAATAGACACAGAAAAGGCCTTTGATAAAATTCAACACCCCTACATGCTAAAAACTGTCAATAAACTAGGTATTGATGAAATGTATCTTAAAATAATAAGAGCTATTTATGACAAACCCACAGACAATATCATAATGAATGAGCAAAAGCTGGAAGCATTCCCTTTGAAAACTGGCAGAAGACAAGGACGCCCTCTCTCACCACTCCTGTTCAACATAGTACTGGAAATTCTGGCCAGGGCAATAAGGCAAGAGAAAGAAATAAGGGTATTCAAATAGGAAGAGAGGAAGTTAAATTGTCTCTGTTTGCAGAAGACATGATTGTATATTTAGAAAACCCCATTGTCTCAACCCCAAATCTCCTTAAGCTGATAAGAAACTTCAGCAAAGTCTCAGGATACAAACTCAATGTTCAAAAATCACAAGCATTCCTACACATCAATAATAGACAAACAGAGAGCCAAATCATGAATGAATTGCCATTCACAATTGCTACAAAGAGAATAAAATACTGAGGAATACAGCTTACAGGGGATGTGAAGGACCTCTTCAAGGAGAGCTACAAACCACTGCTCAAGGATCTAAGAGAGGACACAAACAAATGGAAAAACATTCCATGCTCATGGATAGGAAGAATCAATATTGTGAAAATGGCCACACTGCCCAAAGTAATTTACAGATTCAATGCTATCCCCATCAAGCTAACACTGACTTTCTTCACAGAATCGGAAAAAACTACTTTGAAGTTCATGCAGAACCAAAAGAAAACCCAGATATCCAAGACAATCCTAAGCAAAAAGAAGAAAGCTGGAGGCATCGTGCTACCTGACTTCAAACCAGACTACAAGGCTCCAGTAACCAAAACAGCATGGTACTGGTACCAACACAGATATATAGACCAATGGAACAGAACAGAGGCCTCAGAAATAATGCCACACATCTACAATCTGATCTTTGACAAACCTGACAAAAGCAAGAAATGGGGAAAGGAGTCCCTATTTAATAAATGGTGTTGGGAAAACTGGCTAGCCATATGCAGAAAACTGAAACTGGACCCCTTCCTTACATCTTATACAAAAATTAACTCAAGATGGATTAAGTCTTAAACATAACACCTAAAACCATACCTTAGAAGAAAACCTAGGCAATACCATTCAAGATATAGGCATGGGCAAAAACTTCATGACTAAAACACCAAAAGCAATGGCAACAAAAGCCAAAATTGACAAATGGGATCTAATTAAACTAAAGAGCTTCTGCACAGAAAAGAAACTATCATCAGAGTGAACAGGCAACCTACAGAATGGGAGAAAATGTTTGCAATCTATCCATCTGACAAAGGGCTAATATCCAGAATCTACAAAGAACTTAAACAAATTTCCAAGAAAAAGTCAAACAACCCCATCAAAAAGTGGGTGAAGGATATGAACAGACACTTCTCAAAAGAAGACATTTATGTGGCCAACAAATATGAAAAAAAAGCTCATCATCACTGGTCATTAGAGAAATGCAAATCAAAAACACAATGAGACACCATCTCACACCAGTTAGAATGTTGATCATTAAAAAGTCAGGAAACAACAGATGCTGGAGAGGATGTAGAGAAATAGGAACGCTTTAAAATTGTTGGTGGGAGTGCAAATTACTTCAACCATTGTGGAAGACAGTACAGTGTGGTGATTCTTCAAGGATCTAGAACTGGAAATACAATTTGACCCAGCAATCCCATTACTGGGTATATATCCAAAGGATTATATATCATTCTACTATAAAGATACATGAATATGTATGTTTATTACAGCACTGTTCACAATAGCAAAGACTTGGAACCAACCCAAATGCCCATCAATGATAGACTGGATAAAGAAAATGTGGCACATATACACCATGGAATACTATGCAGCCATAAAAAAGGATGAGTTCATGTCCTTTGCAGGGACCTGGATGAAGCTGGAAACCATCATTCTCAGCAAACTAACACAGGAACAGAAAACCAAACACCACATGTTCTCACTCATAAGTGGGAGCTGAACAATGAGAACATATGGGCACAGGGAGGGGACCATCACATACTGGGGCCTCTTGTGAGTAGGGGACTAGGGAAGGAATAGCATTAGGAGAAATACCTAATGTAGCTGACAGGTTGATGGGTGCAGCAAACCACCATGGTATGTGTATACCTATGTAACAAGCCTGCACGTTGTGCACAGGTATAGCAGAACTTAAAGTATAATAAAAGAAAAATGGCTGGGCATGGTGGCTCACACCTGTAATCCCAGCACTTTGGGAGGCCGAGGCCGTTGGATCACGAGGTCAGGAGATCCAGACCATCCTGGCTAACATGGTGAAACCCTGTCTCTACTAAAAATACAAAAAAATAGCTGGGCGTGGTGACAGGTGCCTGCAGTCCCAGCTACTAGGGAGGATGAGGCAGGAGAATCGTGTGAACTTGGGGGGGGGCGGAGCTTGCAGTGAGCCAAGACAGTGCCACTGCACTCCAGCCTGGGCGACAGAGTGAGACTCCGTATCAAAAAACAAAACAAAATAAAAACAAAAAGAAAAAAACATTTTCTAGTACATCATTTCTTTTGCTATATTTCCCCAAATGTTAAGGTTTTATTCTATTCACAGATTTCTAACTCCTGGTAGAAGTACAAATCTAAACAAGCATAGCAAATCTGACTAAAGAGAGTATTCTAACTCCTGAAATACCTCAAGATTCATTTTGCTTGCTATAAACCCAGTTACTCTAGCTTTCTTTGGCTAATACTTAAATTAAACCTTATATTTAGTTGTATTTATGGTAAAAAGCATATAGTGAGTTTCTTCGTTTATCCATTATAATCTCTAAATTTAACCGATGTAGTTTCTCCATTTACATTTATCATGATTACTAATATACCTAGATTTATTTTTACTAGATTATTTAATGCTATTAACTTTGCTTTTTATATGAATTTTTATTTCCTCCTTTCTGGAATTTATATCTTGCTTATAATATCTTGAAGACTATATACAATATTTCTATCCTTTTAAGTGATGACCTTTAAAAGTCAAAATGCATATCTCGCTTATTCCCTCACATTTTACATACTATTGTCCAGAGTTTTAGTTCCATCTTACTTTTATACATCCAAATTAATCATCTACATGGTCACTGTCTCCATCATTATTACTTTTATACAGTTACTATTAATTTAGCTTTTAGTACATGCTCAACAATTTCTTTGCTCACCATTACTTCCTGAATTTCATTCTTTTTTAATGGATTCTGTTTTCTTCTACAAGAGGTATCAAACTTAGTAGTGGTCAGTCTGTATCCGAAATGACTTTATTTCATCCTCACTGTTGGGTAATAATTTAGCTGGATATGTAACTCAGGTTGATTTGGTTATTTTGTCTTAGCACTTTAGAAATATTATCTCTTACGTTCACAATTGTACTGCTATTATTAAGTTTGCTACCAGTACAATTGCATTCTTACGTAGGTTATATTTTTTCTCCTTGGCTGCTCTTAAGTCATTCTCTTTGTCTTTGGTGCTCTGAAGTTTAATTACAATGTGACTTTATTTATATTTAATATTTCTTGATATAGACTCATACTTATTGAACATGAAAATTCATGTTTTCCTTCCGTTCTAAAAATTCTTATTTTCCTAAATATTGCACCATCTTACTCTCTCTACTCTTCCTTCTGTAAGTTCTATTAGACACAGGTTGAACTTCATTGTCTTTAAGTCCTTCAGCCTCTTTTATATTTTCAATCATTTTATCTCTCTGTGCTGCTTTTATGTAGCATAGATATCACGCTTCAGATCTCTCCTAAAATTCAGTATCTTTTCAGTTATATCTGATCTGTCATATAACCCATTCAGTGATTTGTGTAGTTTTTAAGATATTTTCATAATAAAATAATCTCAAATTTCTACTCAATTCTTTACCACATTCGTCTTTTCTTTGTCTACAATTATTTCCTCTCCTTTTTGAATTTGTTTTTATAACTAACTTTTTAATTTTGGTTTATGAGAACGTCATTGGTAGGTTTTTATTTGTGGTGCTTCTTTGAGGCCTGGGTTGAAGGCCTACACCTCTAGAGTGGCTTTGAATGTGCTTTTGAAACCAGTTTTTATGTTAATTTTTGGCTTAGTGTAATTTAAAACCAGAAACTCATGTGAGGGCAGCCTCTTGGTCACAAATCTTCAGAGAGTTTTCTATTTGGAGCCCAGGCAGAAATAAGATTCTTTATCTTCCACTGTGCCTGTGGATGAGTTTTGTTTCCAGTCTGCCCACTTCTGAGGATGGAGCTTTTAGAGGTTCTAAGGAGACTTAACGCTCAGATCCCAGGCTTGACTTCCCGTCCACGGGGGAACTAATGAGCATGCCTTAGGTTTTCAAGCTTGCCAGTAGTATGAGTGGGTGTGGGAGCTGCTCAGGGCCATTTTAGTCTTAAACATTTCCCTTTCTTTCCGGTAGTCTCAGCTATCTTTGTAAAAAGATGGCTTCAAATTTTATTCAGTGTTTTCAGGTGTTTGGTAGTTTAAGTGTTTTCTCATTACTTAGTCTTTTATCAGGAAACAGCAATTCTTTTCTATCTTTTCTATCTAACATGTGTGCTTACTCCGTCCATCCTGTACTGAATGATAATGGAAAACTGTTTATTAAGATTCTACTAAAATACATAACTGAAGAGTGGGCTGGTGGTGTATGTGTCAAGAGGTGAAGGATTGCATATATCCTAGCCTTTATTATTCATTCAGATAGAGCCTGATTTCAAAATTAATAAAGATCCCCTTGGAAAAGTCTGCCTGTTTTAAAATCCTGAAAGAGCTACAAATAATGTACAGCAGCTATATGGAACCAGGGATAGCAGGAAATAAAAATACAATTATTGATAAGATAAATTAGGACAACTACAATCTAGTACCTTGAAAAGGAGCTTGGTTACACCACACATTTCTGATTATGTTTGGTATGAGTTTTAATTGCAAATGAGCCTTTAAAAAGTCTTCACCCATTATTATTATTGACAACCTGCCTTCATTGCCTTAAATATTCATGAAAATTATTTTCCTATTGAAATATCAGCAGGACGTGGAGAAAAAAGTTGAAAAGTCACAAAAAGCTGTATGTAACCTCTTGCCAAGAACTCACATGTTCATGAAAAAAAAAACTACCCTAGAGCAATATGTATATCAAGACATTAAACTTCAAAAGGCATTTTGTTTCTATACTTAAAATGTATAGAAAAAAGGCTGACTCCTTATAATAAATAATTCACCATGATATTATTTCAATAGAAAGCAAAATAGTAACAGGCAATATTAATTGTGGATAACATTGAATTTCATACTGCATAGTGGACAAATTTTTTAAAAAATATAGTACCCACAATATCTCAATAAATGAACTTAAATCTTTTTACTATTAAATCCTCAATAGGCTATGCCTTCTACCAAAAACACGGACCACAACCAACATTGCTAACTGCCTTTTTAAAAAGTGTTAATAATATTTCTCTTATTTTGTTCACTGCTTTTCCTCACCTTTACAGATGACATTTTTCAAACTATAAAATGCATTCTGCTGGCAAACCTTCTTGCTTCGATAGTTCTCAATTTTATAATAGTAAATCTACATCCTTTGCTACTGATGTAGATTTGCTACATCCACTATCTTTCGGTATGTGACTTTGAATGAGGCAGAGAACAAGCTATACATTTAAAAAATCAATACCTAACCTTATCAATATTCATTTTACTTTGTCAATACAAAATACAAAGGTGAAAGAGCAGTAAATAAGCTAAAGCACTGAAATAAATTTGGTGTTCCTGTCACAATTAATAAATGTTCAAATGATAACACTGCTGGTTAGTCTAGAGCTTTCTAAAGCGACTGAAATTATGCTTCAAAGCTATTGCTAAAAGAATGTGAGAAAAATTTTCAATACACTAGCAGGTAAACGTAATCAATTCTGGGTTATTAATTTCATAGGGGGCTTTAAATCTTTTATCAAAAGTGTTATTTATTATGAATACAATTTATCTTTAGTCATAAATTGTTATACAAACCCGGTTTTGGATTTAAAGGGTCTAATTATAGTTTTCTGACAACTTTTTGGTAAATCCTTTCTAAACTTGCTGTTTGATTGCATAATATTTCACATATAAATCAGAGGGAATTATCAAACAATATGCAAGCTGTAGGTCTTTTAATTCTTACTCCCTATTTCAAATAAAAGAGAGTTATCGTCTGCATTTTTCCTGTTTAGAGTTAATGCTGACTAAAGGCAAAAGAAACTGAAAATATATCTCAATTCAATGTGTTTTTCAGGAGTTCTGCAAGGGCCTATAAAAGGGCAAGAATATTGTCCTTAGCTAAAATTCAGAAGTTTACAAATACACCTGACTCTTTATTATGTGACTGACTCTTTTTCAGAATTTGAAAACTGTAATTTTCAGAGACAAGATGATCTAGGATTTATACCCTCATTATCAAAGTGTATTTATGCAAAAACATTTCTTACTTGAATTTGGATAATAATCTACACTGTAGAGTTGATTCATTAGCATTAAAAGATATTCTATTTAAAACTGAGGACTTTAAACTTAATCTCTTCCTCTTTGAGAGAAACAGTTATGCACAGATTTTAAAAATTGGTAGAAAATGAGTGATGCAATTCTCCTGCTCCACTACTTTTTGAGTAATTAAAATTTTCTAAGAATTTTATCTTCTAAGTTAAAATGTAGTAATACCAAAATCCTGACTATTAAGAGAATCACAACAATTCAGAAATATAAAATCTGGAATATGCTGGTGTAAGCTTACAAAAAAAACTGTTTTAGGCTAAAGTTCAATGTTTGTACCCATACGCCATATAAATGATTTCCTCTGATGTTACTGAGTTGTAATGTCAAAATCACCTTGCAGAAATAATTATATTATCCTCTCCTCAACCATTATGCATTTTCCTTCTCATTTCACATATGTTCAGAGTGTTAGGACGTGACCCCAGTATTTTCTTTTCCTTACTGCTGCCACTAAGGTGCTTTAGTAGCATTCCTAAGATTGTTCTTGTACTGTTTCTGCCGCTAATGCTTGAATCACTGAAAGATAAAAAAATTCAGGGACCATTCAACTGGAATGGGGATGTTAAAGAATCCTATACCTGCCTTATGAAAGATCTGAATTGCAAGACTAATGACATGTGTTTCATCCAAAATGTGGCTACATGTTCATGTATGAAGAGATATATTAGAAGTATTTCATGAATATTCTGCATTTCTACATAGTAATAGTTAGATAAATCTATAAAACTTAAGGCATACTATATGCCTTAAGTCAGCATATGCAATACGACAATCTTTACATATAGGTAGTATGTATATAAAGAATATATATATATATATGCTAACGAAGAGGCTGTAAGTAAATTTTTATGGAAAGAACATGGATTTAGGAGTTAGGCAGACCTAGGCTTGAAACTTTCCCTTGCATTCAATAATTCTGTCATCTTAGGTAGCTAACCTAACACTTCTTCACATCTTAATTTTACGATCTGTAAGGTGCTGATAACACCATCTCCCTCATATAGTTGTTATAAAGATAAAATAATAAAGTTTCCGATACACAGTGGGTACCCAATAAGTGGCAAATACTATTCTACACAAATACAAATGCACTCTACACACAGGTGTTTCCTAATCTTGAAAATTCAGTACTGCCAGAAGACGATCAGGTATGCATCTAAATGCATAATTTTATGATGCAGTCCCTTATACGGAACAACTGCATTAGAAGTGCTCCAATTTTAAGTTATTCTTCAATTTTCTAGTGCTTAACTATGGAACAGGTTCCCTAAGTGGAGAACGTGGCTGGACGCAGTGGCTCACCCCTGTAATCCCAGCACTTTGGGAGGCCGAGGCAGGCAGATCACCTGAGGTCAGGAGTTCAAGACCAGCCTGGCCAACATGGTGAACCCCATCTCTACCAAAAATACAAAAATTAGCTGGGCGTGGTGGTGGGTGCGCATAATCCCAGCCACTTGGGAGGCTGAGGCAGGAGAATCGCTTGAACACGAGAGGCGGAGGTTGCAGTGAGCTGAGATCATACCACTGCATCCCAGCCTGGGCAACAAGAGTTAAACTTCATTTCAAAAAAAAAAAAAAATGGAGAATGTAAGCTTCGCATCTTTTTTTCCTCTTAAATTCACCATGCAACCCCACCCCACCAAAACCATGCATATACTTATATATATTTTTCTTTTCACTGTTTACTCTCCTGTTGATATGAATCTTATTTTCATAGTCTATAATTAAAATCATTTTTCCTATAAAGGCTGCCCAAATGAAACTAAGAGAAAATTTATAAATCTGTGTGGTTATAGATCGCAGGCAATAGGGATATTATTTTCTGTTTCTACACTGAAAAACGTTTTCTCATAGAGCTTGCTGCGCCACAAATCCATCATGGTTAATTGTTGTTTATTTATATGTGGGTGTCCACATTTTAATGTCTACTTGGCTTCCTCCTATCACTGACTTTATCTGTGCCTCCCTTACCACTGCTCTTGCATGAGATTTTCAATACATACTATTTTATTCACAACCTTCACTACAAGAGTCTTTGCCCTTTCAGTAAGTAAGGCTTCCTGTCCTCTCTGACCTACAGTGACTTCCTGACCAGCACTTGTAGTTTTCTCAAGACCACACTCATAATTAGAATGGCATATTATTAGAATGACATGATTTTTGAGGTAGAAATGAGAGCTTTCTCAGTCTAACGCTAATGTTGTCTAAAGAAGGAATGAGGAATCTAAGACTGCTACAGAGCTGGGACTAGAAACCAGACTGTCACAGTCGTTCAGTCAGGTTTCCATCTCCTACTACATGGGGTCTTGTGTTTTGGGGCTGAGGCTATACTTTTTGAATTTATTACTATTAATCTCTTCTGGGGTTATTTGTCATTTCATCTCTTTATGCCTTATTTTCCAACAAGACTGTAAATTTATAGAGGCCAAAGATAGACTTTGAAGTTTTTGTATCCTTTTAATATCTTGCACTAAATCTTGCATTTGAGCAGGGATGTAACATATACATTAATGACTGGTTACCTGGAAAATCTACAATTGGAACATGCAATACATCCTGATACCACATGCAAATGATTTGTTTTAACAGCTTCTTGCAACTGTGCTTCTTCTTCTTCATTGCAAGTGATTAAGAACTGTCTACATTTTATTCTTCATGATTTATGAACTCTACATTTGTGCTCCACTCTAACCCTGCTTTTGTTTTACCTGCGGTAGTAGGTCCAGGCAAGGGTGCAGCTTTTCTTCTCCGTTTGATGTCTCCCGTGCATAAGGATCCTAAATGCATGCTTGTTTGCCTATGAGTAATTATCAGAAAAAACTATTAACAAAGAAGAAAAAAATGACACATAAATACACAGCTTGTATCATCTGAACCTAAATCAAAACATTCTCAACAAAGATGGAGCTGCATAGTAAAATCACCAATCTTGTTTATATCGAAACATAATTACGTTTGTTGACAAGCGTTCAGCAGCTAAATGCGCCATCATAAATTGTTACCGGAATGAATAATATAAAAGGAATGCTTTTTAATTTTCAAAACTGGCAATCTTTCTGGCTCAACATAAAATCAAGCACTGTTGCTTCTGACAGGAAAATGGCTAAGATTAATTATCTAAAGAGATCACAATATTGTTGCAAGGTTATCAATTGGTTACTAATGCTTTACTGTCAGAACAACGTCTATTACAGGAAAAGTATGATCAATTTCTTTTAGGATATTACGCAGCAGTGAATTCTCTTAAAACATTTTAAATAGAAGGAAACAGTGATTCTTCCAATTCATATGATTAGAATTCTTCAGTTAATTATTTATTAGCTGAGTGAGAAAACATAATTTGAATGCATTAATGCTGGTCTACTGCTATTTAACCATCTAATATGATACTGGATTATATTTCTAAAAACATGATACATAAAAACTGAGAAGTGGATCTTCTGCTCTTTTTGGAACAAGCTATTATACAATTAGTCTTCTGTCTAATCTTGGTCTCCTAAATTGAAAAGTTATATAAAAAAATAAGAAATGGGCCAATTAGAAATCAAGACAAATACAAAAAAGAAAGGATTTAAAGTCTTCAAACTTTTCAAGCTATAGAAAGATTCTGTGTTCATTTCCTGTGCCATAATCCTTGATGCAGGGTTGGGATAGGGCCTGGGGAACATGAAGCAGAAATAAATGAAGCATGTTTATGACAGCACATGTTCTTTTAGTAAGACAGAGAGATATCTGAGAGTATCCTGAGGTTTTAAAGAAACTAATTTGAACATAAACAGATTATAAGGGGGAAAAAAAAGGAAAAATTAATTAAAATTAATTCAGGTAAAATTCGAAACTCAAGATAAATATTTAAACACATATACTCAGATGTTTAAATATAATGAAAAATTAGTGCTGGAGAGTCCAGTTATTTCAAATATAGATTTTATTTATAAAGCACAAAGTACAGTCATAATTGATGATCCGAGTAATCCAAGGGCCACAGGCAGCCAAAAAAATATACCACAAAACCTTATCAATGTATCTTAACAGGAAATAAGCATTTGTCTGTTGTCTTCTACCTTTTTATTGAGTGCATACTGTTTCTGTTACAAAATAATTATAATTATTAAAATATTTCAAAAAACCTTTCAAAAATTCATTCTGTTAATGACTAACTTAGCTCTGCTTTGCTCTCCAAATGTTCATTGACATGAATGACTATAACATTTTTATTGGATTTTGAGGTATGGTCTTGGCTCATGATGCCAAGAAAAATGAATAGTTATGACTGTGTCTCCTTTTTAAGATTATATATATATTTTTAAAAAGTAGAATGATGTCACAGGGAAGACATATTCTTTTTGTACAAATTTAAAGTTATTCCTTTACTTATTCAGCAAACATTTATCAGTATCTATTATGGACTTAGCATAAGACTCCAGTGGTGGTGAAAATAGGGAGAGGGGGAAAAAGAAGATGGAAGATACAAAGGAAATGAAACTTTCAATTCTTATTATTGGAAGAATTTAAAGTCTGAGTGGAGAAATAAAACATAAATCTGTGTATATGAAATAATTAGGTACAGTGGTAGTGGCAGCAGGCATAACCAACTTTATTAATGACTAGTAAAGGCTATATTATTTAGTCCTTACAACAATCCTAAATATGCTGCATCAAATACACATTTTTTCCTTGGTAGGATAAAATTTGTGATTCCATGGAAAAACTATGCTTTCAGGAGTATACCGTTTCAGTCACTGAATGCTAATTCTATGCAAGCTATTTTACAACTCTACCTTGTAGCTAACCGAAAGCAACGGGAAATACTTCTTAACTACAGAAACAGAAATAAATTCTGTTCTATGGAACGACAACCCTGCTATCTGTGGAAAAGCTAGTTTTGGGTCCATTTAAACAATCATTTCAATATTCCATTACTCTATATACACTTGAGCTTCTTTGACTTCTCCTTTCAACTTGTTATAACATCTGCCCAGTTCCCTCACTAGCTAATGAGTTAAATAAAACCTTTAACACATACCCACTTAATATCCGTATGGCAGTCATAATATTACCTTTTTGTAAAAAAGTATCCCTTCACATATTTTATCCCTATTGAAATCTCCCCTCAGCAAAAGACTGCAGTAAAGTTTACCTTCTGCAGAGCATATACCAGATAGACTCAGATATCAGAAATAGCTGAAGAGGAGGGGAAGGTACCATTCTGAAAACAGGGAATAAAGTGGGAATCCGAATTCTGCAGTGTGGGTCTTCTGTAATCAAGCTGTGAAAACCAACTCATGAACTAGCTACTTCTCATCCTGTGTTAAAACATAATAAACATTCTTACAGTTTAAGCCACTGCAGGTCAGGTTCTCTATACTTGCTGCTGAACAAATTCCTTAGTGGTAAAGAGTTTGCTCTGTTCAGGGAGTTATGAGTAGTTCAGGATGTCTGCAGAGCAGTGTTTGCAGAAGGGACTGTACAACATGAATGGAGAAGAGCACTGGGGCTGGATCATGGGGCCATACATGCCACCTTTGCCCCATGAAGGTGTTTGGACTTAACAGCAATGTGGAGTCACTAAAGATTTTACAAAAGGAGAGAAAGTAGACCAAGTGCATGGGTGCTGGTAGAGAGCTCGAGTTGGACAGGGTTGAGACTGAAGAGAGAGGAGACCAACTAGGTTTGCCATAGTTCAGACACACACTTCCTCATCTCAGTTATAGTAACTAAAGAATGATGCAAGTTACTGCACAATGAAACTTCCTGGATGTACAAATATTAAATATCAATAAAAATTTAAAAAGAACTAAGGCTAGTTTTACTGATTTCAGATATTTTTAAAGCTCAAACTAAGCTAAAACAGTTATTAGCCAGGACACGTTTCTTAAGAAACACATTTTTAGAAATAATCAGAAGCAATACTTGAGTGTCTGATATCAGATGCTCATTGTGACTATTAATACCATTGGTTTCTACTTACTTTGTTCTTGCACTAGTTATATATAATTGGAGTATTCTAATTGCTTGAAAATAACTCTCTCAAGTCAATATTGCCTTTATAACTATTTTTTCATACTTCTTACAATTTATTAGGTAGGCCTATTTACAAAGACAGTGAAAAACAAACTTCAGGAACAACCAACTCCCTCTTCTAAACCCTTTTTTTTTTTCCATCTGCTGGACCAAACATTTTGGGTATCTTCACAGAGCAAATGAAATATAACATTTTCATTCAACTCCCTTCCCCTACCCCCAACACAGCTGCATAAAGGAAAGGAGAAAAATGTTCAAGGAGAATAAAGTTAATAAACTCAGCAGCACTGAACCTGAAGACGTGAGCCATAAGAAAAACAGCTAGCTGTATATTTCAGTAATTCTATCAAGAATTGACTATCTACTACAGAGCATTGAGAGATCTGGATTATTGATCAGTAAGATTACCCCATTTAGGCTTGCCCCACAACCCCCTTCTTTCAGACAGGTGCAGTGGAGTTGCTACAAATGACTCTAAGTAAGGTTTACTCTGTTATTTAGTTGTCACTCTTAATGTAAACCATAACAGTTATTTTTTAATTAAAAATCAATGAATGTCTCAAAGGCAGCCTTGTTTCTTCAGTCTAAATGAGTCATTTGTCTTTGCAAAGGAGAACATTTGGAATACTTCTCAAGGTGATGGTTGGCATTTTCTGTTTCTTTTTTCTGTGGTGTTTTGAGAATGATAATGCAACGTCCTAGGAACATACCCAAAGTTATTAAAGAACAATATTAAGATCCTTTTGTAAGGTGTGTCAGAAAAACACCAATCAACTAGATGAGTATATTTGTTTTAGCTGGGATATTTGCATGGGGAGGAAAAAAGGGGAGACAAATCAAAACCAACCTATCCTGAAGTGGAAAGGATAAAGAAATGATGCTTTTTTGTTACAGGTCTGTCACTTAACGATTTGAAACATGGTTTCCCATGTATTACTTCTGAAAATTTTCCTATTAAATATTAGAAAAGCAGAACTCAAAAATAAGTTTTTTTGTTTTATTTTGCTTTTTAAACAGACTTCACTTGGCTTATCCCCATCGTTTGCTGCAAGCTGTCTTTTAAATGGGGTGGTGGCAGGAAGCTGGACATCTTATCTGGAGGGAAAAACGTAGAAACAATGCAAAACAAAACAACAACCCAATAAACTCAAAACAAAAAACAGAAACAAAAACTCTACTGAGAACCACCATGTCTGAAAACTTGGCTTTTGACACGGACTGACAACGACTGAAGCAGGCAGTGTCAAACGCAATAATATTAAAGAGAAGACAATAGGAACTTGTCTCTTCATTGTATGCCATTACAAACAGAGGCTTTTCAGAGAATTGGGCCTAGTTAAAGCTGCCCCTTGGATAAACTGTGTTCCCAAGCAGCCTTGGACAAGCTGCGGAAGAGAGACAAACATACGTGACTATGGGCCCTGGCATTTGGCAAGAACACTCACTGTCAGTTAGAAAAATATCAGCCTGGACAGGGCATCAGCTGCACAGAAATAAAGCAGGTCTGTGGTGTCACTGGAGGAGCATTCCAATGGCAGAGAGAAGGATGGGGGTTGGGAAACCCAGCCCCATGTGAACTTCTTTTTCTAGCTCCAAATTACCCTCCCCGCTTTACTTGGTGTCAGTATGTCTCAACATATTAAACTGAACAGACAGACATCAGTATCTAGCTTTTTTTCCTTTAGTACCCAAATGCACAATACAGTAAGTATCAAGCACTTTCAAGTATAAATGATTTTTAACCATTAGGAGGATTGAATTAAATCCTTGTTTTTCTGGCCCGGCGCAGTGGCTCACGCCTGTAATCCCAGCACTTTGGGAGGCCAAGGTGGGCAGATCATGAGGTCGGGAGATCGAGACCATCCTGGCTAACACGGTGAAACCCCATCTCTACTAAAAATACAAAAAATTAGCTGGGCGTGGTGGCGGGCACCTGTAGTCCCAGTTACTCAGGAGGCTGAGGCAAGAGAATGGCGGGAACCCGGAAGGCGGAGTTTGCAGTGAGCCGAGATCCGGCCACTACACTCTGCACCACTCCAGCCTGGGCAACAGAGCGAGACTGCTTTCAAAAAAAAAAAGCTTGTTTTCTTTTTTTTATCCCCCCTTTTTGAGACAGAGACTCACTGTCCCCCAGTTTGGAGTGCAGTGGCGCTGCTCACTGTGACCTCTGCCTCCTGAATTCAAGTGATTCTCATATCTCAGCGCCACGCCTCCCCCGCCCCCCTACCCCGCCCCGGTCCCCACGGGCTACAGGCGCACACCACCATGCCTTACTAACTTTTGTATTTTTGCTAGAGAAGGGGTTTCACCATATTGGCCAGGCTGTTCTCGATTTCCTGACCTCAAGCGATCTGTCCACCTCTGCCTCCCAAAGTGCTAGGATTACGGCCACCGCACCCGGCCAAATCCTTGTTTTTAATGGTGGTGTTTTCTTTCAAGCAGCTTTTTGTGCATGATCCCTTTGGACATTCATAGCAACCCTTTCCATTTGGTATTGTGGATCACAGCCCGACCAGTTAATGGTTCTGGTCTTTTCTCTTGATGGCTTTGCTCATTTGACTTCACATTCTGCCTCAATCCCATTTATCTTCTCTTTGGAACAAACCTGACCTTGGCAACAGGTGGTTTAAGTTTTAGCTCAGTGCACTGAAGTCAGTACTTGGGTTTCAGTAATTGGGTCCAAGCTTTATTCTAGACGTACCCTACCTTACCACAAACCTTGTAGTAACTTAGTTCTTTCAGAACTGGGTAATTGCCTTGACCTCCTAGATGCTCAACTCCTGGCCATGAAATGGAATCTGGTGATGGAGGCTCTTTATAATACTGCCTGCTGACCCTTCTCCAAGCATCAGCAGCCCCTGGCTCCTATCCCTGTTCAGTGCCTACCTGTTGGCAACTCTTGACTCTATGTTGATTAACCTTCTACCACATGTAGCCTGAGGCTCTACCCCTTAGATAGAATGATCTGCCTGCCACTGTGTAGTTCCTCTCACTGCTTCCGATGGATCTGTCCTATTAGTGCCTCTTCCACTCTAGCTAGAGGGTTCGAGTCCAAACTTCCTTCTTCCCAGTCTGCTTTATCCTGCTACAGGTAATTGGTGGCTTCTCCTGGAGCTACTGTTTATTGTGTTTCCTATGTGCCTAGTGTTAGTGAGCCACTGATAAGGACAGGAGACAGGGAAATACTGGGTAGAAGAGGGCGGTTCCCCGGCAAAGGCCCCACTCGCAAGCTGTAGTCCTAAATGAGAACAGGCATTCCTGTTTTTGTGTCCAAAAGTTGCCTTTGGCCTGTCACACCTCCCTATCCTGTACTCATATAAACCCCAGGCCCCAGGCTCCAGAAGCAGACAAGGAGAAGACAGACAAAAGAGCAGAAGCACAGAAGAATGAATGGTGTAGCAGAGAGAAGAGATGGAGCATCTGAACATCAAGAAGAAATTGGGGATAGTCAGAGAGGAGATCGGCCACTGGACGGCCAAATTCCATGGGAAGATCATCTTCCCACTCCATCCCCTTCCCAGCTCCCCATCCATCTCACTGAGAGCCACCTCCACCACTCAGTAAAACCCCTGCATTCACCATCCTGAAGTCCGTGTGTGACCTGATTCTTCCTGGGCGCCAGACAAGGACCTGAGTACCAAGACGGCACTGAGCTGGTTAACACTTAAGCTGTCTGTAGATGGCAAAGCTAAAAGAGTGCACTGTAACACACACCATGCCCACTTGGGCTTTGGGAGTCACAAGTACCCACCCCTAGATGCTACTGTGGGGCCAGAGCCCCTGGCTCACCCCTGGCTCCTATACCTGCCCATCTGTGTGTTCCCCCTCCTGTAAAGGGTTTGAGGGCACACGGTAGACCAACAGACAAGTCACACCCCTGTCACACCTCCTGTGAGGGGGCACAGGGAACACTCCCGTTTTAGCACCACTGTGTCAGAAGGCTTCTGAAGGAGCTCAAGGGCCTCATTTCACTCCTGCTGCCACCCGGCTAGTCAAGGACTCTCCTGGCTCCTCAAAGCAGTGTCAGCAGGGCTGAAATGTAGTGTGCAAGGAGGTGAGATGCAGGAGACAAGGTGGTAGCCTTCAGAAAGGCCAGAAACTTCCTGAAATTATGTGCGAAACACATGTATGCACACTTTTCTTGCAAGAGGATGCATGAATTTTATGTGATTCTGAATGATTAACGGAGAGGGTTACCCAAAAAATAGACTCAGTAGTTTTAAACCGAACTATTCATAATCTAAAATAGAAAATGCTTGTCTTAAAATGTCATTGGAATATTTAAAATATGCCATATATATAGGTCACCTTTTAAAATCACAATATCCAAAAACACAGAATAGGTGTGTATACTAAACTAAAATATCCAAAGCAATGAATATGCATAGGATAGGGTTGAAAGGCATGGAAGACTGTGCAACAAAATACTGATGATAACGATTTGTGTGTGATGGCATTTTGTGGGAATTTTCTTCTTTACACTTCTCATTTATTACTATTTTTTCTTATATTAAGCATGCAATGAAAAAGATACAAATTATAACTAGATTAATTAGAAAAGAGAGACAATGGTATTGATAAATGTAAGTGGTTTTGGCAGCTGGATGAATTTCTCAAAGGCAAAGTCAAGCTTTTCACACTGGGGCAGCTGTGGTGCAAATTCAAGATATAGGTTGCATTGGTTTGATTTGCATTTGGGATGAGCCAGGTAGTCAGGACACGTTCCTTCTTGTATCATCATGTCTGCTTTCTCACTAGAGCTTTGAAAAAACCCACTTATCGATGTTTGAGAAGGCTTTTTATCAGCCTTTGGCATGTTACTTACATTCTCTTTGCCTCAATTTCCTTAACTTCAAGAATTATGATTAGACTAGTGCTTACCTCAAAAGATTTTATTTAGAAATCATTTATGTAAAACATTTTAGCACATGCCTATAAAATCAATAGCTGTTAGCTATTACTCTTACTATTATTATCATCCCCACCCTTCAGATAAGCAGCCCGGGCACAAAAAAGTTAAGTAATTTACCTACAGTGACAGTTAAAGGGAACAGATGGAAGGCACTTTGCCATACAATACATGCAGAAGAATGCTTAGTGTAGGGTGTCACTAAACTCATACCAAACAAACACATAGCAGAGTAAACTTGTTACATCTGAAAACTGCCATTATGCTACAATAAAGGAAGAATTAGGGTCATTTAAAAAATCATGTAGGTGTGGCCGGGCACGGTGGCTCAAGCCTGTAATCCCAGCACTTTGGGAGGCCGAGACGGGCGGATCACAAGGTCAGGAGATCGAGACCATCCTGGCTAACACGGTGAAACCCCGTCTCTACTAAAAAATACAAAAAACTAGCTGGGCGAGGTGGCGGGCGCCTATAGTCCCAGCTACTTGGGAGGCTGAGGCAGGAGAATGGCGTGAACCCAGGAGGCGGAGCTTGCAGTGAGCTGAGATACAGCCACTGCACTCCAGCCTGGGCGGCAGAGCGAGACTCCATCTCAAAAACAAAAAAAAAAAAAAAAAAATCATGTAGGTATTTTTTTGGTAGTTAATAGAAAGGTTAAGTTTTTCTTCATTGTCCATTTCTGCTTGCTTTAAGTGTGTCATAACATACAAGAACGAAGCCCTCATTTTCATGTCAAAAACTCAATTAAAGGACCACAAGAGTCCTTGAGACGAAAACCCACTGATATTCTGACATCAGCCTATTGCTGCAGATTCTCTCTTGCCCACGATTTGGTAGTGTCTACTTCAAAGATGTCTTGCTTCCTTCATATGGTATGTTTCATGCTTTATCTAAAGCCTAGAGGGACTGCTAGTCCAATGATATCATTCCTTGTGTATGTTAAGAAATACACGACACCATATTCCTTAACAGCTCAGTTAAATATTTCTTTTGTACTGCTTCATTATTCCACACAAATGATAACTGAAAATGGTAGTGGCTGTTCTATGAAATTCAGGTAATTCTTGCAACTTCTTTAGTATATGTAAATGAAGACATTCTTGCATCTAGGGGAATGTTAGTCTTTTCATAGAGTAAGTTATTCTAACTCGATTCAGGAGACCTGCTGTTATAATCTTACCTTACATCATGCCCCGTATTTTTCCAGGTCCTTTAGATTTTTTTTTTTAAAACAGCTGCTAGTCATTGAGACCATGTATTTGTGTTAACATTAGAACAATGTATCTATCCACTTAAAAATTTTTTCTATGTTTCCTAATTCTGCCCTAAAACATTTTCTTTCTATGTTTCCTAATTCTGCCCATGTTAGAGAGCCTGCTTTTTCCCTTCACTTGTCCAAGTGCCCTCAAGTCTAAACGTTCTTTCTCCTCTTTAAACTTTCCTAACCTCGCTACTCTTCAAGTGTTTTTCTCTGTATTTCCACATCAATCTGTGCATATTGTTGTCCATATCTTACCATACAGTATATAGTATTTGCCACAAGTTGTTTTCAGATTAGAGGAGACTGTCAGCTAAATATATATAGAAAGCAACTTGAGGTCAAGAACCATGTTTAATTCCCAGAACCTAGCTTTGTTTTTCATATATTAAAAGCACAAGAAAAGCTTATTGAACTAAAATGAATAAAACTACCGTAACTAACTATTGTTGTCTCAACATTTCAGGTGGCAATCAATCATGAATTTTTTTGAAATAGTAACACTTCTTTCTTGAACTGTTATTTAAATTTACTCAAAAACACTCCCTTAACAATTGACAAATTTTGACAAAGTGTCAGTTATTCTACTAGATGCTAAACTAAATAGAAGGGTAAGATAGCTCCCACCCTCAAGGAGTTCATAGCCTGAGGAAATGAACATGAACAATAAATTACTATGCAATGTAATACATCCACAGGGCTATAGTAGCAGACCACCTCTTTGGGGAAATTGAGGAAAATTCATTTTGCCTGAATTGAAATTTGGATATTGTCTCTCCAAGTAGAATCTGATATTTGAGGCATCTTGGAGTATTCTTTTATTCTTCACACCACAGTACCTAGGAAATAGTAGGCACTTAGTAAACTGTTTACCTCATTCTCAGCTATAATTATACATTTCTGGAATCTGTTTATCATTGATATTTAGTGTAGAGTTTCAACAATTATGCTTACTGTAATTTGCTTAAAATGATATCTTGGATCTCACATAAAAAACCTATCAAAACAGACTATAGATTCAGATATAATCCCACACTCTCTCTTTGATGATGACACTATTATTAAACGTTTCCTATGACACTATGGTTGCCATTTATAATATCTATTAATAAAATTATGAAATATTCCTAATATTCCTAACTTTTTTGAGGGAAGTCCATGCATTTACTCATTTTTGGATCTACTTCATCTAGTGCACTATATGATATTTGGATATGTTTGCTGAATTGACCTTTTACTGTATTCTTCTGTTTGATATCTCAGACTCTAAGCCAAGCTGTAAGTTCTGTTCTGAGGTAGCATTTCAGAGCAGATACATGCTAAGTTTTTTCTTTCATCAGCAGAGGAAATAACAGAATTTAAAGAGCAAAGTAGAGAATATACATATTTATTTTTATTTTTCCATTTAATACATGTTGGTTTCTTAAGTATTGGAATTTATTATCTGAACTACTACAAACATCCAGGCTCACTGAGTTCCAACTATATAAAAGGTATTATGCCAGTTATTTTTACATAATGTAATCTTCATAAAATCCATTACATATCTGAGGAATCTGAAGTCCAGAGAAACTGTTACTTGTCAAAGATCCCATGAACAGAAAGTTAAGTTACTGTATTTGTGCCAAAGCTTTCTTGACTCCAAGGAACTACTCTTCCCCTTACTACATCATCCAGCTTCCTTTAATATACCCTACTTAATAAACTTCTGTTGAAAATGTAATGCAAGACATGCCCTATGCTATCAGACAGGAAATACATTTTTTATTGAGAAATAAAAAAGATACGATGTTCATTTTCTAGGGGTTCAAGTCTATTGATCATGTGGGAAAAATGATTCCAACCCAATTTTCAAAGAGAATCCCCAACCAGCATATAAGGGCATTCTAGGCCCCTAGGTGAGAGAACACATTTGCAGAGGCACAAAGGCATTCAGGTGTGCACATGACATGCCATTGCTGTGTTGCTGTAGGTAATTCAGTATAACTGGAGTTGGCACATACGGAGCAGTGGGAGGAGATGACACCTCTCTGCACACATCAAGTTTTAGTAAATTCTATAAATCTGTCTATTCACAATTATTTAAAATTCCCCTTAAAAATCTTATTTAATTTATGCAGTTTATTAATCATACTGACAAACTGAATTCAATGGAAAAAGGTCACTCCATAATTCTCTATAGACACAATTCTGGAAGTTGCTCTCAGGCAGAGATGGAGTCAAATGTGGATCCATTTCCAAGGTAACTCTTGAAGTTGACAGGCTTCACTCATTCAAGAGAGTCTACAATTTACTTGCATAATTGAGTTGGCAAATACAGGCTGAAGACTGAGTTCAGCTTTGATTTTCTGGAAAGTGTCCCACGACTTTGCTTGTTGAGCAAAGTAATATGGTAATGATAATGTCACAGTTCTATATGCTATAATGTACATTTTCTGAGTAGGACTACTAAAGAGCAAAGAAAAAATGTGCTTGCTACTTTTATCTCCATATTGAGAAGATAAGACATGCCCCGTATTTTTCCAGGTCCTAATATTAAGACATTAATATGTCTTAATATTAGGCCAGAATATCAGAAACTTTTGAAATATGTAAGAAGTTATTTCTATTTTGAAATATGTCAGACAGTGTTACCATGTAAATGCAAACTTACTTGCATTTAGGTTAAATTATTGCTTATTGGTAGAATTCAATTGGAAACCTATGACACACTTGAAATGCCACCTCTGTTATGCAGACTCTTCTGATACACATTGTCAGAAATAACCTCTTACTCATGGGAGTAAACAGTATTTTCTACCTTAAACTACAGCTATATATGTACACAAACTAGTATTCTAGCCAGACTGTATACTCCTTGAAGGCAGTAAGGCCCACATCTGATTTACTTCTTTAAGTACATTTTCCTTAGCAGTTACGTGCCTTGCCATATCAGGTATTTAATAAATAGTTATTGAATAAAATTTAACAAGGCATGTCAGGGTTTTTTAAAATTAGTAATCTATTTTCATGTTAACCAGTCTTTTTATTGTGGTTCCAATTTCTTTACTATATAAATGCTTAGTTACAGAACACTACAAAACATATTTGGTCCATTTCTTGGGCTTTAGAATATAAATATCTGCAAAACTAAGCTTGTTAACTGAAGCTAGTTTTTACAGTATATGCATGTACCTTTATTCTAAAATGTTTCCCTTTCTACATAATTTTGCATTTCATTAAGTGTAACTTTATGAAAAGAATGGTTTCAGACCCTCCTCTTCCATGATAGTTTTTGGTAGGTAAATGTTATATCCATAAAACTTTTACAGACTTGCTAACAAATATTTACTAGACTATAAAACATACTGTAATAGCTAGATGAGGTATCAGGAGGCTTGTGATGAGTACATGAACATTAATGTTTAACAACTGGGAGGAAGAGGACTTCAGGATTCTCCTAATTAACTTCAACTGAAATAACTGGAAAGTTGGGAAGCATTAGCTTATATTCAGGATAGTTTTGACATTAAGACCTTTGAACCAAAGGCAGTTTATAATTTTGTTAATTTGGGTCTATTACTTGCTGTATTTAAGAGGTCTACTGATTTTAAATGTCTATGGAGAAAAATACTACCCTACCAAAATTAACCTCAAATATGAACTGTCTTTTCCTCTTCTCATTTTTACAATGCTTTTCTTTAGAAAAACATACAAGTCTCTATGTTTTGTAAATTTCAGAAATCAAATGTCAAATGATTCAACAATGATCAGGTTAGTCATGACTGCAAAATATCACTTTTCTTTGCACATAAATCAATCTACATACTGTTTAGTGTTATTTTAGAAGAATCAACAGTTTTGATTAAAGGCAAGATAACAGATTTCAGAAAGCAGTCAAGTTTACTTTTAAATGGCATAGAAATAAGACAAAAAAAAAAAAAAAAAGATGCTGCTGTATAAATTAACCACATTTGACCTGAGAAAGCTATTTAACCCTTCTTTCCTCCTGTGTAAAATGGGGATAATAAGAATATCTACTTCATAGGGTAATATCAGAAATTAAATGAGTTAAAATACATCGTTAACACTCAATGAATCTTAGCTATTATGGTGTTAGCTATAAACAGGATGGGGAATTTTTTTTTCTTCAACTAAAGTCGTATATTTTAAATTATCTGTTTTTTCATTCCTCTTCACCTCCCCATCTACTCATCTTGTGAGGCAGAAGAGCACAGCTGTTAAGAGTGTGGACTTTGCAGCCCAAAGAGACAAAGTTCAATTCCTGCTCCCTCACTTAGCAACTTGGATGAACCTGGGCAAGTTAGTTAACCCTTTTATGCTTGGCCTTTCTCATGTGTAAAATGGAGATGATAGCAGAACCAATCTCACAGAGTTGATGTGAAGATTAAAGAAATGTGTGCCTCACGTATGCATTCAATAAATGTTACCCATAATTTCCCATAAAGGAATTTGTATAAAATGAATTGAATATGGCATAATTTGGCATTTTTGAGGCCCAATAAGTATAAAAGAGTAGAGAAACTCTGTGGTTGAGATCGTATTTTATTGTTACAGTACAAACAGGAAATAGAATGGATTTCTTAGTAGCTAATAAGGTCTAAATATATTCTACAAACTAAAATATGAAAGTGTCATTTATGCTAACATGGCAGAACACAGCATACCAAATCATAGTTTCTCAAGCTGATTTCCCACAACACTTTATATCTTTTTTATGAGTCTTAAAATCTACCATAGAGAGGGTATAGTTTACTTGAGGAAGTAAAACAAGTTCATTGCAGCTGGCACATGGCATTCAAGGTAAGAAGTAATTGGATATGAGGCTGAAAAAAATAAGAAAGGCTAGATCAGGAAGGCCTTGCAAGCCACGTTTAGGACTTGGTTTTAAGGCAATGAGAAGCCATTAAGAAATTTTAAGTAGGTCAGCAGGATGATATACGCCTGTAATCCCAGCACTTTGGGAGGCTGAGATGGGAGGATTGCCTGAGGGCAGAAGTTCAAGACCAGCTTGGGCAACATAGCAAGACCTTATCACTCCAAAAAAAAAAAAAAAAAAAGGCAGGAACAGTGATGTTCACTTTAGTGCTAGCTACTTCAGAGGCTCAGGCAGAAAGATATCTTGGGCCCAGGAGTTCAAGGTTTAAGTATACATAAATAGATTTGGATTCCCCAAAAGTCATTCTGGTTATGATGTGGAGAATGGATAAAGAGAACAAGGGTGAGGATTGAAAGGAGTGAAAGACAGAATCCAGGTTTTTCTGGCCAGAATGTAAGTTCCTGGAATGCAGACAGAATAGCATCTGGGTTCCACACATATCACCTAGCCTAATGTCTTTTACATACTCAGAATAAAAGGCACTTAATGGTGTGTGAAGGACTGCATGAAACATCATTTTTTTCTAGGAACAGACAATATCATCCTAAAAGAAATAAAACCCTGACCACTTAGCACTCTAATAATTTATTTACTCACTTAAAAATAAACATGCTATGTAGAAGGCCTGAAAAGTCATAATTAAGAGTACTCTGGGAATATGGTGGCAACGACACTGTTGTTGAATGTATATAATAACCCCTGTACACCAATACCTAGGCAACAAGGTATTCCCCAAACCCTCCCTTTCTCATCCTCAAACAGGTGGTTAGATAGAAATTATTGGCAGCTATGAGATGCCACATCAACACCTGGGTAGGAAAAAGCAGAGGAATCTGCAAATGGCCCCCAGCACAGGAAAACCTCCAAAGCTCTACCACTCAATGGAAAGTATAGGGAGACAAGATGAAAACAGATGCTAAACTTACGAGGTGTTCTGAGAGATTCCAGTTTATAAATGAATGCAAGAGGACCAAGATGTAATAGTTCTGTGATGTTGGATTAGTTGGATCATATAAATTCTTGAAGTTAAAAAATTAAAGTGATTTCCCAGGATAAAAATCCTACACCAAGGAAAAACAGTGGAAGTAGACATGAACTGGAGCAAAACAGAGGCCAAGGGGAAAAGGAAACAGAAGGTCTAGATAAAAATACTAAGAGGAATAGAAGAGGCAGATATTGGAAAATATGGGGCCAGAATTTTGACTGGTTTGTGAAAACAATAGAAGAGAGAGGTATAAAACCATGAAATTAGAAAGCTATCCTGTCTCATGGTCTCTTTCTTAAAAGTACAGGAAACCTCATTCAGAACAGCACTGCAGATAATTAAATACAAACGATTATTAAAAGAAAAAAAAAGGTCCTTAGAGACTATAAGAATACTCTAAAAAGATATGTCCACAAAAATGAAAACTACACCTGATAATTCTAAAACAAGTTAAAGGAAATTAAGAAAATGATAGAAGATACCTGAAAAAGTCACAACTAGAGAGGTTGAGAAATAAAGGGACTGGATAAAAGGAAGATTTAAAAGAAGAGATGGCAGCATTCAGGAAGCAATTAGAAATAAAAGGAAAACATTACTTCAGAAATGAAACTAAACTAAAAGGAACAGAGGAATGAGCTATATGATGGAGAAACAGAATATGAAAATATAATAAAAATGGAAAAGGCAAAAAAAACTTTAAAAATTATAAAGAAGAAATTAAAAGGATTAGAAAATGATAGCTACAGAAGACAGGCAAAGAAGATCCAATACAAGTATAAAAGAAAATTTTAAAACAAAGCCAAAGCAACAAAACAAAACAAATATAAAACATAATTGGAGAAAATCTTGAAATTTACCTTTAACATGAGATGGTTTGCCTGTGTCCTTACCCAAATCTCAACTTGAATTGTATCTCCCAAAATTCTCACATGTTGTGGGAGGGACCCAGGGGAAAGTAATTGAATCATAGGGGCAGGTCTGTCCCATGCAATTCTCATAACAATGAATAAGAGTCTAACGAGATCTGATTGGTTTATCAGGGGTTTCCGCTTTTGCTTCTTCCTCATTCTCTTTTGCCGCCAACATGTAAGAACTGCCTTTCATTCTCCATCATGATTGTGAGACCTTCCCCAGCCACGTGGAACTGTAAATCCAATTAAACCTCTTTTTCTTCCCAGTCTTGGGTATGTCTTTATCAGAAGCATGAAAACAGACTAATACATAAAACAATAATAACTACCTGTCAAAAAAGCATAACTTCATCCCTGGGAAAAATCACTTAAAATTATCAACATTAGAATATAGTCTAGTAAAACTCTTGGTCTTTAAAGAAAAGGAAAATACACATTGAGCATCCAGGCAAAACCAAGTCACTTTTATGTCTAAGAAAATCAGACACTATCAGACATCGAAAGCAATGTTTTATATAGGCATTGGAGTAACATATTTAAGATAGTTAAGAGAAGAAAACATGAGCCACGGATTGTGTATCTGGCCAAAATGACCTTTAAATATACAGTTCATGCATAAACTGCTAATAACAGGCAAGAACTCAGGAAATATTGTTGAATGAGCACTTCCAGAGGAAATAACTAGAGAATAAACTTCAGACAAAAAGAGTACAAAAGCATTGACTTAAGATTTTGTGGTGATCATTAAAAATATATTTAGTTATAGAACTAAAACTGAATGGACTGAACTAAAACTAAATAAAACTAGAACTGAAAAAGAAAAAAGGAGGCAGTATAGCACTAAATGGCTGTATGTGTCAGACAATGTACACACAGTATAACTACCTAAAAGTGGATGAAAATACCTGTTTTTTTCTTTCTTTCTTCCTTTTTGTGGAGAATGGGGTCTTTCTATATGGCCCAGGCAGGTCTCAAATTCCTGGGCTCAAGCTATCCTTCTGCCTCTGCCTCCCTAAGTGCTGGGGTTACAGGCATGAGCCACCATGCCTGGCTAAAAATGGATGAAAATTAAAAGTATATAGGAAAAATAAAATAAATTTCCTGTCTGTCTTACAGATATTAACAAATGAAAGGAGGGCACATGAGGCCAGCTAACTTCAACATTGCTCACAGTAGGGAACCAGCAGCGAGGGGCCTCAAAATGGAAGGGAAAGGGCCTAAGACTGTTATATAGAGGTAATAATAAACAGGTAATTATTAGGGAAAAAAAAAAAGCCTTCCTCAAAGTCCAATGGTATACCAGAGTGAGAATGAGGGCAAGAGAAAGGAGAAAAAGAAAGGTAAAGGTAGTAAGAGAGGGAGAGAAAGACAGATGTCTGTTTCTCTTAAAAATAGGGAAACAAAAGCCAATGAAAGGATGTATCGGCCGGGCACGGTGGCTCACACCTGTGATCCCAGCACTTTGCGAGGCTGAGGCAGGCAGATTGCCTGAGGTCAGGAGTTTGAGACCATCTGGCCAACATGGTGAAACCCTGTCTCTCCTAAAAATACAAACATTAGCTAGGTGTGGTGGCAGGTGCCTGTGGTCCCAGCTACTCAGGAGGCTGAGGCAGGAGAATCGCTTGTACAAACCTCGGAGGTGGACGTTGCAGTGAGCCAAGATCATGCCAGTGCACTCCAGCCTGGGTGATAGAGTGAGGCTCCATCTAAAAAAAAAAAAAAAAAAGGATAAATCATAAGCAAAACAAAACCCATTTTGGAGAAGAAACAAATGGAGGGAACCAGGTAGAAGTGAGACTTCCTTGAAAATAACTGCCTGTGAAAATTTGATTATGGATCCCATGAGTATTTTTATATTATTATAAGACAAAATTAAACACATTAAAAAGAAACCTGTTGCTGAAAACGACACTAATATACATTGGCATACCTAAACTTAGAAGCTATTTCAAGTTACTTTAAAACACAGGAAAATGACTGCATATTCCTAGTGTACTTATAGTAAGCACCAAATAAATATAGAAGAAAGAAAAAAACACTTTTTAGTGATTATTTTACTGGTAGTGATGATAGTATGGTGATTCTGAGATTGCTGTCTGTGTATGGTGAGGTAAATAAAATGAGTGTTCCGATATCAAGATGTGATATTTTTAATACGGTTGGAAAAAGACTAAAATCAATGACAGAAAGTATAAACAATAAAGTCTTGAATTTGAACTGGAACTATCAGTACGAATCAATTATTTTTTTTTCTAAAAAAAAACAAATCCTAACTCATTTATCTGAAAAGACCTAGACACAGAGACATTCCTAACATCCAGACTGTGGCTTCTAAACCTATTTCCTATTATAGTAAAGGAATCAGCGCTTCTTGGAGAAATGGGTGACTCCTATTCTAAGTCAGAAAAGATCCAAAAAAAGCCTAGAAAACGTAAACATACCAGAAAGCAAAGACTGGCAGCAAAGAAACACACAACTACTTTAAATAATCTCCCATTGGCCACAAATGGGACAATTTTAGCATCAATTAGAATTATAACTAACGGAGGAAACATATCAAATATGTTTACATCAGTGAGTTCACCTTTGGAAAATGTTAGGAACCAATTCATTTTGAAAACTGACATCTAATAAGGGGAAAGAATCAAGTATTTCTCTTGCTTTTCCTACATGATCTGTACCTTAAAGTAATTGAGTAGTTGGAGAGGAGGAAGTTTTCAACAGAAGTAACAAGAACATATTAAAAGAATTAACACAGCTCTATTTTGCAACCCTTAATGAATAAATCTGGGCAATAATCATCATGGCAAATAAATCACGGAAAGAGATATAAGTGAGGGAAGTATACAATATCACCTTTGGAACAATCTTGACAAACAAAACAAAACACCAAACCTGAATCTCTAATCAGTTCTCTAGATCTAAATATCAATTATAGGAACCACAGAGGACAGTGGAGTATGTTAAATGACACCATGTAGAGAAAATCAGCAACATTCCAATATGTGAGAAATTTTACAGGCCAAACACCCGATGTCTTCAACCAAAATATGTCAAGGAATGCGCTCGCGCGCGCGCACACACACACACACACACACACACACACACAGAGACAGAGAGAGCTGGAGAAGGGGAATTTATATATCAAAGGAAATCTTAGAGGAGATTATAAGGCAATAAAATAATAAAGGAAATGTAAATATCAATTGCATATATACATATTCATATATATTAAGGGATTATTGTTATTTTTTATAGATGGGATAAAGACACTGAGACTTGTTTTTTGTTTTTTTTTTTTTTAAAGAAGCTGTTACCTTTTAGAGAAACACACTGATGTATTTCAGTTGAAATAAAGGAGTTGGGGGGCGAGGGGGATACAGATGAAACAGGGTTTGCCACATGTTGATAATTATCTAAGCCAGTTAATAGACACAATGAGTTTATGTTTTTCTTTGTATTTCTGTGTATAAAAAAATTGTTAAAAATTGCTTTCATCATCTTGACAATGTAAGTGAAAGAGCATCTTTTAAAGCTTTAAGATTGCCAGTATAAGTCATTACAGTTTTTTCAAGGCTTAATGAAAGAGACTCTTCACAATTTTTAAGTGACCAAATTTGAAATTAAATTAAGTTATTCATGAGGTCTAAATCATCTAGTCTGCATAGACCCCTGGACTGTAACTTGATTTAAAAAGATTACAAAAATCTTGATCTGAGGTTTATTGTCCTTAGAAAGGATAATACATAGTTTTTATTCCATCTTTCTAATTAGTAATTTAAGCATATGTTCAGCATTTAACTCTAAATGTTTGCCTTTTCCCCAAGCTCGAAGACAGCTGTCCAAGATTTGAGTGCCAGAAAACATTTAAATATTAACATCTGTTGAATTATGTTAATTTAGTGTAATATAATTGGGCATGAGTTGGAACTGATCAGAAGTATATGAAATAAACAAAGGTAAATTCCCACCAATATCTTGGTATACAAACAAATCACTAAGGAATGATGAAAAACAATTTGAAAAACAATTATTCCTACAAAAAAAGGTAAAGGAAAGGTACTGATTATAAAGAAATTGATTCTTTTAAAAGCATAGTTCTAACTTTTAGGACATTATCTTGCTATTTTTAAATTGTTCCTGTAATTGAAAGGAAATGAAAATTATCTAAAATGAGTGACAGCCAAATATTTAATATTTGAATATTTTTACTCATTATATAGTAAAACATTCTAATTATACTTATATATGCATTAAATTTTTAGATTGCAGAATAATTCTTGTTATGAGCACTAAATATTCAAGGGTTGATGTGATTTCTGTAGACATAAAGTAATACTTTAAAATTGTAAGTATTTTCAGTGTGGCAGATGAATTTAATAGGTTTTTTTCCTGAGGACTGTAAGGTACAAATTATCAAGCAGCAGATGTTGTTTATTATTTTTCTTATTTAAAATATTAATTTTTACAGTGATTATCTTATTAATAAATTAGGACTGCTTGTTTGTTTTGGGAAATATTCTGGCACATACACACTGGATTAACAGATCCCCAAATGTACCCATAATGAAGTTATAACCCAGGCTGCAGTAGTGATACAAGCTGTTGTGATATGGGCCTGCAGGTGTATCCTAATCATTTCCTAGGAGAATCATCTCTGGGAGTTAAAGGTTAGTTCTGTGTCCATGCCCATTTAATCACAGGACCAATCTGGAGAGTGCCAACTGTGAAACAAACACCTGTCCCTAAGGAAATGGACTTTAGACCACAAATTCATTTCAGCTAAGGGTCACTGGAACAGCTTTCACATGCCAACTATTTTCCATCATTAGTGACCATGGCCAAATTCAACTGCAATCCTAGAGATGAGAGGTTGTGCATACTTTTGTCATTTGAAAATATCTAGTTCATCTACCAGAAAAAGAGAAGATATAAGTAATAACAGTTTCACTACGTAGTAGTATTGTTTTTGTTTGATTTACCACCTACTGGGCATATTACTTATTTCTAAGTGTCAAATTCCTTTTTTTCTGTGTGGGTTTTTCATATAAAACTGAAAAGCAACCTCCAAAATTCTAAGTGGCTGATAACTAATTTTATTTAGTGTAATAACAATTTAAAATAACCCTCTATGATCATTAGTTTACAATCTTGGCAAGGAAGAATTTCAGGATGCCAAAAGGACAGGAAGCATGAGAACTGGCAAACTGAGAATAGTGTAGTTTTATACGATACAATAATTTGGTTATATAGAGTAAAACAGATTAATTAAATCCCTTAAAAACCATTTTACGTTGTATATGTGGTATGCTTCCAATTATTCTACTCCAATGATCCCTATACTTAGATGCCATTTTTCTTTTTAATTGGAATATATATGTAATTAAATGCATTCCAATTAAACAAATATAGAATGTATACATTCTAATTAAAGCAAATATGTGAATACTTTCTAGTCATGCATACATAAGAATCAATAAAAAAACTAAGACATTTTTCTATCTGAAAGGTTAAACTTTTTTACAACAATAAAATCTAATGCTAATTTTAGGTATGGAAAGGAAAAAATAAGAATAAACTAGAAATTTTACTTTTAAAGTTAGTTTAAAAGCAGTTTTAAACCATTTTTTTGACGTATAAATAAAAAATATATAAAATATAAAATGTCAAGTGATAGAATTTGCTTTAAAATATGACAAAAGATAATTTGTTTTAAAATCCTAAATTTACTAAGGTAGGATAGACAACTTAAATCATTAAAATAAAGCATCACTTTTTGTTGATATACTTAATTTTGTTGATACATTTCTGGGAAAAGCAACATTAAACAAATACAGCCCATGTCATTAAGCAGTACTCTAATGAATAGTTACCGAATCCCAATTTATTAACAGCTGCTCAAAAATTTCATAATTAATAGTTTCATTTACTTTTGGCAAATCTGCAAAATGACAAATAGTTTTGTATCTGTTGCAAATTATGTCTCCTTTCCAAACAACAAATGACAGTATGGGGAAGACTGAGCAAACTGAATCCTTGAACATCTGTGGATCTTTAGATCATCAAATAAAGAGCAGCTGTAATTCTATCTGTTACATCCGCAACAAAATACAGTGATCTGTATCATATAAAAATGAATGTGCTCTGTATTAAAGTAAATAGGAATGTTCTTTCTAACTTGACGGAAGAGGGTTGACATGAATGTGATGAGATCTGTTTTGTTTCTCTGATTAAATCTATTGTCATTTTTTTTTTCTTTCCCATTTTAGGAGACTCCTTGTATTGCTAATCAGGCAAAATGACAGGAAAAAAAGTTTCTTTCTTCTCATTATTAATAGACAACCTAAGAAATTATGTCACATGGAATCCATGGATGATCAAATCATTTGACATTAAGTAGATGAAAAGTGAAAAATATAATGCATTTAGCAACTAAGTAAAAGTGAATTAAATATGTTTCTAAAAGACAGCTAAAAAATTAAGTACAATTTAATAATGTCAGCAATAAAAAATACTTGATTTCAAATTACATGTCAGGCTACTAAATGATTTGGCTTTTGTGCTTCATAGCAGTAAATGACAAAAATATGTAAGTAAGAAAACACGGCAAATTCAAATCCTACTCCTTCAAAAAAATGGTGCCATATCCATAAGGAAAGGCTTTGAATCTAAACAGTTGAATAAAGCTGCCCCAAATAATCAAGTTTGTTGCATGGATACTTACAGCAATAAAATAAGCTGTAAAATGTGTTAAAAGAGTAAGATCTTTTAAAAAATGCCGTATCACTTCGTACTAGGCATCGCTTAATGCATGTTTTCAACGGACTTTCTTTTTTTTTTTTTTGAGACAGTCTTGCTCTGTCGCCCAGGCTAGAGTGCAGTGGCCTGATGTCAGCTCACTGTAAGCTCCGCTTCCCAGGTTCATGCCATTCTCCAGCCTCAGCCTCCCGAGTAGCTGGGACTACAGGCGCCTGCCACCATGCCTGGCTAACTTTTTGTATTTTTGATAGAGACGGGGTTTCACCACTTTAGCCAAGATGGTCTCGATTTCCTGACCTCATGATCTGCCCACCTTGGCTTCCCAAAGTGCTGGGATTACAGGCGTGAGCCACCGCACCCAGCCCAACAGACTTTCAAAGCTATATTGAACTTTCAATATAGCTATATTGAACTTTCTGGTGCTAACCAAAGGCTTCTGACATAAGAAACAACGTGACATTATTTAGTTGTAGCTCTAAAATGAGGTGATAGCAGTGGGAAAGGTCTTTCTAATTTTGTGAAGCATAAAATCATATTTAAATACAGAAATACCAAGAAAAAAAAGGATTGAAATTGCAGAACTGTTCTCCCTGCTTTCTCACCTGTAGTTCTCAAGAATAACTGGAGAAAGAACGTACAGAGGGAGGAACTGGCTGAAATGGCTTTGGGATTTGTCCTAGTGCCCCCTAGAAACAGGATGTCCTTCAACTCTTTAGCACTGCAAGTTCTTTCACCACTAAGGTATATAACCCAGGGCATGCTTACTTTCTGGATCCCTCAGCTATGGTGCGACTGGGCATGCGTGGAGGAAACTCTATCAGCCCCAGGCAGCTTTCCTGAGCCTTGGGAGGCTGGCTCACAAAGGATCATAAAAGCTTTTGTCCCTTACTACCTATCTGTGAGTAATCACTCTGCTTCATGTAACCGGTGGCACGTGAGTGTGTTCTGCCTTAGTAGACTCAGATAAGATGGTAACTGGTACACAGTGAACTTGCTTAATAAATCTAGACATCACTAGTATTTCTCTCTAAAAAACACTTGGCTCAAGGTTTTGTTCTGTGTGTGTGTGTACATGTGTGTATTTGTGTGTGTGTTCACTTTAGCTAATAACTGCTTGCATGTAATGACCACTCAAAAACCATGCCTGTTGATTACTAAATATTAAAAGTGACAGGTAATAGGTAGTTCTTTTTTTAAAGAAATAACAACTGGTCTCTACTAAAAAATACAAAAAAACTAGCCGGGCGAGGTGGCAGGTGCCTGTAGTCCCAGCTACTCGGGAGGCTGAGGCAGGAGAATGGCGTAAACCCGGGAGGCGAAACTTGCAGTGAGCTAAGATCCGGCCACCGCACTCCAGCCTGGGCGACAGAGCGAGACTCCGTCTCGGGAAAAAAAAAAAAAAAAAAACAAAAAAAAAAAATAACAACTGTGTATGCTTTTATGCATTTATTTATGAAAAGAATTTCATGTTTTCCTGAGTTGTAGTCATGCCTTTCAAAGGTTTTGAGGTATATAAAAGTGACAGAACGGCATGAGCAAACCCTGAGACATCCATGAAATATTAGACAGATAAGAGACGACAAAACTAAGATAAAACTTCATAGTAGGCAAATGGACAGAAAACACAGAAGAAATGGAAGAATGACTGTAAAAAAAAAAAAAGAAAACCCATGGACTTATCAAACAGAAGTATAGAAGGAAATAATCAACATGATATAAGCAACGTGAAAGAAGATGAGACAGGAAACGTAACTCTAGGGACTATGAGGCTAAATCTCAGGAAAACACATCAAATAAATATGTGAAAATAATGTCATGATGACAGTTCCTCACATAACTCACTATCTGACACATCTACTTTATGATAAGGACATCTCTCAGGAAATACAAATGAAACAATAAACTAAAAGAAAGATTACAAGACTAATATCACTTGAATCAATTAGATAAATTAAATCCGTATTAAAAATCAGCGTGCTTCTCCCTTGAAATTTGATTATAGGATCCATTATGCATACTATGTGAGAAGAATAAGAATGTTATTTACAATAAACGTATGAACAAATACAGTGAATCAATACTTTATTAGTAGTGAATATTAATATTCAGGATATGATGAAATGGCATGTAATGATGGGCACTGCTTATGGTAATTGATTCCACGAGAGGAGATAGTGAAGCATGAGAAGCAAGTCAGGAAACCCACAGGAACCCTGCCCTTTTAGGAAAAGACAGAAGTATAGGATACCTTGAAGAATACAGTGTCCATTATTGATGAAGTAGAACTTCCTGATAGAAAGGATTAAAATAGTTAAAATGAGTTATTTGTTTAAAGGAAATTATAAAGGTCACTTGTTTGGATTGTTAGATATAGAAAGGTCAAAGAGTTGGAAGACAATTCTTTTGCACTCATAATTAAGAGTCTAGATGAAAATTAATGTGAATGTGGCAAAAAAGGAGAAATGGCATAAATTGGACATAAAGAAAACCACCACAAAAGTGAATTATAGTAAGTGGCATTGGTAAATATGTCCCCAAATCCCTTTTTACAGAGGTCCTGAAAACTCCCCTGAGGAGTTGAGGGTGAGATGTCCTACATTCCAAAGACTAAAGCCATAACTACATAGCACTTTATTCAGAGCTTTCGTGAGGAATGCCTACGTTAAGGGCATGCTTTAGTCATGCACTTCAAAGTTTTGGCTTTGAATCATGAACAGTGGACCGTTTATGCATTTATCTTTTTTTATCTGCTTGGCATATTTTGGGAGTAAATGATCCTACAATTTATTGATTTAATGTATTATAGTTCTCTTCTCTAACCTACATGTTTTTCTACAAGTTGAAAAAGGGAACTGCAGTCACTCATCCAAAAGCGGTAAGAAAAGTCAAGATACTATTAAAAATACTAAGTAAGAAAATGGATTGCAGAGTAACACAGAAAAATGCATATAAATAGGAAAAGTGAAGAACTTTTATCTTGCATTTAACAAAACTTGTAACAAGAATTAAACATGAGTAGTCTTTCTCTTCTTACACATCTATTTCACCTTTTCAAGTTGCCCTGTGCCTAACAAAACTGAAGGCTTCAGAGAGAAGAAAAAATACGCACTCACAAACCAATAAAAAGAAGGTATGAAAGGAATGTTCAAAGAAACAAGAGAAGGTTGGGCACAGTGGCTCACGCTTGTAATTGCAGTACTTTGGGACTCTGAGGCGGGTGGATCACTTGAGGTCAGGAGTTTGAGACCAGCCTGGCCAACACGGTGAAACCCTATCTCTAGTAAAAATACAAAAATTAGCCAGATGTGGTGGCAGATGCCTGTAATCCCAGTTACTTGGGAGGCTGAGGCAGGAGAATTGCTTGAGCCTGGGAGGCAGAGGTTGCAGTGAGCCGAGATTGCGCCACTGCACTCCAGCCTGGATGACAGAGCAAGACTCCATCTCAAAAAACAAAACAAAACAAATCAAACAAACAAACAAAAAATTAGAGAAACAAGAGGAGATCTTGGAAATGAAAAGAATAAGATAATTTTAAATATAATTAAGTTACTTGGGGCTGAGTGTTGAGAAAACTGCCCCCAAATCTTCCAAGAAAATAATACATAAAAGAAAAGTTTAAAAAGTTAGAGGATCATTTAAGGGTGCTCCAATACTGAAAAATTAGGAGCACAGAGAAAATGGTAACCACTGAAAACTGAAAGACATTGGAGCAATGCCTTCAAAACCCTGAGGCAAAAAAATTTTCAAACTGGAACTCAATTCCCAGCTAAATCAATCAATGTGAGATAAGAATAAAGACATTTTCAGACATGCAAAATTCCATAAATTTAACCATCTCTGTTCTCTTCTGGGAAAGCTGAAGAAAAGTAATGCCATTGGATCTAGGGCACATAAAATCCCACACAGGGGATATATGAAGGAAATCTCAAGCATGATAGTTAAGAGAGATGCCAGGACATTAGATGTGCAGCAGGTCCGGAGAGCAAACAGTCCAGCGTGAGCCTGAAAAATGGAGGGCTCCAAGAGAGATGCCACCAAGAAAAATAACTGAGAGGTGTCCAGCTTCTGTCAAGAGGCATCTGATGAGTTAGGGATAGGCACATAGAGCAAAAAGCAAATAAGAAACAAAACAATGATAACCACAACAACTAAAAGTGATGTATCTGTGAATATCTACATAGATAATCATATTAATGAAAACAATGGATATTTATTTGGTCTGGGAGAAAGAGGGAAAGAAATCCAGATATGAGTGTGTGTGTGTGTGTATATTGTTGGGGGGGGCCGGACCCAGCAAGAAATCAATATGCACAAGACTTGGGGTGGAGCAAGATGGCAGAATAGAAGACTTCACCAATTGCCACCCCCTCCAGGACACCAATTTAAGAAGCGCATTCAAAACAACCACAAATAGGTGAGCATTCACAATACCTGGATTTAACTTCATACTGCTGGAAAAGGCACTGAAGAGGCAGGAAAAATAGTCTTGAATCACTGATGCTGCCCCTACCCTATTCCCTGGCAGTGGCGGTGTAGTATGAAGAGCATGTCTATGCTCTGGGGTGAGGCAGAGCACAGCAATTGTGAGGCACTGAATCCAGTGCTGCCCTGTTATAGCAGAAATCAAAACAGAACCAAACTCAGCTGACGCCTGCCCACGGAGGAAACATTTAAACCAGCCCTAGCCAGAAGGGAATCACCAATCCTAGCGGTCCAAGCTTGAGTTTCTGCAAACCTCGCAACCATAAGCTAAAGTACTCTGGGGCTTTACATAAATTCGAAAGGCAGTCTATGCCACAAAGACTGCAACTCCTAGGAGAGTCCTAGTTCTGAACTGGGCCCAGAGGTAGTGGACTGGCGGGGTATGCAACATACTGAGACACCAGCAGGGGTGGTTAAGGGAATGCTAGCATCACTCCTCTCCTAACCCCAAGCTGCATAACTCATAACTCCAGAAGGGATCCCTTTCTTCTTCTGAAGGAGATGAGAGGGAAGAGTGGGGAGGACTTTGTCTTGCATCTTGGATACCAGCTCAGCCACAGCAGGATAGGGGACCGGTCAGAGTTGTGAGGCCTTCTTTCCGGGGCCTAGCTCCTGGATGACATTTCTAGATATATCCTGGGCCAGAAGGGAACCCACTGCCTTGAAGGGAAGGACTTGGTTCTGACAGGATTCATCACTTGCTAACTGAAGAGCCTTTGGGCCCTGTATAACAAGCAGCAATACCTAGCTACCACACTGAGGGCCTTGGGTGAGCCTCTGAGACTTGCTGGCTTCAAGAGAGACTCAGCACACTCCCAGCTGTGCTGACTCGAGTGCTTGAGAAAAGCAGAGGGAAAAGTACAGAGGACTTGTCTTGCACTTTAGGTACCAGCTTAGCCACAGGGGCACGGAGCACCAAGTGGGATCTTGGGGTCCATGATTCCAGAACTTGGTTCCTGTGTGGCATTTCTGGACCTGTCCTGGGCCAGAGGGGATCCCACTGCCCTGAAGAGTGAGTCCTAGGCCAGGCAGCATCCACCACAAGCTGACCGAAGACCCCTTGGGCCTAAGGGAACATTGGCAATAGTCTGGCAGTACTCCCCATGGGCCTGTGGTAGGAGTGGCCATGGGGTGAGGATCCTCTGCCTTTGGAAAGGGGAAGAAAGAGTGGGAAGGACTGTAACTAGTGGTGTGAGTGCCAAATCAGCAGAGTGTAATAGAATACCAGGTAGACTTCTAAGCTTTTTGATTCTACTCCCTGGCTCCCACATGGCCCCTCTGGACGCCCCTGGGGTAAGGGGAAGTGGTTACAACAGGCCTTGGGCAAGACCTAATGCTGTGCTGGCTTCAAGTCTGACCCATGGTCCTTCTGGTGGTGTTCAAGGAGATGCTTGTGTCACTGTACTGCTAGCTTCATGAGACTCAGAGCAAGAGAGAAACTATGTGTGATTGGGAGAAAGAAAGGGAAGAGAAGAAGAATCTCTGCCTGGTAATTCAGATAATTCTCCCAGATCTCGTCTAAGACTATACAGGCAATACCTCTACAAGTCTGCAAGAACCACAGTGTTACTGTTCTTGGGATGCCGCCTAAAGCACCACAGCTTAGATTACAATATCCAAGTCCCTTTGAATATCTGGAAAGCCTTTGCAAGAAAGATGGGTACAAAAAAGCCCAGACTGAGAAGACTACAATAAACACCTAATTCTTCACTGCCCAGACACAGACAAACATCTACAAGTATCAAGACCATTCAGGAAAACGTGACCTCACCAAATGAACTAAATAAGGCACCAGGGACCATCCTGGAGAAACAGACAGAATTTAAAATACCTATTTTGAGGAAACTCAAAGATATTCAAGATAATACAAAGACAGAATTCAAAATTCTATTAGACTAATTTAATAAAGAGATTGAAATAATGAAAAGCAGGATAGATCAAGCTGAAAAAAAATTGGTGAGTTGAAGACAGGATAAAAATACATGGTCAGAAGAGACAAAAGACAAAAGAACAAAAAACAATGAAGCACACCTACAGGACCTAGAATATAGCATCAAAAGGGCAAGTATGAAAGTAATTGGCCTTAAAAAGTGGGAAATGAAAGAGATGGGGTAGAAAGTGTATTTAAAGGGATAACAGAGAATTTCTCAAACCTAGAGAAAGATATCAATATGTAAGTCCAAGAAGGTTATGGAACACTAAACAGATTTAATCAAAAGAAAACTACCTCAAAGCATTTAATAATCAAACTCCCAAAGGTGAAGAATAAAATAAAGAACCCTAAAAGCAGCAAGAGAAAAGAAACAAGTAACATACAATGGAGCTCCAATACATGTGGCAGCAGACTTTTCAGTGGAAATCTTATAGGCCAGGAGAGAGTGACATGACATATTTAAAATGCTGAAGGAAAAAAACTTTTTCTCTAGAATAGTTTATCTGGTGAAAATATCTTTCAAACATGAAGGAGAAATAAAGGCTTTCCCAGACAAACAAAACCTGAGGGATTTCATCAACACCAGACACATCCTACAAGAAATGCTAAGGGAGTTTTTAGTCTGAAAGAAAAGGACATTAATGAGCAATAAGAAATCATCTAAAGGTACAAAATTCACTGGTAATAGTAAGTACACAGAAAAACATAGAGTATCGTAATACTGTAATTATGATGTCTAAACTACTCTTAAGTAGAAAGACTAAATTATGAAAGAATCAAAAATAATAACTGCAACAATTTTTCAAGATATAGTACAAGAAGATACAAATAGAAACAACAAAAAGTTAAAAAGTGGAGGAATGAGGTTGAGGCATAGTTTTTAATTAGTTTTCTTTTTGCTTTATGTAAACAGTGTTGTTATAATCTTAAAATAATGTGTCATAAAATAGTGTTTGCAAGCCTCAGTGGTAACCTCTAATCAAAAAGCCTACAACAGATACACAAAAAATAAGCAAATAACTAAATCATATTACCAGAGAAAAATTACCTTCACTAAAAGGAAGACAAGAAAGAGAGAAGCAAGAGAAGATCACAAAACAACCAGAAAACACATAAAAAATGGCTGGAGTAAGTCCTTACTTATCAATAATAACACTGAATGTAAATGGACTAAACTCTCTGGTCAATAGACAGAGAGTGGCTGAATGGATACAAATTCAAGAGCCAGTGATCTGTTGCCTACAAGAAATACAATTTACCTGTAAAGACACAAATTGAATGAAAATAAAGAAATGGAAAAAGATACTCCATGCCAATGGAAACCAAAAAAGAGCAGGAATAGCTATATTTATATGAGACAAAATAGATTTCAAGACAAAAACTGTAAGAAGAGAAAAAGAAGATTACATAATGGTAACAGGGTCAATTCAGCAAGAGGGTTTAACAGTTTTAAATATATATGCACTCAACACTGGGGCACCCATATAAAGCAAATATTATTAAAGCTAAAGAGAGATATAGGCCCCAATACAATAATAGCTGGAGACTTTGATCTGGGCAAAATGAGCAAAAGCAACCACAGCAAAAATGGATAAATGGGGTCACATCAAATTAAAAAGCTTCTGCACAGCAAAGGGAACAATCAACAAAGTGAGGAGACAACTCACAGAATGGGAGAAAATATTTGCAAACTACCCACCTGACAAAGGATTAGTAACCAGAAAAAAAAGGAGCTCTAACAACTCTACAGGAAAAAAAAAAAAAAAAAAAAAAAAAACCAACTAATAATCTTATTTAAAAAATGGACAAAAGATTTGGATAGACAGTTCTCAAGAGAATACATACAATGACAAACAGGCATATGAAATGGTGCTCAACATCACTGATCATCAGAGAAGGGCAAATCAAAACCACAATGAGATATCATCTCACACCAGCTGAAATGGCTTATATCCAAATGAGGTAATAACGAATTCTGGCAAGGATGTGGAGAAAAGGGAACCCTCTAATGCTGTTGGCAGGAAAGTAAATTAGTACAACCACTATGGAGAAAAATTTGGAGGTTCCTCAAAAAACTAAAAATAGAGCTACTATATGATCCAGCAATCCCATGGCTGGGTATGTACCTAAAAGAATGGAAATCAGTGTATCAAAGAGATACCTGCACTGCCATGTTTGTTGCAGCACAGTTCACAATGGCCAAGATTTGGAGGCAACCTAAGTGTCCATCAACAGATGAACAGATAAAGAAAATGTGATACATACACATAATGGAGTAGTATTCAGTCACTAAAAATAATGGTTTTCTGTCATTTACAACAATATGGATGGAACTGGAATTGATTATGCTAAGTGAAATAAGCCAGGCACAGAAAGACAAACATCAAAACCACAATGGGGTATCATCATCTTTTCACTTAACTGGGGGATCTGAAAATCAAAGCAATTGAACTCATGGAGATAAAGAGTTCTAGAAGAATGACTACCAGAGACTGGGAAGGGGAGTGGGAGGGTAGCAGGGATGTGGGATAATTAATGAGTACAAAACAAATAGAAAGAATGAATAAGACCTAGTATTTGATAGCACAACAGGTAACTATAGTCAATAATAATTTAATTATACATTTTAAAATAACAAGTCTAACTGGATTATTGGTAATATAAAGGACAAATGGTTGAGGGGATGGCTACCTCATTTTCCATAATGTGATTATTATGCATTGCATGCCTGTAACAAAACATCTCACGTACTCCATAAATATATATACCTACTCTGTCTCCACAAAAATTAAAATAAAATGAATTTTTAAAAAGTCAACAGGCACTATTAAAACTGAAAACTTCAAGAAACAGCAATATAAATATGTAATACTAGAAATACAGAGGTCAACAGAAGACATAGCTAAAACAGTTGAGAGTAGTTTCCTTTCAAGAGTGAAATTAGAGAATGGTAAAGAATAGGGCAGGAACCCACTGTATTTTGTTATAAGTTTATAGAACAATTTAACATTCTAAACTATGTACAAAAATAATGTGATAGAAAAATTCAACTTAACAAGTGCCTAGGTCCAGGCACAGTGGCTCATGCCTATAACCCCAGCACTTTCAGAGGCTGAGGTAAGAAGATTCTTTGATGCCAGGAGTTCAAGACCAGCCTGAGCACACAGTGAGACTCCATCTCTACAAAAAATAAAAAAAAATTAGTGAGGCGTGGTGGTGGATGCCTGTAGTCCCAGCTAATCAGAAGGCTGAGGCAGAAGGATTGCTTGTGCCCAGGAGTTTGAGACTACGTATGATGAGCTATGACTGTACCACTGCACTTTAGCCTGAGAGACAGAGTGAGACCCTGCCTCCAGTAGCCCAAAAAACAAACAAACAAAAAACAAAACAAAACCAAAACCAAGTGCTTAGGAAACATACAATAAAAATAGAAACAATAATAATATAGTCATAATAACAGCTAACATTCACTTATTTATTATTGTTTATTCCTTACAACAATGCTATGAGGTAGGTACTATCATTTTCTCTATTTTATTGATAAGTAAACTGAGAGAGAGAGAGAGGGTCAGATTTTGCTCGAGATCACCCAGTTAGTAAGTGATTAAACTGGGATGAGAAGTCAGGCGCTTCAGTTCCAGGGCCTACATTCTTAATCAGTGTACTTTACTCCTTAGATTTCATTTTAAATTGATTCTATAAATATTTTATGCAACAAACATTTGCCTCATAGTGCCAGGCACTGTTTTTGGTATTGGGGCTACATGAATGAGTAAAACAAAGACCATGTATTCATGAAGCTTAAAAAGAGGAAAAATAGAGACAATAGGGAAGACACATAAAGCAGGGATAGGGGACAGGATATGATGGTACTGGTGGACAGTGGACCTTACACTGAGCAGACTTGAAGGAAATGAGGAGAAAGCCATATGGGTACTTGTAGACAGAGTGTTTTGGCAGAGGGAACAGCAGGTGCAAAGGCCCTGAGATGTGAGTGTGGATGGTGTGCTGGAGGAACCACTAAGAGGCCAGTGTGTCTGGAGCTCATGGTGAATAAGAGTTGAAGTGGGAGGAGACAAGGTCAGGGAGGAAGCCACAAGGGGTGAGTCACATCACATATAGTCTTGTAGGCCAAAACGAAAAGACTTCAGTTTTTACTTGGAATGAAAGAGAAAGCCACTAAAGATTTTATTTAAAAAAAAAAAGTTTGAAGAGTTTTTCCACTTTCCCTATCATCCTGGTGCCTGACACACATAACCTTCAAATACTTAAAGTATACAATTTGATATGTTTTGACACATTCATACACACATGAAACAATCACCATAATCAAGATAATGAACATATCTATCATCCCAAAAGTTTCTACATGCCCCTTTGTAGCCCTTTCCTCCCACATTCCCCTGGTCCTCACCCCATGCTGGGCAACAACTGATTCTGCTATCTTTCACTATATATTAGTTTACGTTTCCTAGAATTTTACATAAATGTGTTACGTATATCAATTCTTCATTCCTTTTTGTTGGTGACTGAGTTGCTTTCCACTGTTTGGATATACCAACATTGTTTATCCATATACCCTCGATCGAAGTTTTAGTATATATAAGTTGTTTCTTTTTGATTTTACTATTATGAATAAAGATGCTACAAATATTTGTGTACCAATCTTGTTTTGTTTGTTTGTTTGAGACAGTCTCATTCTGTCTCTGTCAGTACAATCTTAGCTCACTGCAACCTCTGCCTCCCAGGCTCAATCAATCCTCCCACCTTGGCCTCCCAAAGTGTTGGGATTACAGGTATAAGCCACCGTGCCCAGCCCCCTGTTGCTTTTTTTGGAGACAGGGTCTTGCTCTGTCACCCAGGCTTGAGTGCAGTGGTGTGGTGTGTACAAGTCTTTTAAGTATTCATGTAGAATGCATAGTAGGTCTACATTTAACATTTTAGGAAACTTCAAAACTGGTTTCCAGAATGTAATATAGTACATTCATTTTGTTATTTTTAGCTATTCTAATTGTTGTGAGTGATACCTCATGGTGGTTTTACTTCCCATTTTCCTAATGAGTAATGATGTTTAACATCTTTGCATATGCAATTTGCCATTTACATATCTTCTTTGGTTAGGTGTCTATTCAAACTTTTCCTTGTTGTTTAACTGGATTGATTTCTTAACATTGAGTTTTCAGAGTTCTTTACATATTCTTGATATAAATGTTTTATAAGATATGTGATTGCAAACATTTTTTCCAAGTCTGTGGCTTTTCATTTTCTGAACTGTGGCTTGAAGAATGTAAGTTTTAAATTTTCATAAATTCCAATTTATCAATTTATTCTTTCCTGGATTGTGTTTTGAAGTTTTGTCAAAGAAATCTTTGCTGAAGCCAACGTAAGTTGGTTACTTTTATGAATCAACTTGACTGGGTCACGAGGTCCCCAGACATTTTACAATATTACTGTGTCTATGTCTGTGAGAGTGTTTTCAGATGAGATTAAATTTGAATTGGTACACTGAGTAGATTTATCTCCTAATTGTGGGTGGGCCTCTTCCAATCAATTGTTTTTTAGAACACAAAAAGGATGAGTAAGAGGAACCTTTTCCTACCTGACTACTTAGATTGAACATCAGTTTCCTGCTTTTGGATTGGAACTAAAAAATTGGCTTTTCTTGGGTCTTGAGTCTGTTGACTATCAGACTAGAAGTTACATCACAGATTTTCCTGGTTCTCAGGCCCTCAGACTCAGACTAGATCTATACCACTGGTTCTCCTGAGTCTCCAGCTTGTCAGCTGAAGACCTTGGGACTTCTCAGTCTCTGCAATTGTGTGAGGCAATTCCTTCAAATAAATCTTTCTATATATAATTATTTATATATATATATATAGGATGCATCTATACACGTGTGTACAGATGCATACACATATGCATGTGCATATACACATACATATGCATGTGTATACATCTGTACACCCATGCATACATATATACACATATATGTGTATACACATATGAACATATGTGTGCATATATGTGTGTATAGAGGTGATATATGTACATATGTATACGAATATATAGGAGGTATAGGTATATATAGGATGGATATATTCCCATATAGATGTATATGTGTATATATGTATATATATATTTATTTATATGAACTCAGTTTCTCTGAAGAACCTGGCCTGTAAACACACCAAAGTTGCAAAGATTTTCTCCTGTGTTTTCTTGAGGTTTTATACATTTAGGTTTTACATTTAGGTCTGTTATCCATGTGGGTTGTTTTCTATGTGATATGTACACATAAATATATTTACTATAGAAATTGGCTCATGTGATTATGGAGGCTGAGAAGTCCCACAATCTGTGGTCTGCAAAATGGAGAAGTAGGCAAGTTGGTGGAGTAATTCAGCTGAGAGCTAGGGAGTAATGGGGTAAGACTTCATCTGAGTTTGTGGGTCCAAGAACCAGGAGTGCTGATGCCTAAGGGCAAGAGAATATGGATCTCCCAGTTCAAGAAGAGAAAATAAATTTGCCATTCCTCTGCCTTTATGTTTTATTCAGGCCCTTAATAGATTGGATGATGTCCATCTGCATAAGAGAGATCTTTACTCAGTCTACCGATTCAAATGCTAGTCTCTTCCAGAAACACCCTTACGGACAAACCCAGAAATATTCATTGAGCAGCTATCTGGGCATCTCTTAGCCCAGTCAAGTTGACACATGAAATTAACCATTACATGCTGTACGGTGTTAGGTGTGGGTTGAAAATATATTTTTTTTCTGCAAATGACAATATACTTGATCCAGTACTATTTGTTGGAAAGACTATGAAACTTTCTTCATTGACTTTGTACATTGGTGAAAATCAGTTAGTTGTCTTTGTACATGTGGTTGTATTTCTTGACCTCTATTCCTCTCTAATGATCTGTTTTTCTATCTTCACATAAATGTAGTCAGGCATCAATTAATGACAAGGATACAAATCTGATGGTGTAGCCTACTACACACCTAGGCTAAATGGTGTAACCTATTGCTTCTAGGCTACAAACCTGTACAGCATGTTACTGTACTGAATCCTGTAGGCAACTGTAATAAGATGGTAAGTATTTGTGTATCCAAACATAACTAAACATGGGAAAGACACAGTAAAAGTATGGTATTGTAATCTTCTGGGACCACTGTCATATATGTGAACCCTCACTGACTGTAATGTCCTTATCTGACTCTACCAGACTGTCTTAATTAATACAGCTTTATAATAAAGTCTTCAAATAATGTAGTGTTAGCATTTCAACTTTATTTTTCTTGTTCAAAGTTGTTTGGGCTAAGTCCTCTGCATTTCCATATGAAATGTAGAATTAGCTTATCTATTTCTGTAAAATTGCCTGCTGGGATTTTGATTTAGATTGTATTTAATCTAGACAATTTGGAGAATACTGATCTTAAGATATTGAGTCTTCTGACCCATGAACAAGGTGTATCTCTCCAGTTACGTATATCTTAAGACTTAGATAAATATCTGGTTCTTAATTATGTGTTCTTTTTCTTGCTTCCTATTGTAAATGTCTTCCTATATCTATTTTGGTTAATATGTATCATGCTAATTACAGTTTTGTTGATTCTCTTGTGCCAACATTTCTGCTTCTATTGGAATCTGTAATCCAATTCATTGCTTTTCTTTTGAAAAGGCTGTTCTTGTCAAATGTCTTTTTTCTTTTTCTTTTTTTTTTTTTTGTTTTTTGAGACAGGGTCTTATTCTGTTGCCCACACTGGAGTGCACTAGCATGATCATGGCTCACTGCAGCCTCAACTGCCCAGTTAGTTTTTAAATGTTTTATAGAGACAGAGTCTCACTATGTTGCAATGGCTGGTCTTGAACTCCTGGGCTCAGGTGATCCTCACGTCTTGGCCTTCCAAAGTGCTGGGATTACAGGTATGAGCTACCGTGTCTGGCCTTTTCAAATGTCTTATCTTGGCCTATGAGTTCATCTTCCTCTGAGAATATTGGCTAGTCTGTCAGGCAATGGCATGGGAAAAGCAACTGGGGTGGCGAGCCTTAGAGTAGACAGGCCCTGGCACCAGAAAACCACAGTCATCACACCCCACCCCATGAAATAACCCCTTTGGTTAGGAGAATACCTTTTCCCTCTTCTCACTCCCGGAGAGAAGCAGAACTAATTCTTCAGCACTGGGTTTTAGAGGAGCTGCAGCAAGGACATTATACTCTTTCACCCAGTTCCATCAAGTTCCTCAAAAACAGCACTGTGAACTACTGAGTTTATTTCGGAAGACACTTAGACCAGAGGTCTGAGTCTTTGTGTGGGGCAGACAGCAGTTCTCCCAAGGCAATGGCCAATGATGAAAAAGTACAGAACTCCAAAGGTTTACCCTGTATTTCATATTTTATTCTCTCTCAGCCAGGCTAGATTGCCTCCTGTCTCAAGTCAAAGCCACCCTGCTTTACATACATAAGTTTAAGATAGCACTTATAATACCAAGGGCTTCTTGAAGTTTCCTATGTATTTTGTCTTTCTAAATTTCTGCTGGGTTGATCTTCAGGGAGGCAGCAGTAATCCTATAGTTCAGAAACTTGATTGTAACAGGAGCTGGGACTGAATTTCTAATGTAAGTAAACATTTAAGGCAGTAGAATTTCCTCCAATTACCATCTAATTGTAACCCACATGTCTTGATATTAATAAAGTTGCTTCTGACACATGAGTTGCTTGGAAGAATACTTTGTGTGTGTGTGTGTGTATCAGAGTTTCACACTTGTTGCCCAGGCTGGAGTGCGATGGCCCCATCTTGGCTCACTGCAACCTCCGACTTCAGGGTTCAGGCGATTCTCCTGGCTCAGCTTCCCAAGTAGCTGGGACTACAGGCGGGGGCCACCCAGCCTGGCACATTTTTTTATTTTTAGCAGAAACAGGGTTTCACCATTTTGGCCAGGCTGATCTCAAACTCCTGAACTCAGGTGTCCGCCCTCCTCAGCCTCCCAAAGTGCTGGGATTACAGGCATGAGCCACTGTATCTGGCCAGAAGTGTACTTTTTAACTGTAACTTTTTGTTTTGGAGACGGAGTTTCACTCTGTCGCCCAGGCTGTAGTGCAGTGGCATGATCTTGGCTCACTGTAACCTCCGACTCCTGGGCTCAAGTGATTCTCCTGCTTCAGCCTCCTGAGTAGCTGGGATTACAGGTGCATGCCACCACGTATGGCTAATTTTGTATTTTTAATAGAGACGGGGTTTCACCATGTTGGTCAGGCTGGTCTCGAATTCCTGACCTCGAGATCCACCTGCGTTGGCCTCCCAAAGATTAACAGGCATGAGCCACCGTGCCCAGCCTTTAACTGTAACCTTAAAAAAAAAAATTTGGTACCAATTGGTAACTTAATCACATTCCAGTAAAGGAATATATTTTTTATGATCCATATTCACTAAAATTTGTTGATACTAGCTTTATGGCCTGGTAAGTAATTTTGTAGTGTTCTATGTGTCTTTGAGAAAAGTGTGTTTTTTCTACCAGTTTGGATGCAAGGTTTTATATAATATTACTAACTTCAGCTTGCTAATTTTGTGTTACAGAAATTTTCCGTTTATAAATTTTCTGGGTGGCTTAAGCTATCAATAATAAGAGTGTTATGATAGTGGGTTAGTGAGTTTCTCCATGTACTCCTATTGCTCTTTGCTTTATACATTTTTGAGGTTATTTAATTGAGTGCCTATACGTTGAATCTTTTATCATAAAATAATGACTTTTTAAAACCTGGTAAAGTTTTTCTTCCTAAATCACTTTGGTATGAGAGCTTTCTTTATAATGCATCTAGCATATATCCTGTTCCTTCTTTAGTTTTCCACCTTTCCCTGCCATATTTCAGGTGTATCTTTTATAAAGAACATATACTAGATATTTCCAATAAGTCCAATCTAATTAGTTCTGCTTTTAACTGACATGTTTAATCATACATTATTTTATTTCATTTTAATTTTTAAAAAACTATTTCTTTTTGGAGACAGGGTCTCACTGTGTTGCCCAGGCTGAAGGGCAGTGGCATGATCATGGCTCACTGTAAGGTCCAACTCCTGGGCTCAAGTAGTCCTCCTGCCTCAGCCTGCTGTGTAGCTGGGATTATAGACATGCATCACCACAGACCATTTAAAAAAAAATTTTTTTTTTTGTAGAGACAGAGTCTTGCATGTTGCCCATGGTGGTCTCAAACTCCTTGTCTCAAGTAATCTCAAAGTGCTGTGGCTTAACACGTGTGAGCCTCTTTGCCCAGCCAACCATAAATACTTCCTGTGATTACTGATCTGTGTGTGTGTGTGTGTTTATATGTATGATTCAATTGTCTAATTTTATGTTTTGTATGTATCTTATTTTCTCAATGCTTTTTCTTTTCACTTTCTTTTTTTTTTGTTTTTGGCAGAGATGGGGATCTCACTATGTTGCCCAGGCTGGTCTCGAGCTCCTGGCCTCAAGCAATCCTCCTGTTTCAGCCTTCCTTCCAAAGTGCTGGAATTAATTATAGGCATACATTGTCATGCCCCTCACTTTTTAAAAAATGGATTATTTGGGGGTGGGGGACAATATTTTAATTCCATTTCCCCCCTTCCACTGGTTTGGTAATTATATACTCCGTTTCTATTGACTTAGAAGTTATTTAGATATTTTACCAATGAATACTTAATGTAGTCTTATCAAGTGTCAAATGCTTGACTGACTAATGAGTTAGACATCTTAAACAATTCAAGGACCTTATATTGGACTTTCACTATAATCACCGACCCTGCAAACTTCACATGCTATTGATGTCCATTATTTTCTTTCTTTTCTTTTTTTTTTTTTGTTTTGTCCATTATTTTAGATTGCCTCTAAGTCCTACAAATTGTCCGGGCACAGTGGCTCATGCCTGTAATCCCAGCACTTTGGGAGGCCAAGGCAGGCAGATCACCTGAGGTCAGGAGTTCGAGACTAGCCTGGCCAACATGGTGAAACCCCGTCTCTACTACAAATACAAAATTAGCCAGGCGTGGTGGCACATGCCTGTAATCCCAGGTACTTGAGAGGCTGGGGCAGGAGAATTGCTTGAATCCGAGAGGCGGAGGTTGCAGTGAGTGGCGATTGCGCCACTGCACTCCAGCCTGGGCAACAAGAGAGAAACTCCGTCTCAAATAAAAAAAAAAAATTTTAAAACGTCCTACAAATGACATTATTACAATTATCACTCTATATAAGCAATGATTATTTATATAAACATTTTAATCAGTATATTGGCTCGTTATTCATTCTTGCCTCTCAGACCTTCCTTGGGACTTTTCTTGAAATACACCCTTTAAAACTTCTTCACAAAGGTCTGTAAACATTCCCTCTTTTTGAAAATCTTAAAATTATTTTACTTCATCTTTGTACATGAAAGATGGATTTCCAGGTACATAGTTCTAGGTTGACAATTTATTTTCATGCAGCACAATGAGGATGATTCCACTGTCTTCTGGCCTCACTGATGCTACTGAGAAATCTGATATATCATTGTCATTCCTTTGTAGATAATTTGCCTTTTATCTTGATTCTTTTAACATTTGTCTTCGCTTTTGGTCTACTATGGTATATTATTAGGTGTGGATTTCGTTTTACTTATCGTGCATGTTATTCACTGTGCTTTTTGTATCTGTATCTATGGGTTTATAACTTTTACCAGGTTTGGGAATTCTTAGCGACTATCTCATCAAATTTCATGTTTTTTTCAGCTATTCTATTCTTTTGATCAAGGACTATATGATTGACTGTATCACAGATCTTCTATGTCTCTTACGTACTCCTTCAGTTTCTCATCTCCTTGAATTTTTATACTATATTCTGTCCATTCTTCAGATGTATCTTTCATTTCACTAATTATCTCTTGAACAATCACCCTATTTCTAAAAATTATATATATTTTTCACTTCTTACTGATTCATCTTTATAGTGATTTGTTGCTTGTTCATTTTATTTCTACAAACGTCTCATCCATAGTTATTTTATAATCTATATCTTATAATTTTAGGATCTGGCAGTCTTAGGAGAAAATCTCTTAGTCGTTTATGTTGACTATCACTGATAGTGAATTATCTCATTTTACGTTTGGTGATTTTTGATTGTCTATATTAGGTATGCTAGGTAGGATTTGCATTTGCTTCTGCAGACACCCAGTGGGATCTCAGTTGACATTTATCTGCACAACATGGCACTTTGAAGCTGTAGTTTGGTTACTTGGGAATGTTAAAGTCAGTGGACAGCACACTATCACTGGGAAGCCATGGGATGCAATGGTGGCTGCTGAGGTCAGTTGTCTCTTCTCAAGGATAAAACAAATGTAAATATCAGGGCAGTTTTTCTAATCAACATTCTGACAAGAAGGGTAGCCATTTTCATCTAAACAAAAATTAAGTCTTCAGAAACCCCATTTGCAAAATTTGAAAACATATTGTCTAAAAAACAAACTGGGGGAAATTCCTGATATTATGGAAAAAATCAACATTGGAAAAAATGAACAAGATTCTAAAAGCACTCTTTAAAAGAGACTACTTTCTTCCCAGTCTTTACTTATTTACATGTTATGAGAATACATATTTCTCTCTCATAAGGTCTAAATGCCACTTAAGTTTAGGGAAAGAGTTTAAGCCCATTTATTAGATTAAAAATGAATTATTATTGTAAATGTTGATCTAAAATTCAATAGTTAAGGGAGATAAATATTTTATTTTAAAAATTAATTATTTTTTAAAAGTTTAAAAAATATAAATAAAATATATTTTTATTCATTACTAGTAATCCTAAAATAGATTCCAATAAACAATACATAAAATATTTTAAGCTGACTTTTTAGAACCAAAGGCAACCTAACAACAATTCATTCCATTCTTATAGGCATAGAAAAAAGAAAATGAATGAATCAAAAGTGATTTTGAATTGCTTACCTGCTGGCTGTTTTCATAGAACAATTTTTCTTATGTCCTCTTTCAGCTCGATTATCTCTCAGAAGCTGATGCTACACAAAGTGTTAAGACAAAGTCATAGAAACAAAAATATTTTCATTATATTATTTTGCAAGTAGGAAAATATTCTCATTCAAAGGGATACTATTCATTTATTTGCCTGGCTGTTTTTTTCTTTTTTTACTGGTTTCTCTTAAAGCAAAGATTGTTAAGTACTACTTTTTCTGGAGTTCAATAGTTTAGGGAGACAAATTTTTCTTTTTAAAATTCATTCTTTATTGTCACTGTTGCAAAATTATCAGTGAGAGTTAGCAATCCAGTTCTTCCTGGACAGCTAAACTGCCCTCAGAGTCAGTTAAGATGTGGCCTGGGGATGGAAGTCTAGAACACAGTTCACTGCAGTAGCCCTGGTTGAAGTAATGCAACCTCTCTTGTCAACGGCCTTCACTGTCTCATTCAGCTGTGAATTTTTTCAGGCTTTGTTACCTATGCTGACATAAAGAGCTAATATTATTTTCTCTGTACCTACTGGCCTACCATGGTAAAGAAACACGCTTAAAACATTCTTCTTCAAAGAAATTATTGGCTTGGAAATATATAATTAGAAAAAAACATATTTGATTGCCTCCTCAAAATGCCTTACCATCCACTTCCCTTCACACTTGCTTTACCCTAACTAATTGGAAAGAAAAAAACAAATAGTCAATATTCTTCACTATGTGCTCACTCAAACTCTAGCTTATCATATTTATGCAGAAATATGATTATATGCAAGACCGGGCTAAAATGAAGTTGTACAGAATATTAGCAATGAACCCCAACAAAAATAAAAGTCTTATAAGTAATAATGCGGGATAGAGCTGGGCTCTAATCTCAGCTGGGCCAGTAAATAAAAAGTCACTGGGTTCCAATAACAGCTTTACCATTAAGTACTTTAGGCAAAGTACTTAACTTCTCTAAGCCTTGGTCTCCACCTGTAAAATGGAGGTAACAATAATATCTACCTGTAACGCTATTGTGAGTATTAAGTAATATAAACCATTTAAAATATTCAGCACTATAAAACTGGAACATAGGAAATGCTGAGAAAGAATATGGCTTAAATGCTATTATTATAATTATGATGATAATTAATGGGACTGGCTCTCGGTAGGTATTATCTGACCAGTATCAATTATTTCTAATGACGAATAACTGCTTTGAAGCGTTCAATTACATCACTTAGAATCAATTATTAGTTTACTTAGCTGTCCTTGAGAAGGAACAGACCTTAATTACATGATCAAGAATATGGTTAGGCTCATTCTTTAAGGAATGTCTGAACTAAATAAGTATTCTTAAATTTTCTCTTAAATGTCTACTTTCCATTCCCATTGCCGCCATCCTAGTTCAGACCACCATTTTCTCTGTCCTGGCAAAGTCTCCCAAATGATCTCTCTGCCTCCAGGCCTGCTCTCTTCTAATCTACTTTCCACACTGCAGACTCTATGAGCTTTCTAAAATTAATCTAATTATATGACTCTATGGAGATCAAACTCAAAATCTTGTACAAGGCTTTCATGACCCTTCATAATTTGATTACATCTCTAAATTCATAATGTATTATGTTTCCTCCTACCCCAACCTATCCTTCTTCTGTCTAAATGATATATCCTAGCCATATTGAACTTGTTAGTTTGGGGTATGTACCATGCCATTGCTCATCTTTGGCCCTTTGCTTGGGTTATGCAATTTGCCTACATCTTCAGGGTTCATGCACTGTGTCTGGAGCATTTCAGTGCTCAAAAAATATTTGCTGAATGAATGGATGAATGAAATAAAGGAAGAGGGAGTGAGATCTGGTATCTGATATGTAGCTGAAGCCATATCTCGTTATTACTACTTATAGAAAAGAGCAACCAGTTATCCTAAATCCATTAATCTGAAAGTGTTTCAATTTAGAAACACTTCGTACCATGAACACTAAATTGTTTCTGAAAATAAAGAAAATTAATTACTTTGGCATTTCTAAGTCTAGTGCCTTTTTTAAAAAAAAATATATATATATATACAAACCAACATTTGTGACACAGATAGCTAGAAGTAAGATGATGAAATCTCTACCTCTACCTTAAATTGATAATAGTTAACAGTTAATTAAGTTTTCTAACTGATAAAAGATACTTGAACACTATTCCTGAGGCTTGTGTTAAAACAGTTCAAACAAAGAACTCAAAATCCCAAACACAATGTTATGAAAAAAAATTAAAAATTTATAGTTTAGTTTTGAAAAATGCAATTATAAGGACCAAAATAAACATTAGGTTGTATCTACCAGGTTTGGATAGTTCTCAGAGAGGCCACCAACCTGGATGAACTTAAATGACATAGCACCCTCTCTGAACGTTGATGTTATAGCTCCTTTTATTAGATTTATATAAGAATATGTTTTATTCTTCAAATTTATAGTTTTGATGGGCTTTGTACATAAAAAAAGTCAAACAATGGCATTACTTAATGCAGTGCATCTATATGTATAAAAGCCATCATAAACTTATTTCACCTTATCAATACAATTATAAATCTGGGGATATGACTGCAACTTTAAAATGAAGCTCAGATAAAACTACAGAGATCTCTGGGTCATGAATCACAAGTTAGTATGTGAGCTTAGATCTTTTATGGGGCAAAGACAAAAAAAAATAATCTAAGGTGTTACTTGAACAACATATATTTGCATTTAGAAGGCTCCTCCTGGCCAGGCATGGTGGCTCACGTCTGTAATCCCAGCACTTTGGGAAGTCAAGGTGGGCAGATCACCTGAAGTCATGAGTTTGAATTCAGCCTGGTCAACATGGCAAAACTCTGTCTCTACTAAAAATACAAAAATTAGCCAGGCATGGTGGCAGGTGCCTGTAATTAATCCCAGCTACTTAGGGAGGATGAGGCACAAGAATTGTTTGAACCTGGGAGACAGAGATTGCAGTGAGCTGAGGTTGTGCCATTGCACTCCAGCCTGGGCGAAAAAGCGAGACTCCGTCTCAAAAAAAAAAAAAAAAAAAAAGAAGACTCCAATATATTTTTTTTTAAAGTCAGATTATGAATTCAAAATAAACAAGAATCCTTGAACCCTGCTCTAATAAGCAAGAGTAGGTCAAAAGATTTTGAAAATTTTTTCATTCTTCTTGATACATATTTTTTTCTGTTTCCTTGGACTCCTATCAGTGTCACAAGTGAGGTTACTTTTCTGGGTTCCGACTCAATAATGTCAACTCTGATCAAAAACAGAACTTCTGAATATGGTGCGAAGTGCTTCTTACCTTCCAACTTTCAGATTGCTGGACTTAGGCCAAACGAAGATACAATCCCCTTATTAGTGACCTGCAGATGTATATTAAAAAATAACTCATATAAGAATTACATTAAAATCTGTAAGTAAAAACCTACGTACACAATTTGAAAAACTGCTGAATTAAACCAGGAAGAAAAGTATACCTTGTGGATAATGGTTTTTACATTTACAAAAAAGGAACTAAGAGTTTCTGTGGCTATTCATGACATTTTTCAAGATTATTAAAAGTCTCAAATCTCAAGAGGAAAGACAAAGAGCAGAAATCTCATTCTCCACCAGTCCTCCCTTTACTACCTGGTTATACATAAGGCACTCAAGCTCAGGAGTGCCTCTACTGGCAGCCACTGTTGAGGTAATTCCTCAAATGTCAGACAAATAATTTCAAGTCTCTCCGCACTCAGCAGTGTCCTCAAAATTAAAAGGGGAACTAGGTAAAATCCAAACTATGATCTGACTCACTAAGATACTTCTTGTAAACTCAGTCAAAATGCCTCAAGGAAGCAAAGCTTCCTTCCACCCCTGAACTAACTTTGACATTTCTCTTTTGTGGCCTTCATAGTGCCTTCTCTATGGTTTTCTGAAACATTTATCAACATAGTATAATTACTGCTTACCTTCTCCAGACTATGACCACCTCAGGGGAAAAACTGTGTTTTTTTTTTTACAAATATCTCTTTTGATAAAAACAGAGAGTACTCAACAGATAGTGGCTGGTGGGTAAGTTATTTAATAAATGTATAGTAAAGGCATGATCACTATGCATGGTAAATTGAAATGGGACTTAGCACTGAAGAATAGCAAGAAAGAAGAATCATTAAGATGGAGAAAGGAGTGAGAGATGGAATTTAAAAAGTAGGGTTAATATTATTGTTTCTTTGTGTTAAGTTGGTATGAGAAAAACATGGTAATCATGCATGTCAATTAGTCAAATCATTCAACAATAAACTAAAAGATTTTATACTTCATGGTCTTGCATTTCATCACTTGCACCTAACTTCAGACAACAGTTTAGTTTGCTATATAGTTAGGTCTGAGTTGAACTAAGAAATTATTATCCCTTATGTAAATAGAATGCATTGTACATATACATACATGTGCAATTCATTGTCATTATTCAGATTCCATATACCTACTTGCTAACATTTATTTGTAACACAAAAACCAATGCTTCCCCTGTTTTTGCAGTCATGTGCAGACATGTGTAGGCAGAGTGGTAAAAATCTGAGTAGCTTCTAACACGTTTCCAGCTGAGCTCCAGCCCGGTGACACGGCCTCGTTTCAAGCTCTCATAGTATAAACAAGTGTATTTCGTGCAGTCTGTTTAATGCTATGAGTTTTTTGTTTTTTTGTTTGTTTGTTTTGCATAATTGTGCTTCTGTTGGTGACTTCACTATTTAAAATGGCCCCAAGCATAGTGCTAACGTGCTGTCTACTGTTCCTAAGTGCAAGAAGACAGTGATGGGACTTAAAGAGAAAATATGTGCTTTAGATAAGCTTCATTCGGGCATGAGTTATGACGCTCTTGGCCGTGAGTTCAATGTTAATGAATCAACAACAGACATTAAATAAGGTGTCTTTAAACAGAAACCCACACAAAACAAGGTTATGTATTGATCAGTTGATGAAGATGTGACGTGGGGTTCAAAGAAACCTAACCCTGTATTTCCCCTACAAGCAATGGTTCAGTATTCATTGATTCAGTGTTTGAGTTGACTACACAGAACATAACTACCATATGTAACAAGAATTAACTGTACTTATTAATTAATAATCTACCTAGTAAGGATACAGATCTGAAATGGCACATCAAAGTTTAAGTAAAAAGCTGATTCAAAAATCGAGCAAAAAGATTTAAAAAGATTTAAAAAATTGGTCAATTTCTTCCTTATAAGGTATTAGCTATTAAAGATAACTTTTAATTTCAGAATAAAGCTTGGCTGGAAGCAACCAGGTATACCATAGTCTAAAATTTAGATTTATGACATTGCTTCAGTACTTCTCAAGTTCTAAAGGGTAGAAAATGAGCTTTATAAAATTACATTTTCAGATAAAATATATCCTGATGCAACTTACTATTAAAAGCAGAATATTATTGTAAGCATTGTACATAGAGGGATGTGAACCATTTAGGAAAGCAGAAAGTCTAATTTTTGTATTGTAAATAATGAGAGGAACACATCATAGATGTAGCTTAGCTTAGTTAATTTTGAATTCAAAGAAATAGTGGCACATAGTCCATTATTAATGGGAGAAGTATCTTTAAAGAGGTAACTCACTCTCATGGAAAAACAGCAAGTTAAAAAAATCATGAAAATGAAAGGTATTTCTATTAAGCTTACGTGTGTTAAAAAATAAAGAAGGTTCATAATGAAGTGTGTAGCACCTTCCTTTTATTAGTAAAAGGAACTATGGTATATGCAGCAGCTGTGAACCTGCTGCTCAACCCAGGAAAAATCAAACATTATAGAGTAATGTTACCAATTACCATTAAAGCACAAAGTCCTCTTTACTACCTATTTCTCTGCCTACCCCTCAGAAGAAATGATCCCTGAGGATTTGAGGTTTATCACTCCCCTTTATTTTAAAAATAACTTTTATCATTCACAATAAAAGATACAAACTTTGCAAGGATGCAAACTCTAAAATGTATATGCTTTAAAACATCACAAGTTTAAGCATGCTTCTGAGAAAGGACTAATATAATCAAGGGGTAACTGCTGATTTTATATGTAAAAATAACTGGAATGAACATCAACTCCTCACTGTAAACTAATCATTGTGCTGCCATGTATACCAATAAGAGATTTTAAAAAATTCATCTAGAAATATAATGTAAAAGTATAAGAAACTCTTCACCCTACCTTCTAAACTCCAGATACAAATATTCTCTTCCTGGCTGAACTTAGATTTAATACAAATTAATTTTTAAGCACATGTACTGTTTTGATACCTTAACTTTGTGAAAAATAAAGATCAATAGTGAGCTCCTACAAATGAGTGAGTTTCAGAGTCTTTCCACGGAGGTCACACATATGACTGAAGACGGTGGCAGTAAAGGAAAGAAAACTCTCATGCTGATTAAGGATCATGCATTTATTTGGTCAGTGTATTAATCATTGGCATAATTAACACCTTTTAAAATGAGCAGGGATTTGTATTTTTTTCTCATAGAGCTGATCTACTCTCTTGAAGGGAGACAGTTAAATACTTGAAAGAGGCTGAGTAACTTCCTTTTGGATTACAATGGTCCTTACCTGGTCATGCTCTGTCCTAGCCCCAGGGCTAAACCAATGGCTGCAGAGGAAAGAAAAAGGCAGTTAGAGGGAACCTAACTAAAAGCACAAGCTCTCACATGATCAAGCTACACGTGCTTTAAGGAATTTATTTGTCACCAGCAACAGAGCCTTCAATATGCTTTATTTTAATGGATATTTCATTTAATTCTAGACTTAGACCAATGTTGACAGAAATGTAAAAGTGCTCATAACCTGGTAATTTTCAATTTAATAAGCAAACTGAGTTAGAATTACATTTCCATTTAATTATGTTAACATAAACTGCTGGGACTGTATTCATTTTATGAATCAATTCTGGTTATAAAATCTACAAATGCTATCATTTACCACAACTTAATTATAGCATCATTACAACAAATTACGACCTTTTGATCGTTGGAGTTATAAAAAAATGTTAAAAATACAAGAATATTACATTGTCTAGCTATGCCCCCAGGAGCAATACACAAAGCCCTTGATATGAATTCTGCAGCATCAGCTGAGGTACCTTGGACCTATTCCCTCCACAGTTACAACAACCTAGATTCTGGCTGAGAACAAGTTCAACAACATCAAAAATATAGAAGTTACTGCATCATCAAAGCCTTGCCTTCTCACATAGCCTAGCCCAGACCATTTTGCTTCAGCTGCCCCGGGACTCTTAACACTGACGTATCTGGCAGTACCTTTTCCATAGGAGTTGTTATCATTAGCTATGCGCCCAGTCCTCTGGCAGTATTTTGCATAAAAAACCTAACTGTAAACATCAAGGACTAGGAAATTGAGAGAGGTATTATGGCAAATCAATCACTAAGGCCCACAATCACAGGGAATGATACTAACATTACTATTAATGCTATTTATGATTTCAACAACCATAATACCGAGTCCCTCTATGTACTAATTAAGCACGTGGCATGGTTTATTTCCCATCTTCACAAAATCCTTACAAGGTTAGGCTCATGTTCCAAATACAGAAATGAGGGCTCAAATGTTAGCTTACTTGTATAAGGTGTATTTTCACCACACCACGCTGCAGAAGGGCAAGCGGCTAGAAAGGGTTTACATGTCCTAGGACTCTCTAAGACTTCTTTGCATTCTCCAGCCTCTGTGGTATTAAAACCAGGAACAAACAGCCTCTTCATTAATAGGCCTTGTCTATACATTAATATAGTATTTCTCAAGCTCAAAGATAGTGACAGTGATGCTCCTAGGCAGGTCAGATTCCACCAGTGATGGGGGAATGGACATTTATTGGTATTAGTCAATAACATCTGGATTAATTACCAAATTCATTAATCATTCACTGTAGTTCCTCTGACAGCTTGACTAAGATATTTCCCCTTTGATTTGGATTGTGCCTTTTCTCGATTCAAAGAAAAACATTTTTCTTAAATCAAATGCATACACACAGTTTAAAAGAAAAAAAAACTAAAAGGATTAAAAATAGTAATTTCTTGTTCCATCTATCCTGACTCCTAAGCTCTGTTGAGAGAAACCACTGTCAACTCTTTTAGTCCTTTTGTTTTGTATTTAATGCTATATTTCTAAAGAATAAGGTTATACCAATAGCTTGTGATTCACTGATTTTAGATGTGAGGTACTGACTTTCTATTATCATAGACTTAGCTCTTTTTTTAATCTCCTAACCCTCTATTTTCAATTATAGTATCTTTTTAATTAATCAGTTGTGAACGCAGACATTATTATGACTACATGAATACTTTCTGCTGCTAAGGTTTTCTTTTTGTTTTTCCTAAAGTTGATATTTGCCTTGTTTTTGCTATTTTTTTCTATGTACCTGCCAGCCTTCTTAATTTTTCTAGTACCTGCCAGCCTATCTTTATTACATTCTTATTTTTATCATTGTTAGTTTTCAAATATTAAAACATATCTGAAAATATGCCCATCCCTTACTCCTCCCTCCTCTTCAGCCTCCAGTGATCTCCTCCCAAAGCCCTCTGTCTACTTGGTCTCATGTGAGCTGTTGTTCTCCAGATCTGTCCTGGAACTTCCTTGGCTCTTATTGGGTGTTCATGTCATTTCTCTCCTTTGCCGCACCGCTTGTTCCGAATCCTGCACCTTCTCAGTTCATTTCCACCTTTTGCTGAAGAACTCACTCAAATAGTGAGAATGGTTGAGAAGTGTATCGTTTGAGCTGATTTTTTCCCACTTGTTTGTCTGTTTTCTTCTTCATATTCTTATTGTTTGAGTTGATTTTTTTCCCACTTGTTTGTCTGTTTTCTTCTTCATATTCTTAAGTTTTCAATAGGCCGAAAAAAAAAATGCTCATTCTCGTTGCTTTGAATGTGATCTGGAATTTTTTCCTCTGGATGCTGTTAGAAGTGTTTAATTTCTCTAGTAGTGTGCATTTTTCATTTGCTGCGTTGGCTGAGACCTCACAATCAAGAGATCTGGGTCCTTCAGTGTGAGAAAATTTGTTTTCGCTTTTTTCTCTCTCTGGAATGCCTAATAATTAAATATTAGATCTTCTAAGTTGATCTGTTAGTTTTTCTGACTTTTTTCCTCCTGAAATTTGTCTTTTTGTTTGCCTGCTAAATGATTTATCAATCTTTACATGAAATATTTATTTTGAGATAATTGTAGGTTTACTTGCAGTTGGTTGTGATCCTGTGCACCCTGTTTCCCAAAATGATAATATTTTGCAAACTATAGTGTAACATCACAACTAAGATACTGACACTGATACAGACCAGATACAGAACAATTTATTACCACAACGATCCTTCATGTTGCACTTTTATAGCCTTACCCATTTCACTCCAACCCTCAATCTCCTATATTTAATCCCTGTTAACCCACTAACCCATTCTCTATTTTTATAACTTTGTCATTTAAATAATGTTACACAAATGGTATGATGCAACCTTTTCAGACTGGCTTTTAAACTCAGCATAATTCTCTGAAAAGTCAGCGAAGTTGTTGATGTATCAATAGTTTATTCCTTTTTATTCGGAGTAGTATTCCACTGTATAGGTGTACATAGTTTGTTTAACCATTCACTTATTGGAAGACTTCTGAGTTGTATCCAATTTTGGGCTATTATGAATAAAGCTGCTGTTAACCTTAGTGCAGAGGTTTTTCTATGAACAGTGTTTTCACTTTGGTGGGATCCATGACCAAGAGTGCGATTGCTCGTTAGTATCGTAGTTGCATGTTTAGTTTCGTAAAACTGCCAACATTTTCCAGAATGGCTACGCCATTTTATAATCTCATCAGCAATGTATGAGTAATCCAGTTTTTCCACATCCTCATTGGCATTTGATGCTGTCACTATGTTTTACTTCAGCCAATCTGATAGCTATGTAGTGATATCTCATTGTGGTCCTAATTTGCATTTCTCTAATAGATAATGACGCTAAACATATTTTTGTGTGCTTATCTGCTATTTGTATATCCTCCTTGGTAAAATGGAGGTTCATGTCTTTTGTCCATTTTCTAACTAGATTGTTTTGTTTTTTAACTGTTTTATAACTATTAAATTTTGAAAGGTCTTTATATATTCTAGATACTAGTCTTTTGCTAGATACGTGGTTTGCAAATATTTTCTCTCAGTACGTAGCTTCTTTTTATCCCTTTAAAGGGACTTTTCCAGAACACTAGTTTTAAATATTGTTGAAAAGACTATTCTTCCTTCATTGAACTGCTTTTGCAACTTTGTCAAAAATCCATTGACTGTATTTGTGTGTGTGCGGGGGGAGCTATTTTTGGGGCTCTCTATTCTGTTACATTGATTTATGTGCCTTTCCCTCTGCCAATACCACATAGTCTTGAATACTGTAGCTATATAGTAAGTCTTGAAATCTGGTAGGATGATTCCTACAACTTTATTGTTTGTTAAAAAATTGTTTTTGCGATTCAAGTTCCTTTGCTTTTCCATATACATTTAAAAATAATCTTTGCTGTATTTACAAAAATCTTGCTGGGATTTTGATAAGAATTGCATTAAACCTAACTATCAATTTGGGGAAAACTGACGTCCTTACTATGTTGAATCTTCCTACCTATGAACCATAAAGTCTGTTCATATTTGTGGATCTCTTGATTTCTTTCACCATTTTAATCTCCCACTTCATTTTTCATTTCTTTTGCTTTTTCTTCAAAATGTATGAGGAAAATGTTCAAATATTCAATAAAGTTAAAAGCATCTTAGAATGAATACCCATATACCACTATCTAGATTCTACTATTAACATTTTACTCTACTTGGTTTATAAATTATCTGTCTATGGCATCTTTTGATGAGCAGGTCCTTTTTTCCTGTTTGTTCCTCTCTTTATACTGAAGTATTTTCTCAAATATCTGGTGATCCTTACTTATCTAGTCAATATTTAAAAAGGCACTACAAAACTGATCAGAAGAGTTTTTTCAACATATAAGTTTATCTACAGGATGATCATACAAGTGTCTCCTCATGGTGGAAACTTACAATGTTACTGTCTTGTCTATTTTTCTCAGATTAGTAAATTTCTGAAGAAAAGAAAGATTTACTTTCTTGACTGAGACATATTATTTCAGCTCCGTGCCCCACCCTATTTCGAAGTTTTCAGATTTTCTAGGGCCTGTGAGGGACAAATCAGCATTTATTTCATCAGACTCTTACGTTTATATTTATTCTACCTGCCTACTTAGGTGCAAATCTCCAAGTGCTTCTAACTCTAGAAATTGGCTGAAATCTCTAATCTGCTGAAATGTTCCTTCTTTGTCATTGTGTGTTTACATCTTTTTTCTTCTTTCTAGTGGAATCCGGGTAGGATGAATAAAAATAAACGTTCAGGGCAGGAAACAACCCAAGCGACAGTGGTATCACTGAGGCCATGAAGAAATGTTTTAAGAAGGCAGTGGTCACTGGTGTTAAATATAGAGAAATCAAGTCTGACAGGAACTGAGAAAACACAACTGGAGGGGTCACTGGTGAGCTTTTCCAGAGAAGTTTCTAGAAAGTGATGTGGGAAGAAAGCAGGATTATAATATCATGGTAGGGTGGAGAAGAAGGATCTATACAGTAATCTACTCTTTCTAGAAGTTTGGCTTTCAAAGTATGAGAGAGAGAAAACACATTGGAGTTAAAGAAAATTAAAGGGGAGGTTAAAAAATGTAGTAGATGATGAAAGAAGCTTTTGGAAAAGAAAAGAAAACCTTTCAATCAAAAGCATAGGTGTTAAAAGTTAGCCTTGGACAGGAGAAGAGAGATCTTTTCCTCTAAGTCTAAGAAAAAGGGGAGTGAAAGCATATTTGGATAAGTTTATCCAAATTTAAATAGCAGTCTTAATGAGTCTAAAGAACATAGGTAGTGAACATAAGATAAAAAAGCGGAGAGAGTATTAGGTTGTGGTAAGAAAATGGTATAATACCATTCAAAATTTCAGAGCTCTATTAGTTCTGGGTGATGTTTATATTTAAGAGCAACCTGGGGAGTTTCTCAAGTAGCAGTCAGATGAAGAACACTGGATTCCAGGAGGGAAAAAAAAAAACTGTGCTAGGTGCCAGCATGTACTATTCCATCCAATCGCTGCCATGGCTTTGTTGATCATAGGAGTATTCAACATGCATTGAGCCCTTACCAAGGCCATTTAATCCTTAAACTACTTTAGGGGTAGTTACTAATACCATTCCGCAAATAAAGAAACAGGCTCAGAGAGATTAAGAGGTTTGCCAAAGATTTCATAACTAAGTGGCAGAGCGGGAATTCAGTTAGGTCTCCTGATTCCAAAGCCCATGTCCCTTCCAACCATTACACATGTTGTCATCAATTAGGATAGCTGAAGTTGATGCAGGGAAGAAAGACTAATTCAAGTGCCAAAGTCCTGTATGAATGAGGGCAAATAAGGAAAGGCAGATAGTAGTATTAACCTCAGACAACAAAAAAAGTTTTACCCAGGAATAACAAAGGAATAATCTGGAAAGGGCAATAATGCTGTCGGAAAATGGTGGCCTCTGTGTCCTAGGGTTTATAGGAATGAGAGGAGGCGAATGGCTTCCTCCTTTGAGCAGCCTGTTGAACTCACCCTGGCAGCTTTAGATGCTTCCTCTTCCAAACTCCCAATGTCTCTGCCGATATCTCCACTAAAGCTATTATATTCGTATACTGCAGTTGATTATTTATCCTAATAAAAAATCAGAGGTCCTTGAGAAAAGGATAATGATAGTAACACTAAGAGAAATAGTGGTAGCAACTGTAGAAAATGTGGTAGAAGTAGTAATCAAAGTTGCAATAAAAGCACTATCACCACTCAATAAGTGTTAGTTGTGTGCTGGTTATCATTCTCATGGCCATACATGAATTATCTCATTCAATTCTTACAACAACTTTATGAAATAGTCCTATTACCATTCAAGCTCACACAGCTAGCAAGTACTGGAATCAGAATTTGAATTCAGTCTGTGTGATTCCATATCTTGTATTTTATATACTTCCCCTTCATTTCCTTCAAGTACTATCATGTTTTGGGGGCATAATGGAAAGGATTGGTTTTCTTTTCTTTCTTTTTTCTTTCTTTTCTTTCTTTCTTCTTTCTTTTTCTTTGTATTGCCATAATCTAGCATAATACATGGAAAATAAAAGTTACTTAATAACTTTCTAGTGAAAAATGAGCAAACAAGGAAACACAGGAAGTAGCATCCTTGAAAGTCAGAGTCAAGTTTACGCAAAGGCAGAGGAAGGAAAAAATGCTCTGAAAGAGAATGGGTATTTATTGATATGTATTTACACTGGAGCCAAGGTTCCACACGGGCTTCATGGAGAGACTAACAGTGATAGAAAAATCTGGGAGCAGGGAGCACAGAAGAGTTTAAAACTGATCGACTGTAAAGAATGGATGGGCTTAGAGACACAGGCAGGTTGCCTGTTCTCACAATTCATAGGGTTGAATGTGGTTTCCAAATTCAGTTCTCCCTCTAGGACACAGATGCAGTTTAGGGAGGTCTAGGAACTAAGCCTGGCATATTATTTCATTTACTCCTCACTGCGGCACTGCTGGTAACAGGAATAGTTATCACCTATCGAGCCCTCAGTACAGTGCTCTTTCAAGTACAGTAGAGCAGTTGTGGTCGGTAACTCTGTGGAGCAGAAATAATTTTTTTTTTTTTTTTTTTTTAAGAATGACCAGAAAATAAACCTTTAGGAAAGAAGGTTTCTAAAAACTAAGATCTCTGCAGATGCAGAGTTCCACACTAATTCCTTCTCACTGTTTCTTAATCCCCCCTTTCCTCACCCACAGTGTTGAACTACAGGCAGCAGAAATGTATAGGATTTCATGGGAAGTCAATTAATATTATATCTAGACAAAAGGACAAAATCAACCTCAAGATTCTTAACTGAGGTCTCCTAAAAATGTACTTTTCAGAAGGAAAGAGCTATTGCAACTTGTAATATGGATTTTTATTGTTAGAGATAAGTTTCTGTTTTTGGACTCAGAGGCATAATTTCATTTTAACTTAATGGTGGGTCTAGTATATATAAAATGATCTAAACCTGTGCTAATATGGTAGCCACTAGCCGTATATGGTCATTTAAATGTATTTAACTTAATTAATTAATTAATTAATTTATTTTTTGAGACAGAGTCTTGTTCCATCACCCAGGCTGGAGTGCAGTGGCACAATCTCGGCTCACTGCAACTTTCACCTCCTAGGTTCAAGTGATTCTCCTGCCTCAGTCTCTGAACTGGTTGGGATTACAGGCATGTTCCACCATGCCAGCTAATTTTTGTATTTTTGTAGAGACAAGGTTTCACCATGTTGGCCAGGCTGGTCTCGAACTCCTGATATCAAGTTATCCTCCCATTTTGGCTTAAATTTAAATTAATATTAAAAATTAAGTTTCTTAATTGCAATAGTTACACTTCAAGTGCTAAAGGCATATGCGGTTTAATAACTACCATACTGGGCAGTGAAAATTCATAACGTTTCCACTACTGTAAAGAGTTCTTCTGCTGGGTAACACTGGTCTAAGTGGATTATCACTAAATATATGAATTAACTTTTAAAATGGTATACAGTCTTCTATACCGACAGTTTCCCTGTGAACTATAACTACTTTATTGAAGAGACTTGCAAGTATGAAAAATTACACATGAGAGAGGAGGGAGGGGGACAAAGAAGTAGAAATATATGTCAAACTCCTAACCCAATATACTGTAACAGGGTTTCATAGATCGAGATACGGAAATAAAAATTAGGGCAAGACAACAGAGTATTAAGAAGCCATGTGACTAGGTAAGAACAGATCTTGGTAGCAATCGTAAGGAGGATGTCAAAAGACGAATAGGGCACATTTATCAATGTAGAAATTGACAGGGAGTTCATTCACACCAAATGAACAATAAATAAGCAAAAGCAAACCAAAATCTTAAGTGGCTTTCCAAACACTCTTAGGAGAAAGAATCTGTAACATGACCTACCACGTTTGGCATCATGTGCTCCTTGCTGATCCTTTTCTGGTCTCATTACATACCACATGCTTTTCCTCTCTGTATTGTTTTAGCATTCCTTTAGTTTCTTGAACACAACACATATGATTTTCTCTGCTTGAAATGCTTTTCTTGCCACCAATTCATTTAGATCCTAGAGATCTCATTAGCCGTCCTCAATTCTAGTCTCAATGTCTAGTTCAAATTCAATTTTTACAAGTTCTTCTTTAGAGTACTTAGCTCAGCATATAATAATGCATTTATGTGTCAGTGTATAATTATACATTTGTGTGTGTGCTGACTAATCTCTATTATCTCTATCACATTGTAAGTAATGTGAGAATCACAACAACCGTGATCATGTCGTCTTATTCACTACTGTAAACCCAGCAACTAGTACACCCTCATAAATATCTTCTGAATGAATGGACAAATGAATGACTTGAGATATAGGATGGAGTTTCATCAACTATGGTTGCTATGTTATTCTATATGAAGGTAAAAGAATGAGAACACTGGGCTGTGTGATCTTTTAAGATTTCTTTGGGTTCTTATGCTCTATGGACTAGAAGACCACGATGCTAAAGGTATTCCTCACTCAATAAAATGTCCTATGTAACAAAAAGTCAACTCTAAAATTATGCTCAAGAGGCCCTGCTAAAACTTTTTTTCTTGTATTAAACTACGAATTTTACGTAAATTCAGGAAGTTCAGCCTCATGCGGTTACTAAATCAGAAAGACTTAAGCTTGGATACAGGCTCTGCCACTTACTGACTAGGTGAATTCTGACAAATTGTTTTATTTTCTGAGTCTCAGTTTCTTCCTCATGCATAAAATAAACTTAACCACTCTCAGTATTTGGAAGGCTTAAAACAACACTAAGAAATTGGCAGATGATGTTTAAAATAAATATTAATTTTCTTCCCCTAACAGTACAGTGGAATATAGTAATATGTAAACCTTTATTCCGTAAGTTTTAACATGCAACAATTACCTTTTAATTTCTAACTGTCTATAAAGAAACAAGTGCCAAAGGGCGTTACTTATACCCTAACAGGTTTAGCATGTTAACCAACAATTAATAGAGGCTTAATAAATTTGTCTTTTTAATTAATTTTTGGTTGAGTGATGTGTAGTGTGTGACTTCAGAAATGTCAAATTATTTATTAAATGGGGTCTAATACCTGCTATGACTATTTGAGAGAGGTAGTAAAAAATACTAAAAACAGTGGTGCATATGAAAATTGTCTGAAAAAATAAAATACAATGTACAATATAAAGTATGTCATTATCATCATCATTTTGAAATGTTTCATACCTAGTTTAATAATTTCTGTATTTTACTTAAGCACCTTGTAAAAATATCTTACATAAGAAAGGACTGTTACTATATTATATTTATTCTATAAATAAACTTAAGACATGTAAACTAAATGACTCACCCATGGGAATCACAATAAATCAGAAGAGGAATTGATCTGTATTTCTTATTTATCTCAATCTAGAGTTAAAGACACTTTCACTATAAAGCAATAGCTGTTAAATTTCAAAGTGTAAAAAGTATTCCCAATGAACATAACCTTTAATCCAGGCAAATCTTGCTTTAAGCAAACTCGGTATTTACACAAAAGATAAAATAAGGGGTGAGTATTTGCTTTATAAAGGAATTCGTCATAGGATAATAATGAGTTACCCATGTGCATTTAAAATAAGTTTGATTTACATACAATTCCTCAGGTAAATATCCTCTACTTAAAACTGAAATAAAACTAAAATATATAAATTGCACAATCGATTAAGAAATCACATTTATCTCTATTTAAAAGCAAGTATCTCACCAGTGATTGGAAAAAGAAAAAATTTCTGGAACCATTTACAGAGTACATAAAGGGAGGCTGAATTAATAAGAAGTAACTCCATTTTTATGCTTACATATATTTTTAATGCAGTCATATATTAATTTTATTTTTAACATTTTAACATTTGTAGCTTTAAAAAGTCAACAGAATAATTAAAATATAATTTCAAAACTTAGGTTACTTTTACTGAGAAATTAGATACTAATTGATCCTAGTCAATATTGATCTTAGTCAATATTTCATTTCTCTGTACTACATATTTCTGATTAAAAGAAACTTATCATACATTAATGATTGGACTTTAAATACAGTAATATGTTTTTCAAGGAAATAATTACTAGATGGTATTTAAAACAATTTGTACACTGTTGTGCTATTTTATTAAAATGATTGGATTTTTATATTATGACACTCTGGAAGGATTTTCTGTATCTGTCTTCAAAAATAAGACTGCAGCCTGGAGCAGTGGCCCACGCCTATAATCCCAGCACTTTGGGAGAAGAAGGCGGGTGGATCACTTGAGGTCAAGAGTTCAAGACCAGCCTGGGTAACATGGTGAAACCCCATATCTACTAAAAATACAAAAAAGTGGCTGGGCATGGTGGTGCACGCCTATAGTCCCAGCTACTTAGGAGGCTGAGGCATGAGAATCACTTGAACCTGGGAGGCGGAAGTTGCAATGCACCAAGGTCGTGCCACTGCATTCCAGTCTGGAGTGAGTCATCTGGCTTTTTCGTCCTCTAAATATAAAAGTAACATGTCCACTGAAATAAAGTTTGGTAGATACTAACATGTACCCCTACCTCACCTGCTCCTAGTAAAATACAAAACGAACTAGCAATCCCATCATCAGTACCAATTTTAGTGTTTATTTCTGGTGGTGGTTTGTCTTATATCTTCTGCAAGCTAGTCTCTGAACTGAGTCTTTCTGAGCCTCAAGTTCTCATCTATAAAATTCAAGTGACTGGACTGGACAGCACCTAAGGTTCGTTCTAGCTCTAGTACTTGCTTCTTCTGCCAATTATCAATTGTGTTTAACAAGTATTCAGTTGGTGCCTTCATGGATGCTTTCCATCACTAGTTAGCAGTAGAACCCGATAATCTCGAACCGAGGCCTATGATTTGAGTGTAACGCATTGTGATGTACAATGCAAGACATTCAAAGTACAAGACAAAGTCTCCAACCTCAGCAAGTTCTTGGTCCATCAATGGGAATAAAACATGCATTTTACAATTATATAACAAATAATAATATGACAAATACCACAATCAAATAAAAATAAAAAAGAAAAAAAATAGGAGATACAGAGAATGCTGATAGGAATTTGAGGGGAAACACCAATGATTCCTTAAAGGAGGTTATAGCAGATACTACTACTGCTTCCTCAATAGCTCTGAAATTGCCTCCTTCCAGATTTCTGGTTCTACCGGTAAACTAAACTGCTATTTGTTTAAACCATTACTTGTAGAATTTCTGTTACTTTTTCCTGAAAATATGCTATACAACAGTGGTCTTTACCATTTTTGAATATGTATTGCCTGAAATAGTTATGAAAACGCTCTCCTCACGTAATGTTAGGAAGCTATCTAACATTTTTCAACAAAAATTTAAACATTTGCAAGGATTTAATTTTCTATCAATTATAATTGATTATGAATTATCAATATATGATAATTTAAAATAAAACCATTACGCTACTCTTTGAAATATATACGTTGGTACATAAATATTACTGTGATTTGATATCCTCCACCATTTATTTAAAACAAAAACCAAACCAGGATGCACATTTCTTTAAAAGTTGAAAATTTTACATAGTTTATTTTTCTCCTTAACTCCTGTTTAACATATATTTAATATATAATCATATATTGGGTAACAGTAAACACAAAAATAAAACAACAGTAAACATAAAAATACAATTTTATTAGAAAGGCATCATTAATGAGGTTTCCCGCCAAATTAGTTCATTGACAAGTACGTCTTTTACTGTCAATTCTATTACCATCTTTTAATTTCATAGAGTGCTCAGAAACCTTGCTTACACAAACTGGTAAATGGAAAAAAAAGGAACCTGGTTAGCACAGTCACGTGATTATTTAAAGTCTTCTGGAGTTTTATGCCCAAAGTCACAAAACAACTTCTAGGTTAAGAAATATTTATAATAATCTAGCAGTTGCTGAAAAAAAAAGAATTAGAGGCTCGGTACAGTGGCTCACATCTGTAATCCCAGCACTCAGGGAGGCTGAGGCAGGCAAATGACCTGCAGTCAGGAATTTGAGACCAGCCTGGCCAACACAGTGAAACCCTGTCTTAACCAAAAAAATCCAAAAAAAAATTATCTGGGTGTGGTGGCGCACGCCTGTAGTCACAGTTACTCTGGAGGCTGAGGCAGGAGAATCGTTTGAACTGGGAGGTGGAGGTTGCAGTGAGCTGAGATCATGCCACTGCACTCCAGCCTGGGTGACACAGTGAGAATCCATGTCAAAAGAAAAAATAAAATAAATAAAATGAAGTAAACATGAAATAAAATTAGAAACTGTATACCTAAGTAGCAAAACGCTTTGTGATTTATTCATTAAATCCAATCCCTCAACATCAATACTAGCACGATATTTGAAATATCTCTGTTTAGAGCTCAGAAAGATTTTATAGTGTGCACCGAAGATTAGGATTGGTAGGGGTGTCTTTTTTCCCTAAGGAAGAAGAAAGGCACTGGGAAAAGTAAGAACCAGCAAAATAACCGGGGCTGATAATTTTCAGGAAAGACGTTTATAAATGGAAGCAAGGGATTTGAAAATTGACTCCCTTAAAACTACTGGTGATTCTGCTAGAAATTATTTGTATATCCTGAGGGTATGAGCACCTTAGTTGTTCTACTATGAGATGCTGAATTTGATAATAAGAGTCAGTTTCATGTATCTAACTCAGGGAGCAGGAGGAATGGAAGAAGGGTAACAGGCAGTATAGAATCACTTATTCCAGCTAGGAAGTTGGGGAACCATATAACTAAAACTCTCTGGCCAGAGTGGATACTGGCCATATACTTTCTTCTGTTAAAGGAGCTGATGGGAACATTTCAGATATTGGGTTTTTCTCCTAGAGCAATAAAAGAGACAAGCTGAAGTAAAATGGAGTCAGTTTTAAGGCAGACAGGCAGGCCAGTCCCTAGAAGGGCATCAACCTACGTAACTTAACTGGAAGTCTGTGTGTGTTTGTGTCTACACAACATTGCCTGTATACTTATTTATTTGTGTAAAAGAAAATTTCCATGATGTGGTGTCCTGTGGCTTCTCCTTGTCAAGAGTGGGATCTGTAAGGGACCTCCTCCTCATTGGCTCTACATAGGAAAGGGATGGGCCTGAAGAAAGGGATGAAAATATAGACTTACTAAATAAGCCTATAAAACATTATCAAGGCCAAGCATGGTGGCTCACAGCTGTAATCCCAACGCTTTGGGAGGTGGAGGTGGAGGTGGAGGTGGTATGGTTGCTTGAGCCCAGGAGTTCATGACTAGCCTGCACAACACGGTGAGACCACATGTCTACCAAAAAAAAGAAAAATTAGCCAGGCATGGTGGCCCATGCTTATGGTCCCAGCTACTTGTGGAGTTGAGGCCGGAGGATCACTTGAGCCTGGGAGGTCGAGGCTTCAGTGAGCCATGATAGTGACCACACCATTGCACTTCAGCCTGACCAACAGAGCAAGACCCTGTCTTTAAAAAAATAAATAAATAAAACAAAATATAATCTAAATTGAATTAAAGTCTTATAATCAGGCAATTGCAGCTGGGGAAATCACGTTTGGAACCCCTAAACGGAAACAGGCAGTGGCATGGAAGCTAGATTTAACAAGCAAAATGACTCTAGTCTAGATCTTCCTGAATACCTCTCTGTAGGATTTCGCTGACAAAAAGCATGAGCCTGCTGACTAAGATTTCCTAAAGACCCATACCTACTTGCTGGAGACCATGGCTTTGAACTGCCTCAGGGCAGAAGACATTAAACTAAGGAGACTAAGAGTAGAGGAAGAACATGGAGGCCAGCAGCATTTGCTGGCATGAAATTGTAACAACAAACACAACAGAAACGACTATATTTTTGATGAAATGCTAGTGCTGAAATAAATAACTTGGTCAACAAGAGTCTGTGACTGCTTAGTTCCTTAGGCAGATGACAAACCTCTTACTTTCACCAACAAGAAATGGGCTGATAAAACTGTGCAGTACCTTTTAAGGCATCTGCTGCTATGAAAATACCAGTTGAGATCTTCAGAGGAAGAATAACAAGTTAGGTTCTCCAAGAGAGGAGAGAGGGAATTGCTTGCCAAACTGGATATATGCGTTGTGACATGCTGAGTATTAAATATCTCATTTCCTGAATGAGAACTTTTGTTGAAATAGCCTACCTTAGGCCAGATGTAGTGGCTCACACCTGTATTCCCAGCACTTTGGGAGGCCGAGGCAGGCGGAAGGCCTGAGGTCAGGGGTTCGAGACCAGCCTGGCCAACATGGGGAAACCCCATCTCTGCTAAAAACACAAAAATTAGCCGGGTGTGGTGGCACGCGCCTATAGTCCCAGATACTCAAGAGGCTGATGCAGAAGAATCGCTTGAACCCGGGAGGCAGAGGTTGCAGTTAGCCGAGATTGCGCCACTGCATTCCAGCCTGGGTGACAAGAACGAGACTCTGTCTCAAGGAAAAAAAAAAAAAAGAAATAGCCTACCTTCTCCACAATTCTATAGTCTATGTATGCACTTTGAATTTATAGGCCACTATAAGATTATTATATCATTTTGCTATATCTGAGCAATAATCTCTATTTTTTATTTGTTAAGTAGTGATTTTAAAAAATAGAAACTAATGGATCCTAATATGTTTGCTTGCCACAAAAAAATTATTCAATAATTAATTCATGTCTTCCCAAAGGCCTTTTTAAAAGTTCAATCAAATTTGCAGGAGATATATGGTATTGATCTCAAATACACAACAAGTTAAGCTTTTCCAACAAAGATGTATTTACAGATAGAATTAACCCATGGAAATTCAAGCAATAATTTACCAAAGTCAAAGCTACAACTACTTAGTTTTTAAAAATTATCTAGTAAGTAGTCTCCTCCTTTTGTTGCAAAACGGAAATACATTCTGGTTGTTTCACAGCTCTTTGTATTATTACCAAATGCTTGGCAGTAGCAGGAAGTAGAGAAGTAATGAGGAAAAAAAAAAAAAAAAGTCTTTTTTTTTTTTTTTTTTTTTTTGAGAGATGGGAGTCTCGCCCTGTTTTCCAGGCTGGAATGCCTCTGCTCACTGTAACCTCTGCCTCCCAGGTTCAAGTGAGTCTCCTGTCTCAGATTCCCAAGTAGCTGGGACTACAGGCATGCACCACCACGACCAGCTGATTTTTGTTTTTTTTAGTAGAGACTGGGTTTCACGATATGTTGGCCAGGCTGGTCTCGAACTCCTGACCTCAGGTGATCTGTCCACCTTGGCCTCCCAAAGTGCTGAGATTACAGCCCTGAGCCACCACGCTTGCCCCCCCACCCACAAAAAAAACAAAAAACAAAAAACAAAACAACAACACAGTCTTTTACTCTTTTTTTTTCCATCTGTGATGGAGCCTCACTCTGCTGCCGAAGCTGGAGTCCAGAGGCATGATCTCAGCTAACTGCGACTTCCGCCTCCTGGGTTCAAGCGATTCTCCTTCCTCAGCTCCTGAGTAGCTGGGATTACAGGCATGTGCCACCATGCCTGGATAATTTTTGTATTTTTAGTAGAGATGGGTTTCGCCATGTTGGCCAGGCTGGTCTCAAACTCCTGACCTCAGGTGATCTGCCTTCCTCAGTCTCCCAAAGTGCTGGGATTCTGGGCATGAGCCACCATGCCTGGCTTAGTGCTCTTCATTTTAGTATTTTGGAAGGGTTGGGATAGAGAATAAGGATGGAGGTGTAGGAAAGCTTGATGCTACTCAATGTAATGAAAATTTAAATTTTTAAAGATAATATATACATTTCAATAATGCATGAATTTCAAATACTATCACAAATAACAGAATAACTATACTTAAAAATCTCCATTTAAATTTTGTCATGGTTTTCATTTAAATTGTTCTTACATTATTACCAATGGTAAATTATACTTACTCTTTTTAAAAAGTACAAATTAAACCAGCTTTACTAGTAGTAGCTAATAATTTCCCCAAAGAGCTAAGTAGAATACTTCAATAAGGTTATATAAACACATTGAGTACTCACTCATGGTGATGAGAATCTGGAGAAAAATGAACCATTCTCTTGTTACCCACTGGGCCAGGAGTGGGTACCTACAGGGAAATTTAAAAAGAAAAAATAAATTTCAGATTTGTATATAAAACGACCATGGATAATAGTGATATATCAATTTGAGGACATCACTCTAAAATTGAGAATACAAGATTTTCATATCTCTGACAACATTGCGTGGATCAAAAGTATAATTTAATTCCTGGTAAGAATACTCTACTTGTTTTGGTCTAGTGTATTTCCTCTGCTAGATTTTTTTTTTTTTTTTTTTTTTTTTTTTTGAGATGCAGTCTCGCTCTGTCCCCCAGGCTACAGTGCAGTGGCCCGATCTCAGCTCACTGCAAGCTCCGCCTCCCGGGTTCACGCCATTCTCCTGCCTCAGCCTCCCCAATAGCTGGGACTACAGGCGCCCGCCACCAGGCCCGGCTAATTTTTTGTGTTTTTAGTAGAGACGGGGTTTCACCGTGTTAGCCAGGATGGTCTTGATCTCCTGACCTCGTGATCGGCCCGCCTCGGCCTCCCAAAGTGTTGGGATTATAGGCGTGAGCCACGGCGCCCGACCCCTCTCCTAGATTTTTAAGACTATTTTAAAAAAATCTTGGCCGGGCACAGTGGCTCACGCCTGCAATCCCAGCACTTTGGGAGGATGAGGTGGGCGGATCACCTGAGGTCAGGAGTTTGAGACCAGCCTGGCCAACATGGTGAAACCCTATCTATACTAAAAATGCAAAAATTAGCCAGGCATGGTGGCACGCACCTGTAATCCCAGCTACTCGGGAGGCTGAGGCAGCAGAATCGCTTGCGTCCAGGAGGCAGAGGCTGCAGTGAACTGCCAGCTTGTCACTGCACTCCAGCCTGGGTGACAGAGCAAGACTCTGTCTCAAAATAATAAAAAATAAATAAATAAAAGACTATTTACAATAGTGTAAATATCCTTTTAAAAAACACAGACCAGTGACTTATTATGTTAAAAAAAAAAAAAGTTTAATTAGATCAGTGTTAAGCAGATATTTCCGAGGACCAATGTATTTGTAGCTAGATCCTAAATACAAATAACATGTATTATAACACATACATTTAAATATATACAAAAACTTAGATCAAGGAAGTGGTGAGCAACCCTTTTCATAGTTTCCCAAGAAGACAGGCGTCATCTGTGTATTTACATAGTATAAAATAAAATTTCATCTAAGAGAAAAATATTTTCACTCCTTTATTTCTAAATAAAATTTAAAATCTGAAGTAAGCTACTCCTATTTTTTTGTTTAGAATTTCATAACTTTCTTATATAGATGGTTCTCAAAGGGAACACAGCACTGCACAGGAATGAATCTATCAATCACAATTGACAAGGCATACATTTACAGCAAAAGGCTTTAAGTTATGTTCCATTTTAACAACAAAAAAACCCTCCGTAATTATAGAAGTGCCATTTATATAGGATGGGGGTTGAAAAGCATGAGACAGTAATAAAATTCCTCTTAGAGAAGACCCTAACATTTTCAAAACCTTACTTCTTCTAGTATCACTTGGGTTACAAGAATGCCAGCATATACTCAGAAATTCCAAGAAATGCAAATACTGCAAATGTGCACAGATGATGACATTAATAACCCTGTGGTTTGAGCACCACAGGTAAACATGTGGCTCAACTCCAGGACTGCATCCTGCATTCATCTCAAAATGAGGTTTTCATGCTATTCCAGTGGGTATCCCTGGAATACCGTAATCCATTTTCTACACTGTGGCTATGAGAAAAGCCGACTGTGCCTATGTCATGCTTTGTTAGAGGTTCATGATCACATTATCTCATGGTGAACCTGACACTTTTATTCAGTTTACAGTATGTTCTATGTACAGGCAACTTATTTCCTTTGCCAAGGCTGCTGACAACCTTTTCCACACTATATTAATCTTGTTTACTGACTTTATCTCGGTACAAATATCAGAAAACTAAACTTTTTATCTCAGAGAAAAAATAAACAACGTGTTGACAGAAGCAGAAGCTATTTTCAGGACTAAAATTGCTTGTTTACCTGAAGCTATACTTATGGAAAAATGTTTAAGTCTTGCTCTGGTTTGAAATACATAATCTGAAATTTAATAAATAAAGAAATTTCACATACACCCATGTGATAAATTGCCTGATGAAAACAAAGCAACTGAATACAATAAAACAGAATTTATAGCTAATTTATACCATAATACAAATGTAAGCTTTCAATCTAGTCAGAAATAATCATACTAGGTATTTCTCAGCAATCATATATATGTATAAAAAAACTGTAAGCTCAATTCAATTGCAGCAAGTAACCCACAAAAGATTTACAGTTTCAAGTGTAGATATTTACATGATTTTACATACTTACCTAGTACATGATCCCTTTAAAAAGACAGAGGTGTCTATCCTTGATTGTTATTTTAACTAAATTTTTGTTTTACTTTTAAAGATATGCAAAAATAGACACAGTTTAGAAATTTACTTTTTTTTAATGAAATAAAGCAACATATCATGATCTCTTCAGGGTCAATGTCAGTGGTCTGTCTCAGGAGCAAAATGTTCTTAAAACGGGAACCTTTTGCTACTGTGGCAACTAGACACACTTACCTAAAATTTGAGAATAATATCTTTAATATAGAATTCAGCTTGTGGAAAGCAGTGTTATACTGAAGTTTTAGTGAATGTTAAACTTTAAAACATGTTTAATCTGATTATTAGGAGAATACTTCAAAATACTATCAAACTTCAAGGAATACAGTTAAGGATTTCTTTCTAAAAGTTTCATCATTTATTCAAGATAGAAAATAATCTTTATAAAAATCAAAGAAGCAGTTTTAAAAATTAGATCAAAGTATTAAATTCTAGCATACAATTAAGTATGGTGACTGTTTTCTTTTCCAAAACATATGCTTTCTAGCGATTTCAGAACTGTCTTAGAAATCACAAATTTTGCCGGGCGCGGTGGCTCAAGCCTGTAATCCCAGCACTTTGGGAGGCCGAGACGGGCGGATCACGAGGTCAGGAGATCGAGACCATCCTGGCTAACACGGTGAAACCCTGTCTCTACTAAAAATACAAAAAAAATCGCCGGGCGAGGTGGCGGGCGCCTGTAGTCCCAGCTATTGGGGAGGCTGAGGCAGGAGAATGGCGGAAACCCGGGAGGCGGAGCTTGCAGTGAGCTGAGATCTGGCCACTGCACTCCAGCCTGGGCGACAGAGCAAGACTGCGTCTCAAAAAAAAAAAAGAAATCACAAATTTTAAGAAATTGTTTCACTTTAAATATCTAATAAAATATTCACATAGTAAAGTTTATTAGTGAGAAAAATACATTTTATTCCATAAGAATTCCATAAGATTAGATAGGAAACAGGTATTCTGTTCTTCATGAGAAACAGTATCTTCACAATCCAATTCTTATAATTGACAAAATCCTGGAGACAATCATTTATGTAATTAGTCAATATTAATGTTGATAACCTTAGACATCACATTACACGCCCTGAATCCTTATGATTCATTTGTTAAATATTACTACATAAATAACGACTACAATCCGAAATAAAGCAGATATATTTCTTTTTATTAGATGCTTATCACACAAAGTCTTAAGAAGTAAACTGAAAGTTAGAAAGGAGTTGATGGTTTCTAGATAACATAACTTTTGGTTCCTAATTGTAAAAGATCACATGGATCATAGATTTTGCTGTTGTTTAAATATTATCAATCTCAGGAAATAAGAATGTAGTAGCAAGAGATGAAAATTTAACAACAGTTGTACAAGTACCACTATCGATTCAGGAGGTCAATATGCACCAATATATTGGAAATTCTGCTAAATGATCAATTATCAATGACAAAATATCTGTTCTCTCAAAGTTATTAGACATATTAAAAGCAATTTCTTATTCTTTTTGTCCCTGATGTATTGACACCAATTTCCTGTTTTACTTAAAAGATAAAAAGCTGGTTTTACTTCTCATTTTCATTTAATTGTGTCATTATCAAATCCAATGCATGCCATACTATTCTTTCACAATTACATAACCAAACAAATAACTTTCCAAATCTGGTAAACTTCTCTGAGACACAAGAGTCTTGTAAGATTAATACAGAGGCCATTCAATATGGATGATATCTTACTTATATTCTCAATGATTAAGATTCCTTCTGTAAATTAATGAAGTTTCTTTTCATGGCCACATGTAAGAACAAGAAACCATCATCCTTTCTTCCCTCCTTCCAGTACAGCTGGTCCCCTTCAATTTTGCTCTGCTTTTCAACTATATTTTATTTGCCTTCCAAATTCTACTCTGCTTCAGTGCCCACACTGACAAACACTTATGTTGGCAAGCTGCCATTCAAAAGAAGGCCTTTCCATTTTGTGAAGACTGGTCAATCAAATATGCCTGGTCTCCAGGCTGTCGGGAGGCACTGCCTCAGGCTCCGGGCCAGTTTGTCAAGACCCAGAAGTTTCCGGTTTCTCTTACGGCAATTATTAATTTGACTCAACTTCTTTGAAGAAAGAAACAAGACTTTTAAGTAAAATAATATTCTAAATGTTTTACAGTAATTCATTTTAATTAATAGACATTGTAATAAATGTGTTGAATATTTATCTCCATACAGAAGAATAAAGGAAGATTCTTCGAAAGCATTTCATATGAGCGCACTTTTGTTTTTTATTGGTGTTTTAAAAGTTCTGTTACAAGATAGTTGGAGGAATGAATAAAATATTTCATTGTATCACCTATTCTTATTACAGAGTGGTCACAAATCACAAAAAGCACAATCTGTTTGGGGATGAGAAACATATTCAAGGAAATAACATTAAAATTACTTTTAAAGCAACATACAAAAATGTAAAAATTACTTTAGAATTGCTTTTAAAGAAAATACAAAAAGTGATAATTCAAGGAGCATAAATTGGATATCATTTATAAGATTAAAAGGAAACAAAGTAGTTATCTGATTTAAGAGGAATAAAAAAATCATCTCTAAGAAGGGAGTTGCATGCAATTTATCTCCCCCTGCTCCAATCCATCTTACCAATGTGCCAAATTCAACTTTCTAAATTGCTGCTTTTCACATGTCAACTTTCTCATTCCACAGCCATCCATGGCTCTACACTGAAAGTAAAATGAAAACTAATGAGATATGCATGCAAGGCTTTCCCTAAGCTGATCCTTACTTACTTGCCAATGTGATCTAGCACCTTATGCAGCCACCGAGAGCTTCTTATTCTAAATTCAGTACTGCTTAGTTGGTACAATTCAACTAGTAACCTAACACACATATAAAATTATGCTTAACCTTATCATGTAATAAGTGATATGTGTTCCCTTTCAGTTGGGTGATTTTAGTTATATTGTTACATTGAACTAATCTTTTTGATGTCTTGATAAAAGTCAAGTTATGGAGCTCCTCTAATTCCAAGGGTTGTTTTGATTGTTGTTTTTTAAACCGAAAAATATTAGTAAATATAATTCACATAATAATTCATATTTCACCTTTATCTGTCTAGATTTCTATTAAAGTAAAAATGTATTCATATGGCAGGCCAGGAAAAAATCCTCATCACTGGCTACAAGAAATGAAAAAATTGGTGCATATGAAATATATGTCATAAAAACAAACATCTAATGTATGCCTGGTAATGTGTCTAATGCTAGGGAGAAGTCACTAGAAATCCTTACCTACCAGATGTTTTAGTTTCAGACAATGTCCTCCTAGAAAGAATATTCAGGAAGGAAGATGTCCTCATTCCTGAGGACAACTGAATTGCAGGAGTGTTCAAAACTGTTGTAGAAAATCACTAAGGTTATACAATATAACTCAGTTTTCCAACGGAGAAAATACCTCAAAGTTTGGAATTTTATAAAATCTAATAATGGTACAAAAAGCCATACCAGGTTCCTATCATTCATATCTTTAAAAATACCAATATTCACAAGCAATCTTGCTCTTATTAGCAGAGCTCACACTGTATGACTTTTAGGAAAAGACTTTGAACTAGAACCTATATAGTATTGACTATTCATAGCATTCATGTTATCTAAATTATAGTATAGTGGGTGAAACTGATTATTTTTACCTGTTAGTCAAGGTGAAAATAAAAATTCTGTATCGTTTGTTATGTTTTTACAATGCAATTTTAAATCTTTCTTGGTAGGACTTAAGCATGAACAAACTGACAAAGAATGTGTAATAATGAGCACAAAAGATATATCAAAAATTAATATAATTAGAAATATTTCTATTGTCATTAATAATAATATCCCTATTTTTATTTGTTTAAATTTATTTAAGTGTATTTACTTATTTCAGACAAGGTCTCATTCTATTGCCCAAGCAAGAGTACTCACAACTCATAGCTTAATGACAGCTCACTGCACCCTCAAACTCCTGGGCTCAAGCAATTCCCCTGCCTCAGCTGCTGGAGCAGCTAGGACTACAGGTGCATACCACCATGCCCAGTTACTTTTTAAAATTTTGTAGAGAGCTGGGGCCCTGCTATGTTGGGTGCGCTGGTCTTGAACTTCCAGCCTCAAGTAATCTTCCCACCTCAGCCTCCCCAAGTACTGGGATTATGGGCATGAGCTATGGTGTCCAGTCACTCCTGTTCTTTATAGCCTGCTTTATGGCTTGCTTTTCATAAACAATGTGCCTAGGGTGAAGAAACATCATTATTCTCAAATAATAGTGAAGAAACTAACACTCACAGAGGTGAGGGCACATGCCCTAGATGATAGGGACTGAATTAAGCTAACTTTGAATCAAAATTGTCCAATTTACCACCTAGTACTTTTTCCCCTACAGGGAGACTGCAAAAAAAAAAAAAAAAAAACAAAAACAACAACAACAACAACAAAAAACACATCAAAACCAATGTTTTCTGTATTTCGGGATTTGTCCCAGGAGATGATGGCCTGAATCTAGAATACACTCTAGGAAAATCTTCAGCCAAGGATACTCTAGACCTTGCCTGTAACTTCTGGGTAGCATGTGGGCTATTTTAAGTATATGCAATGCAGGGCACCGCAGCACTAAACAGGGTTACCAGCACATATTATAGAAGGACTAACAAGAATAACAAATGGCTCCCCTATTAATCATTACAGCAAAAGAAGGATAACATTTACAAAGTGTAGTAGAGGGGAGCAAACACTCCACGATGAGAATATGTGAAAGAACTTGGGGAAAATTAGAGAACTTAGGCTATTTTTCCTTTGAAAGCAGATATAAATCTAAATACATGATTACATCTTTAAACCAGAAAGGTTAAAAAGAAAAAAAAAAAAAAAAAAAAAAAAAAAACAGCCACAGAGAAGTACAAGGCTTGCCTTTCTATTGAGGATTAGCCTTCCTAGAGGAATCCGTATGTGTGTTGCAGGGAAGATGCTAACCTTACAGCTGATAGCATTGCATTAAGTAGTGAATAAAGACATAGACTTCAGCTAGTTTCAAAGTGATCTTACTATATTTTTAAGAGCAGCACATATAGTTCTCTATGAAATGACAGAATGAAAATTACACTAAAGTTTAGAAATATATACATACACATATAGTTGTATGTATGACAACATTAGCAATTATGTTTTTAACATAAAACTAAACAATGTCATTGTTTTAAATCTTCATTTTAAACAATTTTTTTTCCTAGTTAAAGCCAATCTGCATTGATAATTAAGAATTTAGAATTATTGGTCTATTACAATAATAATACCTCTAATTATTAAATACATAAATTCTCATTTCTGGTATACACTACTAATGAAAAATCTAAATGCTTTCACAGAAAAGATTAATCACTACATAATTCAAAAACAAATATAGCAACAACTTTTTTCATACCACTCCATTGTAATACTATTTTTGTTAAGTAAGGAACTAAAAATTAACCGATCAGAATGATGCCCAATACTGATAGTAAAGAGTTTCACTTTGCCATCCAGTTTTAGTAACAAGCTGTGAGTGGCCTCTACTGGCTGACCAAAGGCTTCCTAAATCCCTCATTTATGAAGCTTGCAATATTATAAGAGTCAAGAAAATAAGGATGTGTCCACGTATGTTTACGTAAAATCCACTGTGCATAAAGATCTTCTTTTATGAATAAATCACAAAGTAATAAACAAAATTGTATGTAAGATGGTGTAAAAAACTTTTATCGTTTCATCCCACTGCTATATGCTTGCATTATATTGGCGATCTATATATCTTCTAAAATTCTAATTTATATACCATGATAATCTAAATGTGGATTTTCTTAATTCATATCAAAGCAATTCACATCTGCATTTAAAAATAAATAGTTTTGGGGACTCGTTCAACACACACACACATACAACTTCTCAAAATTAAGTTTATATTTAGGATTGGCAAACTGACTTTGGAGGCAAACACACAGAAGACTGAATTTAAAAACTTGAAAGAATTTTTAATTTAAAAAAAGATTAATATTTTATGTAATGGTTTATGAAAATACTATCCTGGAAACACAGTAATCTAAAGCAATTTAAAAATTTCTACATTGTTGCTCCTATGTTTGGGAGGGAGTAATTTTATATTTAAAATGAAATAGCAGTCAAGAATGCAAAACCTTGCTTATGTTAGGAAATGTCCATTCAGTATTCATAATAGAGAAGAAAAAATATTTCAGTTTTTGCTCAGCAGCTTCCTAATAATAAAAGCTTCCCGTATGTGGGAAAATTTGTAATTTGTATTTATCTATTTAAACATACAATCATATATTTGATTCACTTCATCCTTTACCCAATCTATTCACCTGAATATACTCTATTAAAAATTATTAGCAAATATATCTAATCATGTCAAAAGGTGACTACATTTATTTTAAAAAGTTATTGTTCTTACATGTAACAATATTCCAGTATATTTCAACCTTCATTTCAGAATTCAGTCCCATTATCTTGCCTGCTCAAAATGGTTCAGAGGGTTATCTAGCTGACATATAAGATAACCCTCCATCTCACTAGACACCACTGGGATATGACACACTGACCCACAGTAAGCCCTTATTATTATCCTGAAATATATAGCACATAATGTAGTTGCTGCCAAGGAATTTGTTTATAAAAATCTTTTTTTATCTCTCTGGACATTTAAGTCATTCTTTCAAAGTAAGGTTCAACTATTTTAAAGAATTTCATACATGAATAAACGTTCTATTTTATGTTTAAAGTCTTCATTCCTATTTCCCACAATTTTACCAAAGGTTTAAAAAAAAAAAAAACACACACACATACATAGAAAATAAAAGCCAGAAAGTATTTTCTCCTTGTTGCTTAAGTTATATAGAGCCTGTTATATAAAGGATAAGACTTAAAAACAAAAGAGATCTCAATAGTTCATTCCTAGGGAGAATTATGCATATTGAAGCTCAATACATGTAAAATTAATTGTCTTCTTTTTAATTTTTTGGGGGGTAGCAGAAGAGGTCAGAGGGCAATACGGTAGTGAAGATAATGATGAGATTCAGCAAACATGTTTGAGGACATAACACATTATTAATACAGCTTTTTGAAAAAAATTCTACAGGCACATTTAAAAAATTTATTTAAGAATATAAGCAGACTAGGAAAACTTTTAAGTGCTTGCTTATAAACTACTTAAATTATTTCGGTACTCAAAATCACATGATCAACCTTTCTGCAGCTAAAATTTATTTTCTCTCCACATTATTCAACAATGTGTCACATCATCCATTGTGCATACTTTTTGAACTGGGTATTATTTCTACTATTTTTCAAACTGTTTTTATAAACTAGTCAATTTCTTCTTAACCTAATAGTGGTGTTGCATAAAACCTTAATTTACATCAAGGGAAAAAATTACAGCTGGTTTTCATAATTAAAAATGTATTTCTAAGAATCTCAAGGACAAATGGTAATTTATAAGAAAAATGCTGATAGTCTCAACACTTCTAAACTGACAACTTAATATGGTTTATATTTAGCAAATAAAACACTTAAAATATTGCTCTGTACAAGCTGTTCTAAAGCAAACACGCAGGCAATCATTCAATCATTCAATCTTATTTGATGCAGTGCAAGACCTTATTATACTGTTAATTGCACTAAAAATTTCCACAGCTAAAAAAAAAAAAGTATGTAATCATGATTTGATGGGGGAGGGAAAAAGTACGAAAGTACAACATATTGCAAACTATTTGCGGTATGAATAAATGAGTGAATGAGTTAATTAAAAAGAGGTCAAATAGTTAACAAATAGCAGTGTAAGTATAATCTTAGCATATTACATACTCAATAAATGACAACAAAAATCCAAAGTAACCTAAAACTTTTAATATTTTTTGGCAAATATTTATTTTAAGTAAATAACCACAGTCAGGCTCTCACATTTTTGAAATAGTTAATAGCTTTACCTTGATAGAAGTAAATGTCTATCCCAAGTCTGGTTGTTTATAGCAAGGGACCGCAACCAGGCCACACAGCAGAAGGTGAACAGCAGATGAGCAAGCAAAGCTTCATCTGTATTCACAGCTGCTCCCCACTGCTCACATTAGCACCTGAGCCCTGATCTAACCTCCTGTTAGATCAGTGGTGGCATTTAATTCTCATAGGAGTGTGATCCCAATGGAATTGTGCATGCAAGGGATCAAGGTTGTGTGTTCCTTATGAGAATCTAATGCCTGATGATCTATCACTGTGTCCCATCAGCCCCAGAGGGGACTGTCTAGTTTCAGGAAAACAAACTGAGTGCTCCCACTAATTCTACAGTATGGTGAGTTGTATAAGTTTTTCATTATGTATCGCAATGTAATAATGATATAATTATTTCATTATGTATTACAATGTATTAATAATAGAAATACAGTGCACAATAAATGTAATGTGCTTGACTCATCCCCAAACCATCCCCCTACCCCCAGTTTGTGGAAAAACTGTCTTCCAGGAAACCAGTCCCTGGTGTCAAAAAGGTTGGAAAGCACTGGTTTATAAAGTCAGTCAGGCAGCCAGAGATAACTCACCTCCTGTGAGGTGCGTTCTGGACAATAAGAGGTATGTGTAGTCACCAGGTGGTGAAGTTTCTAAGGAAAGTTCAAGTGACTAACTCAGTTGGCATGTGCCTTGTGCCCTTCTTTGTACTTCATGGTACCTGGGATATGGCCAATAACATCCATTTTTTTTTTTTGACTAGGAGTTAAAGACCAAAAGAATCAAAAGTTTCCATCATGGTATCTTTTATCTGGGTAACTAAGCCACCAAGTGTCTTTTTATGTCATGGGGGAAACAAAATAAAACAAATCAAGCCATCATTATATGAATACCTTATTATGTACACCAAGCTCAATTTGTAATTAATAATAATGAAGCCAATTATATCCATTAAATTCTACATTTAGTCCTAGAAAACAATGTGTCATTTGATGGACCAGGAATTCACTAATAAGAGAGGAGATTGTAAACAACTTCTTCATACGTCCAGCACTGGGGTGCTATATGGAAGATTCTAATGAATTGCACAGTATCAACCCTACTAGCTAATATGTTGCAGACTTAAAACATAAAACCATCTAAAGATTAAACAACTACTAAACTGTGTGCATTTAGTTATAACTGCAACAGAAGTTAAAAAAAAAAAAAAAAAAAAAAAAGATGCATTAAAGCCCAAATTAGCAAATGTGGTTTTTGGAGATGAGACTTATGCTGAGTGTTAGAGCTGGCTAGGATCTAAGCCAATGGAAGGAGGGGTGACTATACGCATAAACATATGAATCAAAAGGGTATATATATTGGAAATGAGAAAATAAACCTGACTAGATGTTCATAGGAAATAATGGTTGGATAGGTAACAAAGGTTCAGAAATCTAAGAATATTGTTCATCCTGTAAAATAATCTCTATGTTCAAGTCTTTAAAAATTAAGCTAGATTTTCGTGACTAATAGACATCATCAGACTCTGTCAAGGGTGGCCAAGTAAAAATAAAAAGACACAAATAAGATGTTTTCATGTATTGAATTTCCATATTTTTACCTTTACTTCTTTATTGCATTCTGGATCCTATGTCAAGAGCTTGAACATGGTTTCTTCTACACACAGCAGGATGAGGCAAACCCTTCTGCCTATGACTAGGACCTGAGGCATTCTGCCCCTTCCTACTCCCTGGTGCATGGAAAGGAGAACTAGGCTGAAGTAGGAGGAGTAAGTCAGAAACTAACATTCTAATGATCTCCATGCCTCTTGCATAAAGTAAGGTGGAAGGTCAGAGAAGCATGGGGGGACTGAGGGATGTTTGCTTCCTGAGGTACAGTCGGGGAGTAACATGTCTAGAATAGGTGCCACATTTGAACTGGCACCTTGTCCAACAGGCCACAGTAGTAAAAATGCTGCATTTGTGGAAGGTGGAGGCCAGAAAGATAGCCTGAGAGAACGCTGCTGGTTCCCCAAGGTCTGAGTATGTGAGACAGGTGATCCAGGAGTTTCTGTACCCTAATGAGGGGACCAGTGGGTGAGGACTGTCTTGGGATTCAAGAAAGCACAGGGACTTGAAGATCCGAGGCAAACAGCTGGAATCTGTGGGCTTCAGTCATGGGTACTAGAATAATACCCCCAAAGGCCAAATGGAACCAGACTCACAGAAGTGAATGTGGTGCCAGTGTTCAGTCCAGACCAGCTAGAGGTCAGCAAGCAAAGAACAGTGATTGGACAGAGAGATGATGCATGGATCTGAGGTAACAGATTTCCCCATAATCCCCCCCAGGACACATAAGCTCTGTAGTGCCACCTTGGAGAGAAAGAGATGGGGAGAGAGGAGAACTGCAAGAACAAGCATTTGTTAAAAAGGGGCTGAGTTAACCAAAGAAATAGTTTATACAGAGATAACTGTAACTGAAAAATCTGTTTCACTTTCTCCTGTGGTTTGGATATGGTTTGTTTGTTCCCATCAAAACTTATGTTGAAATTTGGTCCCTGGCATGACGGTATTGGGAGGTGGGGACTAGTTGGAGGTGTTTGGGTCATGAGATCCCTCAAGAATGGTTTGGTTCCCTCTGCATGGTAGTGAGTTCTCCTGCTGGAAGACTAGATTAATTCTTGTAGAAATGGATTGGTCCCCTCCAGAGTAAGTTGTTATAAAGCCAGGACATTGCTCAGGTTTTTCTCTTCACACATGTCTGTTTCCCCTTTGATCTTCTCCTCCATGTTATGATGCAGAACAAGAGCCCTCACCAGAAGACAGTGCTGTACCCTTGAAATTCTCAGCATGCACAATTGTGAGCTAAATAAACCTCTTTTCTTTATAAATTATTCAGTCTTGGGTATTTTGTTATAGCAACACAAAACAGACTAATATGATTCCCAGATTCCTGTTCCTCCACCAATGCACTTCTTTCCCCACTTTCCCCACACCAGGCACTAACAGGCAGAAGCTCATGAGAAATAACAAATGTAGTAAATAAAGAAGCTACATTTTCTCTCACCCAAGAGTTAACGTTTTGCTCACCACACTTACAAACTGACATCAACTCTTTAGAACATATTCAAGAATACAGGAATTATCCTTACAAATTAGAACAGATAAAAATCTTTCAATGTATCCACAATAGTAAAGTACTAAATACTAGTTTAAGCTTTCTTGCTGTTTCATAGCAAAATACCACATAATGTATGTCATGCTTTTCAATCTACAGGTTACAAAATCAACAGTGACAAAGACATAACCTTTGTAATAAGTCTACAAAGTAATATGGAGTCCTAGCAGTAATTCTTGTTGTCCAATGCAGTGATCACAATGAAATATGCTATCCACTAAGTTTAACAAAATAAACTGAAATTTGTGGATTTCATCATTTTTTCCCCCTCCAGTATAAAGTAGTTCTTAAGAACTGAAGAGCATATAGATGAAAACTGGGCTACGGAGCCAAACTGTCCGGGTCCAAATACTAACTTCTCCATGTTTCAGTGTTATGACTGTGTCAATTTCCTCATCTACAAAATGGAGGTGGATAATAGTACCTATTTGATTGCTTTATTACAAAAATTAAATGAGATCATTTGTAAAGCATATAGATCAGTGTATATTAGCTATTATTATTTGTATTAATTGTTTCACAGTCTAATGAAAAGTACAATCTCAATAATAAGATGACAATAAATGTTACAGAGGATGTTAGCAAGAATAAGGAGTTTTTGTAGGGTTGGGGGGAGTGGGAGCAAGGAAGGCGTGTGTACACAGAAAAATGGTGCCATCAAAGATGTTTATTTATTGGGGCCATCACCACTTCTTTCCATGAATTAATTGAAACTATCTTGGCGGGGTTTGATAAAAATCAAACAAATGTTTTTTTTCTCGTGATTGTTTCAGAAGTGCAGATACATACTTAGTTTACAAAACACTCATTGTTTAAAAATAGTTTCTTAAAGCCTGTGGTACTTAGTCTAAATTATAAAACTTAATTCAATAATTTCCACAAAGACATTATTGGTGACTGAATAGGCTGATAATTCTGATGCTTTTCAATTAGTGTAAAGGTCATGAGTTAAAATAAAATAGAGAAGTATTTTAGCTATAATAATCATCACTAAATTGAATGTTTCACAGTGATTTGCTTTTCTTGGCCGATTCTAAGGGCCTGAAAACTTGAACAGGCAGATCAGTTGAATACATGGTATTCAGTTGCTGGAAGAAATAAAGGGAACGCACTTCCTCCCAAGCCCAGTTACACACACACACACACACACACACACACACTTTATTTAATTTTATACAAAATAATGCAGAACCTTGAAGGCTTCTCTGACCACACACAACAGAAGTAATTTCTTTATACAATTTTAATTCCTATATATCTCTGTATCTTTCCTATATCACTTAACATACTGCCTGCCTTGTGTTAGGATTACACATATGGTTGTCTTCTCTATAATAATATTATTCTCAAAAGCAGAGGCTATATATTATTTACTGTTGCATTGCCACCAGGATCTGGCACATTTGCCTACACTGAACCACGTGCTGAATTAGTCAAAAGCACAAATATTTTTCATGAGAGCTGATTAGCATTTTGCAATAGTCAAAAAAATTCAGTCTATACTTCGAGTAATTCACAAACAGGTTAAATACTATAGTATTTCAAAAATCTGGATATGGTGTTTTTGAAGTCACACTGCCATCTGCATAATTAAAACCACTCTAATACCAATCTCATGAAATAGTACACACACACACACACACACACACACACACACACACATATCCACACATACACAAAACCAGTAGAGAATACAAAGAGAATCAACTGACTACAGGCATATAATTTACTCAGTGCTTTGCATATAGAGTAGTTCATAATTTTTAAAATATAGAAAATGAAAGAGATGCTCATTACTATAATTAATGAACACCTAAAACATGTTTGACAAGTTGGTCAAAACAGAGGAAAAAAGAATACAAGAAAAAAGAAAAACAAATTGCTGAATTATCTTTCTGGGTAGCACACTGTTAAGAAATTCGTTGACAGAAAGGATGCTGTCAAGCACTAGCATGTACTCTGTCTGAGACAATGGCAGGATATGTCATATGTACTTACAAACCGTTCTAGAAGCTACCTACAAAGAGGAGCATGTATGCGTCAATATAATTAAGAAACTGGAAATCACCAATTATTTCTTGAATAGTTTCACAGTATTAACTATGAGTTCTGTGAACATTAAACCACATCATGGAATCTGAAACAATAGGATATTGTCTATCATAGTCAGTCTGTGAAACATGGACATAATGTCACTGCAACCCAACTCCACTGGACCGGTACACAAACAGAATCCCAAGTAGCACACTCCACTGGGCTGTGAGCAACTCCAGGTGCAGGTGCACTGTTTTATTCTTCTGTCCTCTGTGATTAACCCAGTATGTACTCAGTAAATAGTATCCATTACTATTGATTTCAACAAACAATGATTGAGTACTTCCTAGGTGGCAGAAACTCTCAGAAGCTGCATATTAAATATTTCTAATGCTCACAACTCTGCAAGATTCTAATTATTATCTCAATCTTACAAATGAGGCTCAGAGAGATTAAGACAACTTACCTAAGGCCACCTACCTGACAAGTAGCACAGCCACTATTTTGCTCCAGAAATGTCTGGTTCATTGACTCAACAAAAAACATATTGAGCCCTGGCTATGTATCCTGAGCAAGGAGGAGGAGATGTATTGGTGAACAAAACTGAAAAGGCCCCTGCATTTATGGGACTGACATTTTACTCTAGGGAGTCACAATGAATAAAACAAACAGACAAGGACACTACAGATTTTAGAAAATGAAATGAAGGAAATAAATAAGAAGGTGGTAGGGAAGAGGAACCCCAGCTGACCTGACCCCTGAAGGATAAGATGGAGCAGCCAAGCAAAGGGCAGGAGGAATGAAACATTCCTAGACAAAGGAAGTAGGATATATGAAGGCCTGGAAGCAAGGAAGAGTTTACATGATCAAGGAGTAGGATGGAAGTCTGTGTGGGGAAGGGAAGACGGGTACAATGTGACGTCAGAGAACAGAACAGGGTCCCACTGGCCTTAATTGTAAAAAGTTGTGCTCTTTCCTTATCTTTTGTTTTTTTGAGACAGGGTCTCACTCTGGCACCCGGGCTAGAGTGCAATGGTGCCATCATAGCTCACTGCAGCCTTGACCTCCTAGGTTCAAGTGATCCTTCCACCTCAGCCTCTGGAGTAGCTGCGACTGCAGGTGTATACCACCCTGCCCACATGGCTAATTTTTTTTTTTTAGAGATGGGGAGATGGGGTTTCACCATGTTGCCCAGGCTGGTCTTGAACTCCTGAGCTCAAGTGATCTGCCTGCCCCAGCTTCCCACAGTGTTGGAATTACAGGCATTAAGCCACCACACCCAGCCTGCTCTTTTCTTTATAACAGCAATTCTCAAACTTCATACTCTTAAAAATGATGGAGGACTACTAGGAGCTTTTGTTTATGTAGATTATATCTATTGATATTGAGTGTGTGAGATATTAACACTGTGTTAATTTTTAAATTCAAAAATCTACAAGCATATACTTCCTGGAGACTAGAAAATACCACTGTACAGTTGTGAAAAAATAAAGGTGAAAAAGACAAATAAAATCTTAGTATTACAAAAACAGTTTTGCCCCTGAGGACCCATTCAAAGAGTCTCAGGGACCCCCAGTGGTTTCCAGATCACACTTGGAGAAGCATTGCCACATGCCGTGGTTGTCCAAGTGTGGTTCTCAGACTAGAACTAGCAGCATCTAGAGACTAGGAACTGTCTCTTACTCAACTGTGTTTCTCCCATACATTGCTCAGTGTCTGGCACATGGCAAATATGAAATAAAACAATAATCACTTGTTGACTTAGGTATTTATGTTTTCTCTTGATATTTAGATTGGTATCTCCATGAAAGTCATGCCAGATACTTTGTTCTGAATCATATATAACAGAATCCTAGGTGCACAGGTTTTCATTAAGCCCTTTTTATTGAATATAGATATAGTTTTGATAAATAGCAATGGGGATAACAAATATAATTAGCAAGAAAACTCTGTGCTCTTTTAATGATGTATAGAAATACTTAAATGAATATAAAATAAGATCTATCAAAAAGATTCTCATAGCCGGGCGTGGTGACTGACACCTGTAATCCCAGCACTTTAGGAGGCCAAGGTGGGCGGATCACCTGAGGTCAAGAGTTTGAGACCAGTCTGGCCAACATGATGAAACCCCACCTCTACTAAAAACACAAAAATTAGCCGTGCATAGTTGGGGGGTGCCTGTAATCCCAGCTACTCAGGAGGCTGAGGCAGAAGAATCGCTTGAACCCAGGAAGTGGAGGTTGCAGTGAGCCAAGATCACATCACTGCATTCCACTCTGGTCAACAGAATGAGACCCTGTCTCAAAAATAAATAAATAAATAAATGAAAATAAAAATATTCTTACAGTTCTTATAATTAATTGCCCTCTCCTATAAAATACAGACCATACTTTATGCCACCCACATTTTGAAGATTTAGGAACAGCCATAAAAACATCCTAGCAAACATTCATTCTCAAATCAAACAGTAGACTGTAATTTAATCTCATTATCAACTGGGTAAAGTATTAGCTTTTAAGTAAAAATTGCCCATCTTCTTATTAGTGAGCATGGCCTTGATGGTCCAGTTAACTTTCACCTATAAAAGAAGGCCATTTTTCATATTCAAAATGAAATTCTGTGTTAAACTCCTTCTTCCATTTATAAAATTACTTACAGTCTGTGAAAAAAAAAAAACATTTAGGATATCTAAAGATAATAAAAGCTCACAACTGGTACCCTCCGCACTCACCACCACCTGGATTAAGCAAAAATTAATTGTCCTCTTTAAAGCTGGATCCTTTTGGTACTTTCCCAATTCTCCTAGGGTGACCAGATGTCACATGACCACACAGTTGGATAGGGTACAAAATTTATTGCACCATGAGCTATAAAGGTACTAAATACATTCAGTTGAGGATACTGCAGATGTCTGTCTCAGTTACTTAGCTCAACTTGGCACTAAATAATTGGAGATTAGTTTGAGTGTTTAAGTCAACTATCTTGTTCAAATTCATGCTTTGTCACTTTCTAGCTATTTAGTTATTTAGTACTTCCGTTGCCTTACAGGTAAAAAGTCAATAATAGTAAAACCTGCTTTATAAGGCTGTTACGAAAATTACATGAGTTAATATACATAAAGTGCTTGGAAAAATGCCTGGCACATAGTAAGGACCCAATAATGCTAGTTCTTATGCCTAGCAGATTTTATAGATTTTATAGTCCCAATCTGCTTTACCAACAGGCTTGACATTTCAACTCAGACCTAGTTATTAGGACTACTCATTCCTGGAACTGTTGCTGGTTTTTAGTTTCAATCACTTAACTTAATCGAAATAGAAAAAATAAATTCCTCTGTATTACACTGTTACCTCAATGTCAAGTATCTACTTACTCAACTTCAGTTGAGTGGGTGAGTTGATATTGAGGTAACAGTCTAAAAAGGAAGTTTTTATTCTCTTTTTAAGTTAATGTACAAGATTACTATTATTATTATTATTACTATTTGAGACGGAATCTCAGTCTGTAGCCCAGCCTGGAGTGCAATGGTGTGATCCCGGCTCATTGCAAGCTCTGTTTCCCGCGTTCACGCCATTCTCCTGCCTCAACTTCCAGAGTAGCTAGGACTACAGGCGCCTGCCACCACGCCTGGCTAATTTTTTTTTTTTGTATTTTTAGTAGAGATGGGGTTTCACCGTGTTAGCCAGGATGGTCTCGATCTCCTGACCTTGCGATCCGCCTGCCTTGGCCTCCCAAAATGCTGCCTGGCCAAGTTAATGCACAAGATTGTTTTAAGTAAAAGCCAGAAAGGAGACTGTTCAAAATGCATCCTGTGTCCCTAAAATACTACCTAGAATATTTGTTGAATGAATAGACAACTGACTCCGGTTTTACGAGAACAACCCCCAGTGTACTTGGAATTGAAACTAAAAACCAGCATTGAGGGAATGAGCAGCCTACTACAAACTCTGGAAATAGTTCCATCTCATCATCTCTACTGATTTCAGATTACAAAAACGTTTTTAAATTTTTAAATTTCTTTTAACTTTGTCCTTCCCTTTTTCTCCCTCAAATCACTTACACTGTCTGTTTTTGTATATGCTAAGAATCACGTGAAGCTCCTTATATCCAAATAAATTTATTATAATCTCTCTCAAATTAACATCTTTCCCTAAAGCCCAATTTTAAAATTTTATCAGTATTTATTTACTTGTTTTTGGCTACTGACAAATACCAGTACTTTTTTAGTCTCATAGGTGAGAAAATCTGGGAGTCATCTGTTAATGACTAACAGGATAGTAGAGAAGAAAGAAGGAGTGCTTTGCAGTCAGATGAAGCAATCTCTTTTACTATGCAACCTAGCTATGTTAATTAACTCACTCTGTGCCTCAATAATCTCAGCCATAAATTGATTCTAATTCTGATTTCATAGATTTTCTGTAAGGATTAAAAAGAGAAAATACATAGACAAAATTATAAGCACAACACTCTGGCAAACAAGAGGCACACATGCACTGAATATTTTATGAGGACTTTTGTATCAGAAACTACCACTCTTTTGCTTCTTATTTTCTTTTTCTTTCATTCAAACTGATAGTCTCCATTTATCCAAATAATTTTCTGATTTCTTCTGTAGTGTATTTTCCATTTCTATTAGCCTATTTCTAATGTTTCGGAAATTCCATCGCAATTAAGGTGAATACTATATAATTTTGAACTTAATTGCTTGCTTGCTAGTGATTAGGAAGGTTTTACCTACATGGTAACCTCTACAAGTACACTAAATCTGTAATCAATAACTATATTCTTTAAAAAACAGATGTATGGCTAGGTGCGGTGGTTCACACCTGTAATCCCAACACTTTTTGGGAGGCCGAGGCGGATGGATCACGAGGTCAGGAGTTTGAGACCAGCCTGACCAACATGGTGAAACCCCGTCTCTACTAAAAAAATACAAAAATTAGTCAGGTGTGGTGGCGTATGCCTGTAATCCCAACTATTCGGAAGGCTGAGGCAGGAGAGTTGCTTGAACCAGCGGAGGTTGCAGTGAACCGAGATCGTGCCACTGCACTCCAGCCTGGGTGACAGAGCGAGACTCCCTCTCAAACAAAACAAAACAAACAAACCAACCAGCCAAACAAACAGAAGTATGAGCTTTGATAAGTCACTTTAAGTCATTGGATCTTGATTTTTGAATCTGTTAAAAAAATTCAGTATTTTCTCTAAAATCCTTTGCATCAAAAACATTTGGTGATTCTATGTTGAGTTCTTGGGTCATTTTCATACAGATTAGAAATCAAAAAAAAAAAGAAATCAAAGAAAAGGAGTCCTTTTCGGTTTATTCCCTCTCTCTGAATTTCCTCAGCTTTTTGTTCATTCCATTAATAACACACTTTACCACATTACATTAAGCACATGTCTATCCTGCTAGGTAGCAAATTCCTTGACAATAGGGTCTGTTTCAGTTAATAAACTTTGTATCTGGGCTACTTAAGACAGTGTGTGGAACATAGTAGGTGTTCAATATATGTTTGCTACATTGAAATTAATTATCTTAAGAAGTATGAGATGGGAAAACATTATAAGGCTTTATAATTATAACATATAAAGGTTATAATTATATATTATAAAGATTATAAGTACTTTGCACTGAAAACAGGTATTCTCTTTCTAAAACCCTGTCTCTCCTAACTACCCTCTCACTACTATCACTGTCCCAATGCTACTCAAAATGTTAACATATGAGGTGAAAGAATCATTACTGCAACAAATGAAACCACTTTGGTCTTACGTGATAAAAATGGTGAAACGAAAGAGTCAAATTCATCAAAGTAAAATCAAACCATTGAAGGCTTAAATGTCCATTTAGACTAAATAAGGAAAAAAGGAAATGCTTAAATTAATTTGATAAATACAACTTTTCCCACTAATTCAATCATCTGGATAATTCCAAGAATTTCAAATTGACAATAACATAGAAATTTCGTCATTCCAGATTTTCTCACTGCAATTCATTTTTTTAATATCAAAAATTGGAAAACTTCTTTAAAGACAGTAAGCAGATTATAATATCTAAGTACTATACATATTTATTTCTTTCAGTAATAAACACTAGGTTTTTAATTATACAGTTACCTCCTCCTTACCACGATCCTTTATTTTTAGACTGTATAAAGATGAAATAAGTACAAAACTATTCTCTCAGCCCTACCTTTCCATCAAAAAACGAATTGATTCTTAGATAGATTCCTGTAGGTAACAACTAAAAAATCTACATCCATTTAAAAAAATAAAGTTTGAACTCAAGAAATTTTGCAAGAGAATATTCAAGAGATCCAAAAGGCATGATATATTCGTTCATGCTTTTGTGGCAGTTCTAATGATGTGACTCACATACATGAAGCAGGTACATGACAAGTTAGCTGAGCATTCACATTTCAATACACCTTTGTACACCTAAATTTCATTACATCAATCTTATTTAAGATTTGCAGATTCTGTAAATTTGGGGTTAATATTACTAAAATGTTATGTGCTATGGAGTTTATTTTATTGGCAGAATTTTCTTTAATAGCTTTATAAATAATTTAGTCTTGTGTTTATAGAATCCTTAATAGTCTGAAGGGTCAAAATGGTTTTTAGTTATACTTCACCAGATTTTATGGGGAAAATAATATGTAATTACATTTTCCCATTTGCAGATACATGAAGGTCTCAGGACAAATCTCTTGCAAATATCAAGGGTCTACTGTAATCGTTTCCAGTCTGCGCATTGAAACTTAGCAAATGGGTAACACCCTGGCCTCTCCATTCTGACTGTGGCTTGGATTGGAAGGTTAATCACCATGAAGAGCAGAAGAGCTGAACCTTAATGTTAAGATGGGCATAAATCCTAATCCTCAATGTATGCTTTTACAAAAATATATATACCAATAGGCTCTTTGGGTAACTATGGGCCAAGTTATGTCCATCATAGTCATACTTAACAGTGTTGAGTCCTAATTTTTCACACAGTTATGAATGCTATAGTGTCAAACAGCATGGGCATTTAGGGATAGATTCATGCTGATGCCTTGTGCTGACTCCCATCACCGCCCCTTTATCAAATCACTTTCTTATAACCTCTGCTTATCTAAAAGCAGATGAAAAGGTGTATCAATGTGGATAAGATTTGCCATTTGGGGTGTGGGTGTGGGTATGGCATATGAGTTTAATAGAATTTCTGTGTGTTGATAATTAAATAGTTTCATATGTGAAAGTTAATTAAATCCATAATTCCATATAGGAAAACATTACTACAATTTTTTCCTTAGTACATCAGATAAAAAAATAAAACACTGACAAGTAGGAGCTCAATTCTAATATATTAAGGCTAATTTCAGAATGGGAAGCATCTCATACTGTTCCAAAATGTAAATACCATATTGAAAAAAAAATGGTTATTCTCTCAGTAAAAGAAGGATCATTAATTTCAAATCAAGGAAGAGTTTATATGATTAAACCAGTATATATTTGCCCAATTTACTATCTGGAGATTTTAGCAACAAGATTGAAACAGACTGACTATTAGAAATTTGAAAAGGGCAATGTCCACATTGTTCCCCTGGTACTGTACAATGGCAGGTCAAACTTTTGTTCCTCTTGTCCTACAAACAATTTTCAAGCCCACGCTCAATAAATAAATTTGGTCTCAGCACTCCCAATCAGTGCTGCACAATCCCCTCAGTAGCAGACCTATGATAAATGGACTTATTTTCCCAAATCAAACACTTGAATTTAAATTCAGATGAGTTAATGCAAAGGTCAACATTGTAATCAGTTCTTTTGATCTTTATAGAATTTCTGGAGTAATACATAATAAATCTGAAACAAGGCAATTTGCAGCTCTGTATGTGTGGCTGGCAATAAAAATCTTAACGATCAGAGCCTTTATGTACTTAGGGAACGTTTTATCGTAATGGCTATGGTGAGGGCTTCAATGCATAGGAAACAATGGCAATAGATAACCCTGAAAGCCTTGATTTCTTGATTGTTTTACAATTTATTTATATATGTATTTATAAAAAACTTAATGAATATACATCTATGCTTACTGTATGTTTGAAATAGTCACTACTTTTATCACAACCACCTAGTTTTGCGTTAAAAGGTTGGACATAAAAATTGCCTATGATAAACATTTGCATATCAGGTTCAACCTGAAATTTTCCAATCTCAGTTAGAATTGCATTTCTTTAGAGAGTTTTTACATTAAAGAGTTTTGGAAGGTTAGGCAATATAAAAATTAAATGCTATTCTTCAATTTTATAACTGATAAAGCACGATCAATTCATTATGGTACAATCACAAAGGGGTTCTAATGGTCTTTAAACTGAAATTTAAGGAAGGAAGCAAAGGAAGGAGGGAGGGAGGGAGAAAAATCAGATAGATGAACAGGAAGTAAGACCGACAGACTTGCAGCTAAGTGCCCCTTTTGTAGCTGGCTGCTAGGTACTATTGGGTCCTATAGCTTTACACTGTTCCTGTACTGTCCATGTCTTGGAACCCTCTGACAACAATTTACCTTAAAGCAGCAGTCCCAGTTATTCAACAAAACACTACATGATTATGGGTGAAAGTAACATGAATTTTCACATTGACAGCAGTAATAAACAATAGCCTACTAGTGTTTTCAAAAAAATAGAATCTTTTTTATCTTAGTAACATAGCAGTGATTGATTCTTTCTAAACAATAAAACCATTTTTGTCAATTTTATTACACTAAAGTGCACAGTGTTTGCACAATAGTGCTACTCTTTAAAGCATCAATTCTGATCCATTTTAGTGGTAAACAGATTTCAACAAGTATGTAATATTCAAGGTAAGTCTTTTAATGAAATTATAAACATGAAAAAAAAATCCTAATTTCTAGCAGTGAGGAACCTAGTATACATAAATTTGAAGTAGTAGCCTTAGGACTATGTAGCGAAAGGTCAAAAGAAAAACAGCTTCCAAGGTGGCATTTAATATCTGTTCCCACAGTGTCTCTCTTCAGAACAATCGACCCTTATTTTTGGCTAAAACACTGAGGCTGAAATATGGCATTGTGCACAAATTTATTTTAATACTGTTTTCTGGAGACTCAATGAGAGTACGTAAGAGCCAGATGTATCCTGCATACTTGTGGCGTGACAACCATAACTCCAGTTGGATCCAAATATTTCACTGAATTTGGCCAAACAACAAGGAATTTTAGAAACTTCTGGGACAAATACATTCATCTATAGCTTCTGTAATTAAGTTCTTTCATCAGTAGGCAAGTTTGGTTAAGGTCCATGAGCTCCTTTTGACGGAGTACTACAATGCCACACCTTCTATCATCCCAAGTTTCCTCTCTAAAGCTAAAGAAAAGCAAAATCATTACTCATACTGAAAATTCTGTCATTTTCTTCAAATTGTGACTTTATTTCTCTAATAAAGCCTTCATAAATTTCTGATATCATTGAATGCAACACAATTCGGCAGCAGAAATGACTGGGCACAAGGTAATAACTGCTCTATTCAGATGTCTGACATGAGTCTAAATTTCCATACTTCCTAAGACAAATCAGCCATGTTTTTGTTTTCTCCCCCTGCAGTTTCATATTTAGGGTATACAGATGTCCTGTCACAGCAGTTAAAAAGTACAGTCTTGTGAGTCACTAGGGGTCTGACAAGTGGAGTCTCAAAGCCCGATAATTACAAAGAGTCCTTGATTTGAAGAGAGCTCATTTCATTTTTTTGTCCAGCAAGTTTCTACATTGCAGCCTGCATTAACAAAAGAATCAAACAAAATCATAAAACTTAAGCTTCTACATTCTGTTCAGACACATAAGTATCCTAAAAATTAGCAATAGTTAAATGTATACATATAGTAAAAGTTCAATTATTTTCTTAATCCATGTGAATACTTATTTATCATCTACTATGTGTAAGACAATGGGTTGGGTAATTCAATACATCACATAAGAATCTGATCGGCAAGTTAACAACACAAGCCTTTTAGATAAATGACAAAGTGGAAGCTGAGAACATCCAAATTTAGTTTGAATAAAATGTTCAAGCCTCTTTCACAAGCTACATATTAGGTATTCCATCTGGGAAGACTGAAGTAGAGTTTTTTATAGAAAGCCCAAATATCCCAATTTTCTTATTAGCATGTCCTTTGGTTCAACTAAGTCACTCACGCTCATAAATCATGTAAGAACTTGCTTTTTGGTAAAAAAAAATTCGAAGGGGGGGGCTATATACCCTGAAGTCAAGAGGGTCAAGATTATACAATATAAGTTTTGTTTCTTAAGGAATCTTGCTGGGTTTAGGTTGTGATGAGCATCTACTGGTTGGCTGACAGTGTCTATTCCTTCTACTAATAATAACATCCTGATTGTGAGTGACAGTGTCTATTCCTTCTTCTAATAACAACATCCTGATTTTTTCCACAAGAAAATATCCTTCTCTCATCCTTACAGTAGGAGATATAGTGGCACAGTCTCCAATTCCCTGGCCCAGGCCTGGGCATTCACAACACCCCATACTATGCCCATTATAGTTGGCTCAGGGATGTGAAAGTCAACAAGAATCAATTCTAGAACAGTTTTGAAACTACTGAAAAGAAAAAAATTCCTCTTTTTGGGGTGGGAGAAGGATTCCAGAGATAAGATATAAGTTTCAAGTGCTGGGACCCCTCTGTCTCTAGAAGCGGGAGAGCCTGGCCAAGAATGACTCAATCCCGAGGAAAACAGCCAACAGATGGAAGGGGCCAGATTTAGGACCAAAGCCATCCTTTAAGCTTGCGGATTTAACATTTTAGTTCTCTGAGCCAATAAACATCTATTTCCTTTTAAAAATGTCTCAGCATAATAAGACTGGCTGAGTTGGGTTTCTCCTACTTAAAACCCAAAAAGTCTTCAGAATTAATACCAAAGTCCTAAACTGAAAGCTTTTGCCTAGGATTTAGTATCCTCCAGAGGTGACAAGATATTTTCTTCCGCAAGCTTTTCCACTTTTCCTTAATCTGGAAGTTTTCCCCCTACTTTGTCACTGGCATCATAAGGCAGAATAGTGTAGGGACATTAAAGAAAGGCAGTCAGCTGCAGCTCACTAAAGAGAGTAATCCATCCCTGAGCTTAAGATGCTGGTACAGGTGGCATCTGGAGACAAGAAAGGGAACTAAAACTCCTAACACCTGCCATGAGCCAGGCACAGTTCTGCCTGTTTTACCTACATCAGTCCACTTAACCTCATCTCACATCTGCATAACATTATGAAGAAGAGACAGACGCCTTAGGGACTAAGAAATTGCTAGTCAGAGAATATAGTGGCATTTAGTACATTTAGTACAAAGTAGTGGCTAGGTGTATTGGCTCCAGAGTCAGTTTTAGATTTATGTCTCAGAGGCTACATCACTGAAAAGCATGATGATGGGAATGTTTTAAATCTGTTTCAAGCCTCGGTCCCGACATGATTCAAAGTCATCTTTATCTTACTTATAGGGATAGTGTGAGAATAATTAAGATGTTAATCATCAAATATTTTAAAACAATACTTGGCATATGGTAAGCTGCTAATAGCAAAGCCTGAAATTAAGTCATGATAAACACCTGTATGTTCTGAGAAAGAGTGTATTAAATCAACTGATATGAGGAAATGACCAGTCCAGCCCACAGTTTCATGGACAAGAACAAATGTGTTGTCCATGGCTCCAAGAACAAACAAAGAAGGGCAGAAAGAGCCATCGTTATAACGAAAGATGAGAAACCAAGAAGAGAATCCTTCAAGAGGATTCCTTGTTAGGCTCGCTTGGCTAAGAGTTGTATTGCTTCTGTAATGTGAATGGACTAGAAGTTAATATCAAGATGTTAATTTATCTTATTTGTAGTGTGTGTATATAGTTATACTTGAGTCACTACCTTTATAAAGTCTTAAAAAAGTTTACTCCAGATATTCTTATATTGAACATCGGAACTGAGAAATGAAACTGCAATAACCTGGGCACATTGGCTCATGCCTGTAAACCCCGCACTTTGGGAGGCTGAAGAAGGCGGATCACTCGAAGTCAAGAGTTCGAAATCAGCCTGGCCAACATGGCAAAACCTGTCTCTACTACAAATACAAAAATTAGCCAGGTGCGGTGGTACACACCTCTAATCCCAGCTGTTGGAGAGACTGAGGCAGCAGAATTGCTTGAACCCAGGAAGCCAGAGGTTGCAGTTAGCCAAGATTGCACCACTGCACTCCAGGCTGGGCAACAGAGCCAGACTCTGTTTCAAAAACAAACAAACAAACCAAATTATGTGATTCTCCTGTGTCCACTATCCTTTCCAACCCAGAGGCCAACATTCTTTTAAAAAAAAAGTTTAATTCCTTTTGTCAGTTCTTCTCTCCACACAGCAGCCTAAGTAAACCCTAATCAGAAGCAAGCCAAGATTTCTCCACACACCTGTAAATTATCTGCCTTCCATACCCAGGCTGCTAACTGCTGTTGGAAATAAAAAGCCACACAAATGAGATGAACTTGATCAATGCATGTGCAAGTGGGCAATCCCAACAGTCTCTAGTGCTTTCTCTCTTCAGTTCTTCACATAAGGCATTGAGAACTTTCTCAAGTCCATTCAAACCTTTTCACTACTTCCCTGCCATCCCCAACCTTAGCAAACAAATTTGCCTTCTATCTTACAAATAAAATATAAATGAACAGTTTTTCATGTCCTGCCCTGAAACTGTAAACTTAACTCCAATACACCTGCCCTTTATGTTTCTTCTAGTAAAAGGAAAGAAATGTCTTTCCTCCCATTCACAGTGTGTAGCTTGAGGCTAAGCTCTTCATCTGTATTCTGGCTCCTGCTGTCTTTGACTTAACTAGGAACCTCTTTCAATCCATTAGCCCCTCTCCTTGTTTTCTCAACATCTCCCTGCCTACTGGAGCCTTCCCAGTTGGCAGACATATTTTAGGTCCTCCTTTATCAAAACCAACCAAAACTCTGAACAGTGCCATTTCCTTTCTCTCTCTTCCCTTGAAAGCCCAGCTTCCTAGAAGGACAGTCAATACATGCCTGTCCCCACTTTCTCACAAGTGGCTACAACATAAAATCTGGCTGAGGTAGCCCAGCAATCAGAGATTCCAGGTGACCCTTCAATTCAGAAATGTGAGTGGAGAGCGACAGTGAAGCACTGTTTATTCACAGCAGGAGTTCCTTCAATGCACAAGCACTACCAAGACCATATCTGAGACTCTGGGAAGACGACTGGCTGGTAAGATCTTAGAGTGAGGCCTTGGCCTCTTTTCCTCTAGTCCTTGTCATAGAGGGTACTTGGGCAGCACCTAGAGTCTGAGTCCATAAAGGTGCATACTTATTATTTTTCTCCCACAGAAAGGGAAAATAAAAGAAAAGGATCTTCTTAAGAAATTCTTATCTTTCCAATCAAAATTGATCTGTCCTTCACTGAATGTCTAAACACTTTAACAGTAATTTGATTTAATAGCTACTTGTCTACAGACCTTTCTCTTGATTATAGACTTCTTGGCAGTAGACTACATGATTTTTTTTCTGTGTTGTCCATGGCTCCAAGCACAATTGGTCACAAGAACAAGCCAGGGAATCACGAGGCCAAACTGGGATTATGAGAGGCCCTGATGTGTAGAAAACGAAAATGAGGTAAAATACATAAAGGGTTTTATAAATTACAAAGCATCAAATACAGATGAAATTATTTTACACACAGCTAGATCATAACACGCATTTGCTGAGAAAATGGATAACTGTTAAACAGACATTTGTAATGTTATAAAGCCAACAATGCCATTTCAATAATTTTCTCTGGGTAAAGTGTTAGACAATGGGTAGGATGAACTGTGGGTTTGAGTATCTGCCAACTACTATGTTCTTACCTGTGAAATGAAGATTCTCTTACCAGTTTTTATATCACAAAGTTTTAAATTTTTTAAATAAAATTCCTAAGAATACAGCTAATTAGAGAGGTGAAAGATCTCTACAAGGAGAACTACAAACCACTGCTCAAAGAAATAAGAGATGGCACAAGCAAATAGAAAAACACCCCATGCTCATGGATAGAAAGAATCAATTTCATTAAAATGAACATAATGCCCGAGCAATTTATAGATTAAATGCTATTCCTATTAAACAACCATTGAGATTCTTCACAAAAAAAAAAAAAAAAAAAAAAAAAAACTATTGTTTAGGCAATCCTAAGCAAAAAGAACAAAGTATATTACAGGGCTACTGTAACCAAAACAGCATGGTATTGGTACAAAAACAGACACATAGGCTAATGGAATGTAACAGAGAGCCCAGAAATAAGGCTGCACACCTGCAACAATCTGAGCTATGACAAACCAGACAGAAACAAGCAATGGGAAAAAGATTCCCTATTCAATAAATGGTGCTGGGATAACTGGCTAGCCATATGCAGAGGATAAAACTGGACCCCTTCCTTATAGCACATACAAAAATTAAGATGGATTAAAGACTTAAATGTAAAACCCAAAACTATAAAAACCCTGGAAGACAACCTAAGCAATACCACTCAGGACACAGCCATGGGCAAAGACTTTATGATGAAGATGCCAAAAGCAATGGCAACCAAAGAAAAAAATTGACAAATGGGATCTAATTAAAGAGCTTCTGCATAGACAAAGAAACAATCAACAGAGTAGCCAACCTAAAGAATGTGAGAACATTTTTGTAAACTTTGCATCTGACAAAGGCGTAACATCCAGCATCTGTAAGGAACTTAAACAAATTTACAATAAAAAAACTCAAATAACCCCATTAAAAAGTGGGCAAAGGACATGAACAGACACTTTTCAAAAGAAGACATACATACAGTCAACAATCATATAAAAAAAAAAAACACTCAACATCACTGATCACTGGAGAAATGCAAATGAAAACCAGAATGGCTATTATTAAGAAGTCAAGGCAGGCACGGTGGTTCACACCTGTAATTCCAGCACTTAGGGAGGACAAGGCAGGCGGATCACGAGGTCAGGAGTTCAAGACCAGCCTGGCCAACATAGTGAAACCCTGTCTCTACTAAAAATACAAAAAATTAGCCAGGTGTGGTGGCAGGCACCTGGAATCCCAGCTACTTGGGAAGCTGAGGCAGGAGAACTGCTTGAACCTGGCAGGCAGAGGTTGCAGTGAGTGGAGATTGCGCCACTGTACTCCAGCTTGGGCGACAGTGCAAAAACAAAACAAAACAAAAAAAGTCAAAAAATAACAGACGCTGGCAAGGTTGTAAAGAAAAAGGAACGCTTTTACACTGTCAGCGAGAGTATAAATTAATTCAACCATTGTGGGAGATAGTGTGGCAGTTCCTCAAAGACCTAAAGACAGAAATACCATTCGATCCAGCAATCTCATTACTGCATATATACCCAAAGGAAGATAAGTCATTCTATTACAAGGACACATGCATGCATATGTTCACTGCAGCACTATTCACAATAGCAAAGCCATGGAATAAACTTAAATGCTAATCAATAAACTGGATTTAAAAATGTGGTACATTGACACCATGGAATACTATGCACCCATAAAAAAGAATTAGATCATGTCCTTTACAGGGACATTGGTGGAGCTGGAGGTCATTATCATTGGCAAACTAACTGATACGGTTCGGCTGTGTGTGCCCACCCAAATCTCATCTCAAATTGTAATCCCCATGTGTTGGAGGAGATCTGTTGCGGGGGTGATTGAATCATGGGGGCGAACTTCCCCTTGCTGTTGGGGAAGTGACAGTGAGTTCTCACGAGATCTGGTTGTTTGAAAGTGTGTGGTATTTCCTCCTTAGTTCTCCTCTGTCTCTCCTGCTCCTCCATGGTAAAATGTGCTTGCTTTCCTTTCGCCTTCTGCCATGATTGTAAGTTTCTTGAGGCTTCCCAGTCATGCTTCCTGTTAAGCCTGTGGAGCTGTGAATCAATTAAATCTCTTTTTTTCATAATTTACCTAGTCTCATGTAGTTCTTTATACCAGTGTGAAAATGGATGAATACACTAACGCAGGAATAGAAAACCGAATGCTGCATGTTCTCACTTATAAGTGGGAGCTAAATGATGAGAACATGGACAGATAGAGGAGAAAAACATACTGGGGCCTATTGGAGGCTGTGGTGGGGGAAGAGGGAGATGATCAGTAAAAAAACCAATGGGTACTAGACTTAATACCTGGATGATGAAATAATCTGTACAACAAATCCCCATGACACAAGTTTACCTATGTAACAAACCTGCACAGGTATGCACAAGTACCCCTGACAATGAAAGTAATCTTTTTGATTACATGTGCTGCAAATACTAAAAGAGACATCTGCTTCTCTCAATCTTTGCAAAATCAGAAATCTCAGTTGTGAAAAGAATACTTTGAATATTTTACAGGCTTTTTATAGTGAATTCAATAATTTATTCAGTGAACACAATTTTTATAAAACTTTCTTTTGTCCTAAACTGGGTGATATGGTTTGGCTGCGGCCCCACCCAAATCTCATCTTGTAGTTCCCATAATCCCCATGTGTCATGGGAGGAACCCGATGGGAGGTAACTGAATCATGGGGGCAGTTTCCTCCATACTGTTCTCATGATAGTGAGTGAGTTCTCATGAGATCTGATGGTTTTATAAGCATCTGGCATTTCCCCTGCTGGCACTCATTCTCTCTCCTGCTGCCCTGTAAAGAGGTGTCTTCCGCCATGATTGTAAGTTTCCTGAGGTCTCCCCAGTCATGTGGAACTGTGAGTCAATAAAACCTCTTTCATATAATGTACCCAGTCTCAGGTATTTCTTCATAGCAGCATGAAAATGGACTAATACGTGGGGAGATATCACAGTTTGATGGTGGTGCCGTATTCTCTTTAAAAATAAAAATCACCTGAGGAGTGGTAGTTGCCAGGTGCAAACGAATGTCTGTATACTGTTGCTTGTTCTTTTCCTCTTTCTATACAGCTTTGTCTAGTAGTATCTAAACATATTCTTTTCAAAATACTTAAGTTTTGGCAGTTCTCATTTAAGGCCACAGTCTCTCAGTTCAATTACAAAACCATTTACTGAGCACATATTATGGATTAGACATCATGGGAGATATATTTTAATTAATCTCAATTAATGACCATACAATTTATAACTCATATCAATATGAGATTTTTAACTTAATTATAAATTTATATTTCTTAGGATATAGACTCGCCCCTCATGTTCCATGTGTCTGTTATGTCAGGATTGTCCGTCGGAGCTAATATTTGGGAAATGAAGATGGTAAATGTTGCTTTGCAATGAAAATGCTCCAGAAACATTTAAGATATTCCTGCTACTGTATATAGAAAGATTAGTATCCCATGAGAAGAGTTCATTTGATGTGGTATCTTCTTACCTCTCAGTCTTTGCCCTTATGATACAAACAAATGGCTCCATTTTATCTGAATTACATCTCACAGAAGATGATTCGGAGAGAAGTAATGAAATACTTAGAAACTCTTGTCATTCATTCATTCACTCATGTGTTTATTCATTCTTCATTCAACAAGCATTTGCTGATAACTCATATTCCTTGGTAAGATAAATTTACTAAGAACCATATATGAGAAAAAACAAAGAATGGACTAATTTAGTTAAATGACTCAAGGACTATCAAAACATAGACTTCTTAATCAGCAAATTAATCCATAAACTAACTCATCTTATGCAAAGTCATAGGAATTAGAAAAAAAGAAAAGCCTAAAGACTAAAAATTTTCAGTGAATTTAGGTTCACATTTAGATTTGCTCTTAGTTGGCTGCAAACACCATACTTGGATGCCAATTGCTTTAAATTATATACAAACAAAATCAAACCTCATTTCCTTCTCATTAGTTCTTTAATGGGAGAACTCTGTAAGGAATAACTGTCTATTCACCATTTTTAGTTTCCTATTTTCCTAAATGCCAATCTCTACACTTCCTAAATACTATATATTTTTCTATTTTATCCCACAGAATATAAAACTTTGAGGCAGCATGATTTAGTGACAAGACTCTGGGTTCTATAACAGAAACACAAGGGTTCATCACTTGTTAGCTATGACCCATGGTAGGTTTCTGTAAGCTCAGGTTCCTCTGTGATTAATAATGTCTAATTTTTACAGGGCATGATGAGGATAAAGTATGTACATTCTTAACGAAAGATCTACCACATAGTAAGTGCCCAATACAAGATCATTATTATTCATTTATTCACCAAATGCTTACAGAAACCTGTCTAGTCAGTGTTGAGTACTGATTTGACCTTAAGGATCTTAAGGTGTACAAAATAGACACTCATTACCCTCAAAGTTGATTCTCATGAAGGGAGACCCACTACAAACACATGAAAAAATATCTAGGAATAATGTTAAATACAAACTGAAATTATGCTATCATCATTAATTAAAATTATTTTTAGTGAACGACACTCATCTATAAGTGAAAGTCAAATTTTCTTGTTACCTAGTTGGTTTAAAAAAAAGACATAGCAAAAATCTATTGACAAAATAAAAAATGTTTAATAACTTGCTTCAATAACAGAAACCCCCAAAGTAAAATTTGTTTCAAAAAATGAAGTAGCTTACTCTGTACTTATCACAATTTTAAAAACATGATTTTAAAATAATTTTTAACTTCCACTAGTCTGCTTTACACAATTTTAATGAACAAATATTTTCTCTATAAGCAATAAAATATCTGTGATATTATACTGTATTTTTGTAATTATATACTATTTTAATATAATTATTTAAATACATGAAGGGAAGCAAGACATGCAATAATTAAGATAAGTAATTACTTTGATTAGTAAGTCTAATTACATAGCATATAATCAGAGACTTTATGAAGAATTTTTGCTTACATGGACAGATGATTTTTCATATGCTTATGCATTATAAATCTGTTAAAAAATTCATAATTTGAAATAATATTTTCATCAAAATCATCTAAGAATCTAAATTCTTAAGAAAATATAACAAGAATTCTTCAGAAACCATGAAAAAAAAAAAAAAACCAGAGAGAAATCTAGACCAGTCAGGAGTGCAAATCTGGTTATGTCAGAAACAGAAAAAGATGTATGGTCAGTAAAGAAAGTCTTTGCTCTTTGTAGGCCTGCACGGGCATTCTATTTGATGCCAATGGTACTAAACACAAAGGCAAGGTATCATAAATTCATTCATTTCATTCTTACTATCATTTAAGAAAAGGTCTCTGTAGACCAATGTTCCTAAAAGCATCAGTGTCAATTGGGAACTTGCTAGAAATGCAGATTCTCAAACCTGACAAAAACCTACAGAATCAGAAACTGGGAGTGGACCCAGCAACTCCTAATTTAACAAGTCTTCCAGCTGATTCTTACACATAGTACAGTTTGAATACCACTGCTCTAGGTTAATATTGAAAGAACCAAGACTGCTAGTCTTCTCTATTAATACTTTAACCTTGAAAACAGTGCCAAAAAAGTCTCCTTTGCCAGAAACATTAGCAATTTGAACCATGAACTGAGAAATAAGAACACAGATCTCATTCAATGTTGTATTTGTTGTATCTGAATAATTTTTTTTTAAGACTTTGCGCCAGACTTTGTTAGGCAGAAATCATGTTAAGCTATTTATATCCATTAACACAATAGAATGCTACACAGAAGTACTATCATTAACCCAGTTTTCAAGGGGAGAAACCAAAGTTTAGAGGGGTCCTGTAACTTGTATAAGGTCAAATGGCTAGAAGTAAAATGGCATGCTTGCCGATGACTAAATAACTACATATCATGTAACATCACCCATTTTCATTTAAATAATTTACTTTTCAGTTATCATAGCCTTGGATGCCACAGAAAATATTCTTTAACATTACAGCCTAAGAACTTTATTAAGACAATAAAATAATTTTAAAAATTCTTAATCAACCTATTTTTAGATGGGTACATTTGTGATTACCTATCAGTTACTAACATAACTTTAAGTAGTATATCTGGTGGTGAAATACGGAGAAAGAATACTGACTGCCTTACCAACAAACTAACCTGATGTATATGAATAAAACCTTGTAAACTTCTCCTGTGTATATGAATAAAACCTGTCTGATGTATATGAATAAAACCTTGTAAAACCTCTCAACATTTACTGAAGCAATATCAACTAAAGTTCGGCCTTTACATATAAGGAGGCACTTCAAACACATTCGTATTCATTAGAACTGGAACAGATTCATACGGTATATCCATACACACACACATATACTATTCAGAATGTACTCATATAATTTAATTTAATAACTTATCTAGTTAAAGGTGTATGTGGCCTAATACAAATTCAATACCGGTTTACCTGTTCCAGAAGCAGTAAAGGTAGTAGTAAAAGTAGCCACAGGAGGGCAAAGGGAGAAGAGTCTACGTTCAACAGAGAACTTCAGCTGGACAGTGATGAAAAGTCCATATGGTACAGTGCCATCATAAATTATGTTGGAATGAATGGTCAGGCCACACAGGGGTTCCAAAAATAGGTTGAAACTGCTCAGTCTCTGAAAACAAATTGCCTAAATTCCAATATGAAAAAACAGTGATCTTGACATATATTTTCATGTGGCCACTACTGGGTGAAGCTAGGTCTACAGAGATGAAATACAATATACTTTGGTTTTGAAATTGGAAGTTGTTACTCCATCAAGACACTAAAATGCAAAAAAATCTGCATGAGTCTAGTGCCTCAAGGCTTAAAGATTTATTATGAAGGAAAGACAAAATGAATGATGGCATGTCAGTTGGCCTGAACCCTGGGAGTGAACCTGCATTTTGAAGAGACGAAAACCTCAGAAGTCTTACCTTTTAATCATCTCAGGAGTGTGAATTTGAATTATATAATTATTGGTTTATCTAAATTATAAATTTAAGTCATAATAATGGGAAATCATTAATCAAAAGCAAAAGTACTCAGAGTTTCATTACTATTAACAAGTTCATTTTTCTTAAGGGGAAACACCAAATCTAAAATATTAAAAAATAGTTATATGATCATTTCCCTTAAAAGATGGAAAATCAACAGAAAAAAAGCAATGAAAAAACTAAGGGGTTGTTTAGTTTATAATCTTTGTTCAAGATGTCTGTGGTTAATCACCAGGAAAATCAGCTACCTATCAGTAACTAAATTTGCAATATTTCATTTTAAGAACCTCATAATCACAAAATACATAAATATATGGGCTTTATAAATGAATACTCAACAGACTCTATTCTGCACTTTAAAAAATTTGGTATGCATCTAAGGGAGAACAATAAATCCAATCATCATTATTTTATTGATTAATTTCATCACAGGAGTAAAATGTTGAAGGATCACGTGAATATGGCTTTAAGTCAAACAATATTCAATTGTGACAGAACTGTCACAGGTGTATCATTATTGTAATTGTAAGAATATGTATACTATATGTATTAATAATAGTAAAGTATTTAGGGAATATTAAGCAATACTTTAAGAAAAAATTAATGTTCCAACACAATGTTTTGTACAGTCTACATTATTGTTTTGAAAATTAAAAGTGGTAAGTTGTATGTAGAAACAACAAATGCATTCTTATTCTACACAAAAGCCTCACGTGATTCAGGACACAGGTTTCAATTGTGATTCAAGTTGCATTAAAATTATTTTCTCATTTGAGAAATCATTTCTCAACAATAGAAAATATCATTAGCTCAGTTTTGTGAAATACAATGGCATTTTTACATAACTAAAAAGTAACCAAAAGCTTCCAAACAGGGTAGAAATGTTACATTGAACAACCAAGAGAGAACCAAACAGTGTAAAGCCATATTGTCCCACAGCATGAAGTGATCAGATACCTGCCTAAAATGATGGACAGCTCTGGCCTAGTGAACAAGCAAAAAAAATCCCATTTACTTTCGTCCAGATGGGACCAACTGGACGCTTCAGCGCAAACAACTCATCCTTCTTCGGACCTTCTTGTCCAGCTCTTGAGCTAGCTCCAGCTGATAATGATGAATATCAAGGCTACAGTAAAGTGGGTGACAACAGAAGCCTTGTTATAGCTGCCAGTCTTTCGCTCTTGTCATTATTACACATTGAAGATTTATTTGAGTTTATTGTTGTGCACAGGGTCTAGCCATTTGCAATTCATCACCTACTACAGAAAGTTCAAGATAGTGGCCGAAGCTATAATTGCCACCTCCACCTGCTTCTGGAAGTTATGAGGTCACGAGCTAGGGCAACCTAGCCCTCACTGAGCTCCAAAAGTCACAGCAGCATGTAGTATGAAATAGTCAGTCCCTATCTGTACTGGAGCATCTCTTGAGATCACATTAATAACACTACATTGCCTGGCAATTGATTAACTTGTATCTATAGTACAAAAAACACTAAGAGGTGACAGTCACAGCAAAGAAATAATGAAACTATTAGAACTGCCACAATTTGAACATTATTGTTATTACCATAAATGCTGTAGTTACTATGTGTTGATTCAGGAATATATACATCCATTGATAAGGTACATTCTTTTATTTAATCTGACATAATCTAATCTTCCAAAAGTCAAACTAGTCTAACTGTAAATCTATTTTGGAAGTAGGTGGAATGTAAATCCTATACAAATAATAGTAATATTTTAAAAAACAAGTACTTTGATATTTCTTACATGTTACTACACTAGAGTGTTAAATGAGTTTGACTCTGGGAAAAAAGTGAATAATAAAAAACCCCATTCTTTATTTTTAAACTGTCTTTTCTCCTATATTTATCCATTTTATTTTTATAAAGGTACAAACTTTTCCCTGCAAAAGAGTTGAAAAAATTTTTGAGAGCTTTTGTCTGTACTATTGAGCACTCAAGGTTTTACAGCCAGTGCTACAAAGAGTAGGAGCTTTAAAGATTTCCATTCTTCTAAAATACATGAATCACTCATCAGTTTGCTCAGTGTACAGATGGCTTCAAAATTTATGACACCTGAATCTTTTCCTTCTTCATATTATGCCATTACTTGGTTGCTACATTCTCACTGTTAATGGATTTCTAAAACCAAGGTTTACTGAGATAGGTATTTTTTGTTCCAGGTCCTCTTTTTAAAAAATCAACGTGGCAAGTAATGCAGCAAAAGGTAAGCTAGCATCATAATTTAATATAAAACCCCAACTATTTATAAAGATTGTCTATATCTTATTTTATTCCTCAGTGTCTAATGATGTTCAATAATTTCATTTTATAAGACTATAGAGGATTCAAAATTCTAAGTGGGAAGTTTCTGTCTGCAACTTCTTTTACAAATGGTTTCAAATACACACTATTGTAGCTTTCTGCCACATTGGCTAAAATGTCAGCTTGAGTGGGACAATTTGCTACTGCTTGTACATTAGGGTATGAAGGTTTAGAAGTTCTGATGTAATTTTATATTAAATGTTTGGCCTCATTTTGAATCTCACCTTTACTTACTCTTGGGAGCACTGTAAGGTAAGACAAGAAAAATGTCCATGATACTTATTAATCACATTGTTTCTCAAAAAACATGACAATGACATAACTAACATAAAGCCACATCTCAACCAAGTATTCCAGGTTATCACGTGGTGGAAAGCTGCAGAGAATTAGACACTGGAAGCCATCCCAACTTTTCCTCCTCTGCTGATCAGCTCCATAAAAAAGTAGCATAGGACCAATGACCTGCAGTAACGGCTGACAGGGAAAAGCCTGCAGGCTTGGGAATAAGTCCACGAGAGTAGTGACTAATAAAAATAACAAATGGGCATCAGCCCTGTTCAACCCATTTAGGAGATCGTTATAGTTCAAAACAGAGTCAATTACAATTTTCAAATCAACTCCAGCAAATAAAACTCATATTCAGGGTTTAGCTAGGATGCTCAGCAACAGAGACTGGAATTCTTATGTCACTTACATTTTTAACTAACACCTACACTTCTCCTTAAAGTTTATGAACATCTGCACTTCACCTTAAAGTTTATGAACTTCTTTCATGTACCTATATCATACAATCTTATGAGGCACGGGCTAATACTACACGAATTTTACAGACGGAGAGACTAAGGCTGAGTCATACAGGTCATACTCCAAATTCTTTTACTTTGTACTACATGACAGGCAGAACAAAATAGTCAACTTATAAATCATTTGAACTGCTCTATCTTTCCTAATACTGAAAAGAGGTTTGAGATATGTAATGAATGGAATTACAACTTTGTAATTTATCCAAGAAAGAAATTTTCTTTTTCTTTAAAATGCGAATCTAAACCATTATTAGGATACAAACAAAAATACACAAGAAAATTCTTTTTTTTTTTTTTTTTTTTGAGAGGGAGCCTCGCTCTGCTGCCCAGGCTGGAGTGCAGTGGCTGGATCTCAGCTCACTGCAAGCTCCGCCTCCCGGGTTCGCGCCATTCTCTTGCCTCAGCCTCCCGAGTAGCTGGGACTACAGGCGCCGGCCGCGTCACCCGGCTACTTTTTTTTGTATTTTTTAGTAGAGACGGGGTTTCACTGTGTTAGCCAGGATGGTCTCGATCTCCTGACCTCGTGATCCGCCCATCTCGGCCTCCCAAAGTGCTGGGATTACAGGCTTGAGCCACCGCGCCCCGCTACACAAGAAAATTCTAACATCCATTGCTTTGATCCTTTTTAAACTCTGAAATACAGCTTATACAGTTAAGTCTAAAAAAACCACACCAGTAGTTTAAGGAGCAGTAACCCAAGCTAGGAACTAGAATGTTAACACACTCCAAGTGTCCCCATTGACCCTGCCACATTTATATCTTCCCCCTTCTCTTCGGGGGGCAACCACTACTGTGAATTCTGGTTTCATCATTCTCTTTCTATTCATTAGTTGTTACCACTGGTGTATGTATCCCTAAACAACACTGTTCCATTTTGCCAACCTTTGAACTTTACATAAATAGAAACACACTGTATGCATTATTCTGCACTTGCTCATTTTTTCTAATATTGTATTTTGAAATTTATTAACATTGATGCATCTAGCTGTAGTTCATTTTTACTATTAATATAGTATTCCACTGAATGAATATAGCACAATTTATCCATTCTCCTGCCAATAGACATTTATGATTTTTTTGTCCAGTTTTATACTATTACAAAGATTGCTACTATGGATATTTTTGTACATGCCTCCTAGCACAAAAGTGCAGAAGTTTTCCTGAGAAATATACATTGCGAGCCATTGTAAATTCATGAGATATGCATTCTTTACGGGCTGGTGCCTTTTTCCAAAATAGTTAAATCAGTGTGTATTCCCAGATACAAGGTTTCAGGAATGCCAATGATCCTTACCTTGATAACAATTTGTACTGTCTGTTTTTAATTTTTGCTAATCTGGTGAAATGGTATCTCATTGTGATTTCAATTACAGTTCCCTATTTTCTAATTTAGTTGAACACATATCATGTTTATAGACCAGTTGTGTTTCTTCTTTTGTGAAATATCTGTTCTTTTCTTTCGCTCATCTTTCTGCTAAGTGTTTTTCATTTGAAAAAGCCACTCCCAGTCTGTGGCTTGGGGTGTGTGTGTGCTGTTTCTCTCTCTTTACATCTTTTAAAAATGTCAAGTTAGCCAGGTGTGGTGGCTCATGCCTGTAATCCAGGCACTTTGGGAGGCCAAGGTGGGTGGATCACTTGAGGTCAGGAGTTCGAGACCAGCATGGCCAACATGGTGAAATTCCATCTCTACTAAAAATACAAAAATTAGCTGGGTGTGGTGGCAGGTGCCTGTAATCCCAGCTATTCAGGAGGCTTGGGCAGGAATATTGCTTGAACCCGGGAGGTGGAGATTGCAGTGAGCCGAGATCACACCACTGCCCTGCAGTCTGGGCAAAAAGAACGAAACCCTGCCTCAAAAAAAAAAAAAAAAAAAATGTCCATTCATTTTAATGTGGTTTAATTTAACAGTCTTTTCCTCTATAAACTTTTTTTGTCCTACTTAAAAATTCTTTGCCTAGAGGTCATAGAGTTCTTCAATATTTGTTCAAAAATGTTGTAGCTTTGCCTTTCCATTTGTGCATTTAATCCACTTGGAATCAATTTTCGTATGTGCTATAAGGCAGAGATCCCAACTTCATTTCACCCTACATGGATAACTGATTATCTCTTCATCTTTGGTTAAAAAGTCCATCCTTTTCCCACTGATCTACACTATTACCTTTGTCATATGTCAAATGAGACTATCTGAGTGCTTTTGCTTTGGACTCCTTGTTCTGTTCCACTTGTTTATTTTTCTATCCCTGCACTGATACTATACTGTCCACTAATGTATCTTTCATAAGATGAAATTTTGAATTCCTAAAACTTTTCAGTACATGATAATCACATTGTAAAATAAGCAGAAGTAAACTTTATTACCATTTAACAAGTTAATAAGCTGAAGACACAAGTTAATCTGTAAAATGCTACTGAATCATGATCCACATCTTATGATTTTCAAACCATTGACTTTTTAACCTGCTGACTTTTTTAAAGCATTTTCCTGTTATTTCATCAATCTTGAATTTAAAATGATACTAAATTTATATAATAGCTTTATATTATTGTAGAAAAGCCACATGTTTTGAAATCACATGCACAAAAAAATAATTAGAAACAGGGCTCTAAAAAGACTGGCTGCATAATCTTGAACAAATCATTTACCTCTCTGAGGCTAACGTCACCTCATCAGTACAGTGTTGATAACCACTGTCTTGAAGGGTTTCTGTGTGTAACAGAGGTAATATATTTAAACACTTAATACCATGCTTGAAATGTAGCATACACTAAATAAATAATAAATATTTTGACACTGAATACATGTGAACTCATGTATCTTTTACTAATAGGGCTCTCAATCCTAACATTAAACAACAATGGAATCAAACGTGGAACGTACAAATTCCATGATCTTCTGTCATAATAAAGTGTCTCATAAAGCCTTTATACAGACTACATGCATCCAACTGATTACGAAAAAGTCAAGAACCAATCTAAGAAGTCCACCAGCCATCCTGCCAGCCAATGCCTATTCTTTAGCACTGAGGTGTTTAAATTAAATTCTGGTATGTTCCCTGTTTAGAGTTCCTATATTCCACCCCATCAAAACTCAAACAAGTTATGGTCATCATTAAAACAAAACAAGGCCTGGAGTGGCAGCTTACACCTGTAATCCCAGTACTTTGGGAGGTCAAGGTGGGAGAAGCGCTTGAGGCCAGGAGTTGAGACCAGTCTGGGCAACAGAGTGAGACCTGTTCTATAGAAGTTTTTAAAAAATAAAATAATAATAATAATAAAACATCACAAAAGACTACAATCAAAGTTAAGGCAAAAGCCTAGAAGTCATCCCTGACTACTCCTTCTTTTTGCTTCATCCAACTGTACTTGGTAGGAAACAAATCAAGTGGGTCTACCACGCTCACTAATTCTTCCTCCAGCAATATCTCCCTTCAGGCTCCCATGATCTCTCTTCTTCTTCAAGTTCCTCACACTTAACTGAACATACTGCTCTAAATATTCCCTACTGCCTCAGGAATATGTATAATCATATTAATTTAAACCAATAATTAAACAATTAATCTAAAATGGCACCAAATGTTCTCAGATGTTACAACAAAATCCTGTAAAAATACGTTTGTTTTATAGCTAAGAAAAGTGAGGCATGAAGAGGTTAGATGGCATGTGTAGAGCTTTAGGTACTAGATCTAGAATTCAAACCAGATCAGCTAAGGCCAAAAGATACCTCTCAACCACTATACTACGCCATGGATCATGACTCATTCTAAAACATAAACATATCACCCACAGCTAAAAAAAAAAAAAAAAAAAATCCTTCAAAAGATAAGGAAAGATCAGATTCTAGATATGTTTTCAATATAGAACCTTCAACAGCCCCTGCATACCTGTGACATAAAAAATCAAACTCCTTTTTCTAATACCCCATTGAGAGCTGGCTACAGTCCTATTTCTCACTATCACCCACTTTGCACTCTTGTCTCCATGCTTAACAAAGGACTATCATTACCTTCATCTTACGGCATTACAAACATATAAGCTAGCTCAAGGAAATGGAAAAAAGGAAGGGTAGAAACACTGACAAGCAGGCAGGGTGAAAGCAAAAGGGAGGGTGAGCCCAGGAGAGCCCAAGTCTGGTTGAGAATGAATGAGAGAGAGAGCAGGTGAGCCTGAGAGAGAGCAAGTGAGCTCCAACCCAGTTCAGGGAGAAACCAGAGATTGAGCTGGGCTAAAGACAGACACCACAACAAGTGAGAGCCCAAAAGTGCTTGAGAAAGACAGCCTATGAACCCATTAGTGCACCCAAGAAAGAGAGACAGAGATCAAGAGACACAAAAATCCAGAGGGAGAGAGAGAGAGGTCTATAACTCACTGTCCCACATCAGGCTATTCTAGCTTGGAATGCCTTTTTTTTAATTTAATTTTTTATTTTTTTGAGACAGAGTCTCACTCTGTCACCAGGCTGGAGTGCAGTGGTGCGATCTCGGCTCACTACAACCTCCGCCTCCCAGGTTCAAGCGTTTCTCCTGCTTCAGCTTCCCAAGTAGCTGGGACTGCAGGCACGTGCCACCACACCCAGCTAATTTTTGTATTTTTAGTAGAGATGGGGTTTCACCATGTTGGCCAGGATGGTCTCAATCTCCTGACCTTGTGATCCGCTGCCTTGGCCTCCTAAAGTGTTGGGATTACAGGCACGAGCCACCGTGCCCGGCCGGAATGCTTTTTATTGTTCCTCTCCACCTCATTTTCCCGGTTACTCCTGTTTGTTTTGCAAGGCTCAGCTTAAGAAGCTTGTACTCCAAGAGCCTTGCCTACATCCACCTTGTGAGTGCAGGCTACGTGTCCTTCCTCGCTATACCCACAGTATCCTATTCCTTGTATGTTATCACAGCTCTGAGCAAATGGTTTTGGAAGTCACTGACTTTTTCATCATTTAACTCCTCAGGGGTATTTGTTTTCCTCTTTGCTCATCAATGTCTTGCAAATAGTGGGGCTCAGTACATGTTGAATGAATGAAAAAAACCCAGTTTTTCCACTTCTGCAACAAACACTTTCCAAATATAATAAGATACAGCAGCCAATTCTCACCTATATACACTTTCTTGAACACATTCTCCCTTAATTAAGGTTATCAAATAAAACATTAAGTGAATATGCAAACTTCAAACATTCTGAATATAATGGCCCAACAATTATGAACCTCCAATTCTTTAGGTGCTTTATTTACAGCAGAATTTCTCAACCCCTGCATGATGGACATTTGTGGCCAGGTTAATTCTTTGCTGTGGGAGACTGGTATGTACACAGGATGCTTAGCAGCATCCCAGGATTCTTCTGACTGGAAGTTAGTAGCACCCCCAACCCTGTTTTAACAGCAAAGAATGACTGTCTGTTTCCCATGGTGGGTATATTTTCTTTAGGTACTAATCAATTAAAGTTTTCATTTTTCACTTTCTCTGTATAAGATGGCACTATCTTAAGATTTAAACTTTAAAAGTTGGCATAGACAGTGGTAAGTGTTATTTAATGGGGTAGGAAAAAAGGATGCTCAGTTGGTCCTAATTTCACTTGAAAAGGTAAGAGAATACTCAAAGTTTAAAAATAAAAAGTTTTGATAATGTAATTTCACTCACTTCTGGAAAAAACAAACAAACAAAAAAAAGAAAGAAAATACCTCTATACTAGTTGTGCATTATTTACACCTTCCTGAAATGCTGCAGTTTTCAAAGTCACTTCTGCAATACACTTGGTTTTTCCTTGTATGCAGAATCAAACCAGACATTTAAAATTACAACTCAACATGAGGGTAAATAACTGCATCTGCTACAAAACTTAATAAAATAATCACAAACACAATTGCTTTGCTGACAGGAGGAGCTCTGGTGTCACTAAAACTGAAGAAAAGGTTTATCTAAAAACATGCACAGCAGTTACTGAGATAAAATCACACTTGGAGAATAAAAAACTGAAAAAGAGATGACACTTCAAGCAGCCAGAAGATTTATGATGACGTTTGTCATCGAGGCGTGTGTGTGTATATTTAATGCATTTTAGGCAAGCCCACCACATTCAGTAGAAACTCCTCTTTTTAACTGCACAAAATAATCCTGTTTATTCTTTTCAAACTTTGATTTATGCCAAGTTCATTTTCAAAACTGTCTTCACACATTGGTATTTCCTCTTCTGCCAATGGTCTTTTCCCCACTTTCCTCTGAGATATATGCAGTTATCTAGAGTCGGGCTCACTGAAAGTCTGAGTGACATACAGACTTTCAGAAACTGGATCATCACCACTGTTTTCATCCCCTGACAAGTGCAAGAAGTAGAGGAGAAACACAGGGTACACAGCTCACAGACACCCTCCTCTGCAGGGTATGATTAGGTACCTGCCTTGCTTCTGAACTGACCCAAAGGATCTCTGACAGGACTTAAGGACTTAAGGCAAGTCCTTAAGGACAGAAAAATTATTCTCTCTGGGGACTGGTTCTAGTTTGTGTTTTCTCAAGCAGGTATATTGGAATTTCAAGGAAGAATATCTCTCTTCAATCAGGCATGCCAAGTTCTGAACATACCTGAGCATACAACTTTTCTCCTTTCTACCATCAAGCACTGCAGTGCAAGAAAACTATCACCACACTAGTGCCCCAGCAGTCAAGCTCAACCTTAGCAATTCCAAATGATCTGAAAAGTATTCCAGTGCTTGGGGAGGAGACAAGTGGCTTAGAAATACTACTGAAAACAGGGGGGAGGGGGGAGGGATTGCATTGGGAGTTATACCTGATATAAATGACGAATTGATGGGTGCTGACGAGTTGATGGGTGCAGCACACCAACATGGCACAAGTATACATGTGTATCAAACCTGCATGTTATGCACATGTACCCTAGAACTTAAAGTATAATAATAAAAAAATAATAAAAAAAAAAGAAAATGTGGCACATATACACCATGGAATATTATGCAGCCATAAAAAAGGATGAGTTTGCGTCCTTTGTAGGGACATGGATGCAGCTGGAAACCATCATTCTTAGGAAACTATCACAAGAACAGAAAACCAAACACCGCATGTTCTCACTCATAGGTAGGAACTGAACAATGAGATCACTTGGACTCGGGAAGGGGAACATCACACATCGGGGCCTATCACGGGGAGGGGGAAGGGGGGAGGGATTGCGTTGGGAGTTATACCTGATATAAATGACAAATTGATGGGTGCTGACGAGTTGATCGGTGTAGCACACCAACATGGCACAAGTATACATATGTGACAAACCTGTACGTTATGCACATGTACCCTAGAACTTAAAGTATAACAACAACAACAACAAAAAATCACTAAGCAAATGCATTTCAAATGTTGCCACCACAAAAGAAATGTTAAGTATTTGAGGTGATGGATATGTTAACTGGTTTGACTGAATTATTCCACATTGTATTACTAAATCATAACATCACTTTGTACCACATAAAAATACACAATTATTAATTGTCAGTTTACAATAAAAAATTACGAAGTAAAAAAAAAAAAAAAAAGAAAGAAATACTACTGAAAACAACACAGAATGCTCCCCTCCGTGTTTTAAAACACAACATTGGGTTTATTAACTTCATAAACAGGTGTAAACAGAGGTCTAGGAATAATGTTACATGGAATAGAGCATATTATTTTTTAACTTTTTCAGTAGGGAAATTTTCCTAATAAAAATCTTGCTTGGAACCTTAAGGCTAAGTAAATTACTATGACTGATGGCAGGCTGGATTCCTATCCTCTTACCCATGCCATGGCACCTTCACTAGGCCTGAGGCAACTCATGGGAATCAAGGGCTGCATGGAACACAGCTGGAAAACTACTAGGACAGAGAAACACTGATCAAGAAAATATGGGGCTTGGCTTTAAGAATAGAAAAAGAAATTAACAAAGACTAGGGCAAAAACAATGAACCTAGAGTGAAAAGATCCAGATGTGAACCACACTGTACATTTACCAGTGGTCTAATCTGAAACAAGTTTTCAGCTCACCATATTGTCCTTAATAAACTGGAGATAGACACATATGTCCAAACCACAGGGTTTGCTTGGTATCATGAGTCACTTACTAGCAATGTGATCCTGAATAACTCACTTAACATTCTCTACACTTTGGTTTCTTCATCTGTTAAAAAGAGATAACAGTATCTAATTCATGCAGTTGTTGTAAAGGTTAACTAAGACATTTGGCACCCAAAAAAACAGTACAGATCAGCTATTCCTCCTACTGTTTCCTAGCAGTAAACTTTGAAAACTTTAACAGTACTATGAAATATTGGGCAACACACTATTGTTGTTCTATAAATAAACTTTTGTTGTTATTGCTATTGTTAATGACTTTGGACAAGTTGCTAAGTTGCTATGGGGTTTCTATTGACTCCACACTATACTTGGATTCCAAAGTACCCAGTTGTCTGATATTTATCTCAAATTTAGACAACCCTACAAGTAAAGGTAATATCCTTTCCTACTACCCTAGCTTAACATCCTATCTTGAATTCCTTTGCAGAATTTTGCATTAAGCCAGAAGATTCTCCAAGGGAGCAACAATTTATCTTGCAGTTATACGGCCACTATTAGGTCTTTTCCTTGAAGTAATGAATGGCATCTAGTATATATTCAGGAACACTAAAAACCACACAAAAAAATAGTTATACTGCCCAACCCTTCAAACTTCAGATAAATAAAAAATTGTGCTGTATAAAATGCTGCCTCGTGGATTGAGCCAAAATTAATAAGACTGGTTCTATGGTAAACAGTTTTTTCTACTGAGACCTACCATGATAGTGAGACAGAAAAGACCGCAGGTTAATGAGTTCCGTCCTATATATCCACAAGAAAGAAATCTAAATAAGAATTTGATTGACATTGATAAAGAAATAAGGTACATTTTCCTATTATGTGAACTGGTGACATCCTGTTTTCAATACCTAAAAAAGCTTAAACTTCCAGAAATTAAAACAGGAGAGAAATAATTTTTGACTCAACATAACTATAATGCTCTACAAAGTAAATAGAAAACAAATATTGCTATCTCTAAATATGGTTTTATAGACACGTCAGAAGAATGAAGAGAAAGTTTTAAAGAAGTATGTGTAGGCCGGGCACGGTGGCTCATGCCTGTAATCCCAGCACTTTGAGAGGCTGAGGTAGGCAGATCACCTGAAGTCAGGAGTTCGAGACCAGCCTGACCAACATGGAGAAACCCCATCTCTAGTAAAAATACAAAATTAAGCGGGCATGGTGGCGCATGCCTGTAATCCCAAGTACTCAGGAGGCTAAGGCAGGAGGAATCACTTGAACCCGGGAGGCGGAGGTTGTGGTGAGCCAAGATCATACCACTGTACTCCAGCCTGGGCAGCAAGAGTAAAACTCCATCTCAATTAAAAAAAAAAAAAAAAAAAGGAGTATGTATAAGAAGGATAATTTATTCCAGAATAATTTGCAGACGGAAAGAAATGTTGTGAATTACTCAAAGAGTTCAAAAAGTTTCTTTAATACCTTACTTGAAGTCCGATAAAAATCATCACTTAAAAAAAGGGTAATGTTATTTGCAAATTGAGCAAGAGGACCGGATGATGGCCATATATAATCAGTTGTCACCTTGCAGCTCAATTAGCCCTCATGTAAAAACGAGGCATGTAAGGAGAAATGAGGTTTTGACATTATCTCTGCCAGCAAGATAATTACACAGCCTTCATTTAACAGTAGGGCAACACTACTGTAGCAACAAATTAACTCAGCTCCATTTGCAATTCATGGTGTGTTTTCTCATTTAATACCATTTGTCTTACCCCAAGTGAATGTTTCCATTAGTTTTCTCCGGCACAGCAAATACTCCGTTTGACTCCACACGTTACATCACTGAGTCAAGGCTTACCTTCCAGCAACTCTTTGAAAACATACTCAAAATGCAACAGAATGTCCCATTTTTTTTCCGTTTCAGCTACAACTTTTTTCTGGTTTATGGCCAAACAATACAGCAGGTGTATGTGTGTTGAACAACCAAGGACACGAAATTCCCCATAGCTACAATCTATTTCAGAAGTGTCTGCTCCTTTCATAAAGAAAAATTAAGAAAGAAACAAATATCAGTGAAGTCCTCATTTGGGTACAACCACATATTAAGTTATTGATACATCTCCATAATGCATACTTTAGGAAAGACAAAAATGTGCTGCTGGCTTTAAGTGTTAAGTTTTTAGATACCATAGCCTAAAAAAATAAAAGAAATGACTCTGCGAGCTCATTTATTTCCTTTGCAAATATTACATCAAATACTTTTCCTGTGCCCCTCAAACTAACATGATTGAGGAGAGTTGAAAAAGAAGCAGCAGAATATTTAAACAGCGATGAGCACAAAAAACAGGAACTAGTAGGCTCCTGTGTTGTCATGAACAGGCTGATCATCAAATTTCACATTCAACTCTAAAAGGTAATGCTAATTTGACTAATGATTTATTATTTGAGATATTAGTCATTGAATTATTCACTCTGGCAATACAAAGGCCCTAAAAATTCTAAGAACCTCAAGTCCCTGGAATTGCTTTAGTCCAATGCTTAAATTTATATATAAAATACTGATTTTCAAACATGCAAATGTATAAAGGCAAATGCATTTATTTATAATCAATGTATATTAATAGAGAAAGAAAACTTAATACTTTGTAACTGAATACAGAAAAATTGCAAAGTAGAGAAATTCAATTTTTGAAAATAAACAGTTATTATTCTTTATGAAATTTAAAGAAATTCCTGAAGAGAAAAACAATACTTTCCAGGAGTTTTATTTCACTTATCACAATAGTAACAAGCAAAAGCAGGCACAGAAAACTGTATTATTTTATACTCTTAAAAGAATTAGGAAAACATACATATGCATGCATTTCACACACAGATTCATTGCTACATGGTTACTTTAACACTGTAAACTGGCAGATAAGTATCCATGATGTGTGAGGTTTCTTTTTCTTTTTTGTAACTATTAAGACAATTCATCAACATTTCCACACTTTTAGGTAACCAAGTGTTCTAAGGAATATATTTAAGGCTTGAAACTTAACGTATAAATAAAATGTATATACAAAAAAGTTCTATGCTTTTCTGTGTGATCTAACCTAATATTTACAGTAAAAGAGATCTCCAATAAAAGATGAAAGAGCAAATATTTTGCAAGTTTTTACTGCAGCATTCTGGAAGTGTAACTTTCTTATAAATACAGAAATTTTAGATACTTGACTAGCAGTTATCTAGCCTTAGCTCAAGCAATTCAAATACGGAAAAAAGACATAAAATAAAGATATCGAAAAGTAAAAACTTTCTTTTGTGCTCACTTGTTCTTACCAATTGAATATTCATCCTATGCTGTGGGAAGGGTAAACTCCTTAATCTTTAGATATGCTTCTATCATTAGGTCTAAAACTGTATATGTATCACTATTACAGATCTCCATTTTGTATACTGAATTAATTCATTACACACAAATACGACAGGTATAGCATTATTAATTTTTATAAACAGTTCACACAAATCAATACATGAGCAAAAGATATGAATATCATATCCATATATGAAAAATTAACTCATCAATCCAATTATTAATGAAATATATGGAAAATATCCATTCCTTTGTTTACTTTCCTTCATTATTCTTCTAACCAGTTTGATCACTTTGGGAAAGATCAAGAAAGCATGCATCCAAAAGTGATATTTAAATTAACACTTAAAGAATGAGTACAAATTACCTTAAAAGTATGTTAAATATGCAGTTGAAATACTGAGATTCCATTTTTGAATTTAATACAAAAGTAAACAGTTAAAATAGAATATAGACTGTTCTGCTACTGTGGCAGTTTTACTCTTAACAAACTTCACAATTTAAAAAATGCTATTAAAACAATGGTTTCAATGAGAAACTTGTGGTTGGAAAATTAGGCTTTTAGATTCACAATAACAGTTATTTTCAGGCAAACAGTTAATACTAAGAGGTGTTTTTTTATGGCTAAGAGTGTATAGCTATCACATCACTCAGCAAATACAACTCTTTTTTTTTTTTTTTTTTTTTGAGACAGAGTTTTGCTCTTGTTGCCCAGGCTGGAGTGCAATGGTGCAATCTTGGCTCACCGCAACCTCCACCTCCTGGGTTCAAGTGATTCTCCTGCCTCAGCCTCCCGAGTAGCTGGGATTACAGGCATGCACCACCTCACCCAGCTAATTTTGTATTTTTACTACAGATGGGGTTTCTCCACGTTGGTCAGTCTGGTCTCGAGCTCCTGACCTCAGGTGATCTGCCCACCTAGGCCTCCCAAAATACTGGGATTACAGGAGTGAGCCACCATGCCCAGCCTAAATATAGCTCTTACTTACATCTACCATTTGCTTAAGAGTATTGGCCTTTCTTTTCCAGTTCATAATTAGCATTATCATTAATGTAATATTTTATACATTTTGAAAATCATCTATGATAAAGCACAAAGCCACTAAAACAATGCAACTGTAAAGTATGTGCAAGCATCCTACCTTAGCTGGTTCTCAGTGCAAATTGTGTTCCCTTATAACTGATTTGCTTTATGAACACACAGACATAATACAGGAGAAATGCCTATATGTAATGTTGAGGACTGTCTGATGTTTCTGTTAGAGTTATCTAGACACCATTCATAAATTGGTACAAGCCTTTTGGCTTTAAATATTTAAGAATATTTATAGTTTTCAACAAAGTAATACTGTTGAAGTAACTCATTCTAAGGAAATAATTATATGCCTGTGCATGCATTGTGTGTGTCTCAGAAGGGAAAATCTCATTCACCAAAATGTTCATCAAAACATTATTTATGGCCAGGCCCAGTGGCTCACACCTGTAATCCTAGCACTTTGAGAGGCTGAGGTGGGCAGATCATGAGGTCAGGAGTTTAGGACCATCCTGGCTAACACGGTGAAACTCCATCACTACTGAAAATACGAAAAAAATAGCCAAGCATGGTGGTGGGCGCCAGTAGTTCCAGCTACTCAGGAGGCTGAGGCAGGAGAATGGCATGAACCCGGGAGGCAGAGCTTGCAGTGAGACGAGATGGTGCCACTGCATTCCAGCCTGGGCGACAGAGCAAGGCTCCATCTCAAAAACAAAACAAACAAACAAAAAAAATTATTTATAACAGTAAAAAAGTGAGAACCTAAACAAAGAACATATTTACATCTACATGATGAAATATCATGCAACCATTAAAATGTATGGTTATTAATATATACTTATATATTAAGTTAAAATGCAGGATTAAAAGCTGAATGTACAGAATGCATATATTCTCTCAAACATTGACCAAGTACTATGTGTCAGGCACAGTGTGCTAAGGCCATGGGTACATAGCTATGAACAAAATAGATAAGAATCTCTGCTTTCATGGAGCCTATATTCCACTAAGAGGAGACACACAATAAAAACACATAGATCAGGTAAGTGCTATGGGGAAAAAAAGCAAAAACATGAAATTGAGAGTACTGGGGCAAGAAGGTTACAGTTTTTAAATAGTCAGAGAATGCCTCAAATAGGTGAGGAAGAAAGCCATGCTTGTACCCAATGGAACAACAGTGCAGGCTAAGGGAAGAGCTACTTTGAGAGCATGCAGGCAAGATTGCAAGGCCAGTGGTGCTAGACAGAAATGAGCAAAGAGACAGGAAGTAGAAGGTCGGAAAGATGGGGAGGGGGGCTTTGATATAGGGTCTTGTCCTGTAAGCTACTGTAGGATTTTATTTTAGTGAGACGGGAAGTCATTCAAGATTTCTGAGTATAAGAATGATGAGATGGGACTTATCTGACCATGGTCAATCTAGCTGTTGTTTTGAGAACAGACTGTAGAGAGCAAAGGCAAAGCGAATAGTTTTGTAAAAATCAAAAAAGGCACGTAGTAGTGCTAGAACAAGAAGGTGAAGTTGAAGGTGGTAAGAAGGGATGTGATTCTGAATACATCTGAAGATAGATCCACTAGGATTTACTAAGGAATTAAAATATTATGAAAGACAGGAATCAGGATGACAACAGCGTTTATAGTATGAACAACTAAAAAGATAACACTGACATTACTTAAAAAAAAAAAAAAAAAAGAACTCCAGAAGAAAATACTTAATATAAGACCGGTACAGATGACGAAATGTGAGTCGACAGATATTTGGGGATGCATGTTTTTAATTAGTTAAGTAATACGTTTGACTTGGATGAAAACACTAGAAGAAACTATATCATAAAGAAGGACATGTTACTTTCTTCAAAATTCTAAATAAAAACAATGAATGCTGTCATTAAGTAAGCAAGTGGAGGGTAGGGTGGATATGTGTGACCCATTTTATGAAGCAAGTATTTAAGGTAATAAATCAAATAAGCCTGGCCAGGCACAGTGGCTCATGCCTGCATTCCAGCACTTTGGGAGGCCGAGGCGGGCAGATCACCTGAGGTCAGGAGTTCGAGACCAGCCTGGCTAACATGGTGAACCCCATCTCTACTAAAAATACAAAAATTAGCTGGGTGCAGTGGCGTGCACCTGTAATCCCAGTTACTTGGGAGGCTGAGGCAGGAGAATTGCTTGAACCTGGGAGATGGAGGTTGCAGTGAGTCAAAATTGCACCATTGCACTACAGACTGCGTGACAAGAGCGAAACTCCACCTCAAAAATAAATAAATAAATAAATAAATAAATAAATAAATAAATAAATAAAATGAAATGAAATAAGGAGAAAGGTTAAAAGAATATGTACACGATATGGAATGAAGCCAAGGATGAACATAAAACATTAGCACAAACTCATCGGAATACCACGAGGAAGACAAGAGCCCAAGAGCCCAAAACGTAAACTGGAGCTAATGAAAAATGCTAAAGGCAAAAGAGAATGGGATTCTAATTTATGTTTGGCAATGTTTGAAGCCAGAAAATGAACAGAAAACATGGAAATTCACTATTTGGAGGGTTGGTAGGGGTGACAAAGACTCTTCAAATCCTCAGATTTTTGAGTAAATTATTTAATCTCTCTAGGTCCCGATATAATAAGTAAATGTATGGGTAATAATATTTTCATTGTAAAGATATTTTGATCAACAATAACAAATATAACCCAAAACATATATATGTTTTGAGACAGTCTCACTCGTGTTGCCCAGGCTGGAGTGCGGCGGCTCAATCTCGGCTGACTGTAACCTCCACCTCCTGGGTTCCAGCGATTCTCCTGCCTCAGCCTCCTGAGTAGCTGGGACCACAGGCGCCCGCCACCACGCCTGGCTAATTTTTTGTATTTTTAGTAGAGATGGGGTTTCACCATGTTAACCAGGCTGGTGTTGAACTCCTGATCTCAAGTGATCTGCTCGCCTCAGCCTCTCAAAGTGCTGGGATTACAGGTATGAGCCACCACACCTGGCCCCAAAATATGTACTTAAAAGGGATATTAGTGTTTGTCCGTTTCCTTTTCCAACTCAAATGCTGCTTTTACTATAAATCTTTCTATAAGTATCTTGCACCCCAAGACAGAGAATTTTTTTTTTAATTAGTTCAAATTTCTAGGTTCATGTAGATATTCAGGGATAATTCAAATGTAATCCCGGAATTATATTTTAATTGTATCTAAAAATTTCAGGAGACCAATAAATTAATAACTAACAAAGCAATGGCGAGTGAAGGTAGAATTCTGCATCAGTTTATGAAGACCTAGGAGCAGAGATGATTAATCACCAGGAGCTAGCATAGGTTCACTAAGAATAAATTCTGGAAAAAGTGTCATTTAATTTTACTGAAAAGGTTACTATCCTGAAAGGATGATGGTAAGAAATATCATGTATTAGAACTTCAAAAGGGTATTCGACAGTCTTTAATGGTATTATTTGCAACAATGAAAGTAAACTATGGCTAGTCAAGAGTTTTAGTTAGGTGAAATTATAGAGATTTAAACAAATTTAGGCAAAGAAAACTGATTAATGAATTGGAATAAATCTGTAAAGACATTTCCAATGGCAACCTACCAGGTGCTATTCTTGGCTCCTTCAGTTTAATCAGCCCTGTTTCAAAGTCTCAGAATGAAGAAATAAAATGTATACTTCTCAAATTTAATTATATCAGACCGTGTTAGGTGACAAAATCAAGACTCAAAAGAAAGTCTTGATAGGCTGAAATCCAGCCTTCAACTAAAAAGAAGAAATGTAACAGGGACATTAAGCTGGAATTTATTTTAACGTACACACACTCTCTCTTTCTCTAACTGTTCTAGAGGAAAGGAAAACTGACCTCAACATATTTGTATAAATTGAGTTTTAGTTGTAAACCCAAACAGGTGCTCAGTATAATGTTAGCCTAAATACTAAATGTGATATAATAAGACCCTCTTCCCCTCCCCCAAAATGAAGCATTGTTAGACTGTTTTAATGTGACTTGTGTTCCCAGAGCAAAAGAAGACAAATATGCAATAAACTCAACAGTATTTTACTTCTGGGCACCACATTTCAAAAACATTTAAAGAAAAAAAAAGCATATTTAAAGGTTAGCAATCAAAAAGGTAGAAGGGTTTGGAAAAGGGTGAAAAATAGCTGAAAGAAATTAGGTGATCTACACTTGAGGCCAGTCTGAGACCGGCCTGGCCAACATAGCGAAACCCGTCTCTACTAAAAATACATAAATTCACCCAGCGAAGAACAAAAACAAAACCAAAAAAAAAAAAGAAGAAGAAGAAAAAAAAAGAAAATTAGCTGGGCGCAGTGGCACATGCCTATAGCCCCAGCTACTTGAAAGGCTGAGGCACAAGAATCACTTGAACCCAGGAGGTCAAGAGATGGAGGTTGCAGTGGGCCAAGATCACATGACTGCATTCCAGCCTGGGCCACAAGAGTGAGATTCTGAGAAAGAGAAAGACGGAAAGACAGAAAGAAAGAAAGACAAAAGAATAAAGAAAGAAAAGGAAGGAAGGAAGGAAGGAAGGAAGGGAGGGAGGGAGGGAGAAATTAGGTGACCTAGCATGAAAAAGATATAAGAAATGTGCAAGTATTTGTGGGACTATCATGTGGCAACTCTATTCCTTTCATTTGTCTGATATCTTGATACTTTTCTTACAGGTAAAAAGATTTAGAGAGGATACAATGGTAGCTAGTAGAAGAATTAGAACTTAAATTTAGGTCTTGTGAAAAGGAGGAATCTAACTTATTCTGTGTAATTCAAGAGGGTAGAACTAGACCAATTACACTGCGAAGCCAGATTTCAGATCACTGTAAGAAAGAAATAAAAAGAAAACAAAAGCTTAAAACCATATTATATGATGATGTTCAGTTTCCATAAAGTCTGGACACAAAGGCAAATATATACATTGTCATCAAGAACAACTTCAGTCTCTAAAACTTTATTATGTATTGTTTTCAGGCTTCATGGGCACCCTGTATTTGCTGAACAACCATTAACCATTGTTCCAGGTTCTCTGTAATCCCTTAATCTGCACAACAACCCCAATGAGAAAACAGAATCTTATTAAAGACTAGCATCATTTGCCCAAGGCCCCAAAGTGAATACATTAAGAAACAGAATTCAGCCGGGCGCGGTGGCTCAAGCCTGTAATCCCAGCACTTTGTGGGGCCGAGACGGGCGGATCATGAGGTCAGGAGATCGAGACCATCCTGGCGAACACGGTGTAACCCTGTCTCTACTAAAAAATACAAAAACTAGCCGGGCGAGGTGGCGGGCGCCTGTAGTCCCAGCTACTCGGGAGGCTGAGGCAGGAGAATGGCGTAAACCCGGGAGGCAGAACTGGCAGTGAGCCGAGATCGCGCCACTGCACTCCAGCCTGGGTGACAGAGCGAGACTCTGTCTCAAAAAAGAAGAAGAAGAAGAAAAAAGAAACAGAATTCAATCACAGGTATTCCTGATTCTTCTAAAATTCTCTCACCCTGGTTGCATATTAGGATCACCAAATCTTTTTTAAAATGACAATGTCTGGGTTCCACCCCCAGACGTTATGATTTAATTGATCTAAGATGATGAGGCCAGTTGTTGAGAGCAGTATATGACTTCCCAAATAACTGGATATATACGTAGCCACACATAAAAGAGAGAAAGGCTACTTCTCTGGGTGAAGGGAGGGTTAATAGTGAAAATGTAAGAAGAAACCTTAGCAAAAGAGTGTTCAAGCACCTTTATAAAAGTAATTTTCAAATATAATTTTTATACCTACTTAAGATACGTTAGAACAAAATCCAGATGTCCTGCAATCCAAAACATTAACAGTGCAAGAAGACAGGAAGTCTGACACAAAAGTTCATAACCCCTTCATCTAAAATATGCTTTTTAAGCAAATAAAATGACACTTTTTAAAGTCAAATACTGTAAAAGATTACTTGTCTTTTGCACAAGTGGCAGATCTGTTATCATTCTCATCATATTGAAAGCTTATCCAACAGATGCCCTCTCTGTACCCTCCAATAGCTCTTTGTGCACTCAAAATTAACCCCACTATCACAGTGTTTCTCTGCATTAACCAATGTAAGACATTTGAAGAGGGTCTTTGTTGTTGTAAAATGAGGAAAGTTGCATTAGAAGCATTAAAATAATTGTGCTCACTTGGAAAAAAAAAACAGCAAAATACAGTACCAGCATTTTATGTGAGCCATTCCTTGCAAACAACTAACAGTTTTCAAGTCTTTAATTAAAGAGAGATATTCTTTAAAATTGGGAAGAAGTGTTAAGTTGAATGTCATCCCCTTTCTCCTAGAATGAATGACCTCTGATAAGCATCTGAACCACTTAAACACAAACACACATAAAATGTGATTTTATTAAATGCAACAAACATGAACTTTGGAGTGGCTGAAGAAAAACAAGAACTATTTTCTAAATTTAATTAAACAGAAAAAGAGCTGACAAGCAGATGAGTTGTCTAAATAAACTTTACAAGTCAGGTATTAAAAAAAGAAGTGTCATTTTCTTGTTAGGAGCCCAAGGTGACTGCTTATGTTTTGAACACTGGTTAATTCTAGCTGGAGCACAAATCTATCTTTTCTTTCATAATTAATTCTTAGTGTCAGAATTGCTAGACGTCCTTTTCAGAATCAACCTATCCTGGCCGTTAATTATACTACAGAAATATGTTCAAATAATGTTAATGGCCTGATTCTATGCTCACAGAACAAGCTGTAGGAAAAGCTCAATTAAGACTTTGCTAAATGTGTTTACTTAATTATTTTGCAGAGAATATGAGAATGGTTTGCTTTGCAAAAATGATATCTGAGAAAATGGTTTTTAAAAAGAAAAGCAACATGCAGTCTTATCACAGATACTAAATAGGAACCACTGTTTGAATATTAAGACAAATAATGATTATTCTTAGAAGTACCTAACAGTAAGATATTATTTCTTAGAAAGTTTCTCAAATGCTGAGTAAATAGAAAAATAAGAGAAATATAGTGACCAAGAAAGTCTTTTGAAGGATAGTGATACAAAGTGTGCCTTTTTTACATTTTTATATATTCAATTGCAATGGACTTATTTTCTTAATCGTCTAGTTTGGGACCATCCTAGCCCGAGCCCCAGTGTTGCCATGGAAATTTAGATCGAAAGCAATAAACTCAAAACTACCCAAGAGAGGCCTTGAAGCTGACTTCAGAGTTGACTAGGAATTTCCTACAGCTCTGAGACTAGTTTAAGTCCAGGGAGTGCCCTTCCACTTAGGCCTGCAATGTGGAATGATGACACTTAGTAACTGGGTTTAGTTTCTGGGTGGTTTACCTGCCTGTGGATAGCTGGCATGCAATTGGTCGAAGTGAGACAAACAATAAAAGGAATAGTCATAAACCTAAAATAAGGAAAAGATAAAACATTTTTGGACACCTGTGATGGGCCTGTCCTGTTGCTAAGTACTTTACATATGTTATACTCATTAAACCTCTCTTCTCCCATAAACTTTTCCAGGTAAAGATTACCATTCCCACTTACAAAAGTAGAAACCAAGGTACAGAGGTTAAGTAAACTGTACAAAATCACTCAGTCAATAATAAGCGACAGGTCCAACCAGGATTTGAGTCCTGGTCTTTTTGGCTCCAAAGAGCAAACTTATCTAGCAAACTACAAAGAAAGGCAAAATTTGAGATCAAATTCAGAGATAAGGGAAACAAAAAATTCAATCTCATATATTCAGTACCTGAAATATGAAAGATCATTTTTTTCACTTTTAATTCCTGATAAATCCACACACAGGGTTGGAAATGTGGTACTTACATGATTTTTCTTGGTCTCAGAAGTGATTTAGGCCTATGGCAACCTTTCTACTTAGCATCATTTATAGGTAAAAAGAATAATAAAATAAAAAGCTTAAGGTTCCTTCAGTCATATCAATGAGGAATAAAGACAAAATGCTCAAATGTCTTGCCTAAAGTCACAATGCTAGATTTCTACAAAGCTGGTATTAGAACTCAAAGCTGACCCATGGTCTACTGTTGTTTCCATTACAAAGTATTGTTTTATTTTGTTTTTCCTTGGCCCTAGAAAAAGGTGGAAACTGTTAGTTATCACATAAGTACATGAAACAGCCACAATTTGGAATGATGTTAAAAATCCTCTTAAGATTAGCACGTTCAACCATCACCTTAAAAAGGAAACCAATCATCTAGTTTTATGTCAATTTGGTTTCAAATGGCATTAAGAAAAAGACAAAACCGAGTAAGCTTACTTAATATAAAAGTTTGAATTTATTGGTCAAAATTCCAAGTGGCTCAGATTTAAAATACAACTGATGTAAAAAATCAATGCATCATGACATGAGAAAACTGTTACTGATTCTTTATGTGCTTCCAATTTGATTGCTTTGGCCTTCCAAACAAATAAATGGCAGTACCAGAAACCTATTAGTATGATAATAAAGCCTCGCTCCTGGATGTATACAATCTCTGTACTTGGAGGATAACAAATAAACAAACAAATATCAGTGTAAAGACCTGCTCTAGATTTCAATTTAATAGAACAATATTAGCAGAAATTATAAAACCTAAGGGTAATCAGAATGCCTTCATTTTAAGTCCCTATAAAAGTTCATTTCTGTAAGTTTTAAAAGCTAATAGCTTCTATTTTTTAGCCCATTGTTCCAACTTAATTTTTGTGTTTTCTCCAAAATTCTAAATTTTTAAAAATCCAAACCTAATAGCTTCACGTTATTATCATCTATTACTATCCAAGACACGGTGAGTGCAGTGGGTCCATTTACATACAGAAAATAGTATGGTTGGTAGATAGACATTAATCAAGGTTATGAACCAAAAAAAATGAAAATGTACCAAAGGCATATATTAAAACACAGGTAACTATATCCACACATATGTACACAAACACAAATCCAAACTTCAATATCTGGAATGCTTTTGCCTGATTATATACCTCCCATCCCAAAAAATCAAAGTAGTTTTATAATTCAAGAATGCATTTTCCTATTATGAATACATATTTTTCCTGTCACATGTAATAAATTAAATTGAACCAGTGATGACACACTATCTGATAGTAACAGAATGATTAAGACCCTATTTAAAGTTAAAGTACACTTTCCTAGAACTTAACATTATTAAATCATCCATGTTTCATTACCACAAAGTTTATAACATCGTAAAAGTAACAGTGATAGCAAAAAGAAAATGCGTAAGTGTTTTCCTATTTTTGTTGAACCTATGTAACTTCAAAAAAGAAACACATGTATATTACTATGTGAATGGTTCCCAAATTTTTATACCTTCTATTTACTCCATTGTAGCCAGCTTCAGCCACATAATTCACATGCAGAACTATCACCCGTTGAACTAAATGAATTCTGTTATAATGGAGAGCTGAGACTTGAAAAAATTGCTTACAATTGCACATACAAGTGAAAAAGATAGCTAAGTCTAAATTAAGATGTTGGCTATGAGGTTTCCAATAGGACCTTGACATGACTGTTGACCTACTCATGACATGATCGCACCAGTACGGATTTGGAATTCTATTAGTATTACCAGAGGAAAAAAAGTCAAGGAGTCATCAAGAAAACAAATCTATATCTTCTACTCCATCAGCCAATTACTGTTGTTAAAGTGGAATTAGATGGGTATTGACAATGCGAAGGGGATAAGGATTAAGCAGATGACTGAATATATCGCAAGCAATGGTGATCATATTTTGGCTTTTTAGCATTGTTTTGCTTTTGCTGCATAGTTTTTAAAAACTCTAAGATAGGAATGTGCAAAGCAGATTAATTGCTAATATCATGTCTGAAAAAATGCAATTTATAATACATTTGCTAATTGGATAATGCACAAATATTTTCACATAAGAGTGCTATTTTATACCAGCATATATTCAACAGCTAAGCAAAGATTTAATAGAAACCCGCATCTGTTTATAAGTATAGGACCACTGGAAAGATAATAAAAGGCTTTAAAAAATTCCTTACCCTGGACTTCATGTCTAAAACACCAAAAGCAATGCCAACAAAAGCCAAAATTGACAAATGGGATCTAATTAAACTAAAGAGCTTCTGCACAGCAAAAGAAACTACCATCAGAGTGAACAGGCAACCTACAGAATGGGAGAACATTTTTGCAATCTACTCATCTGACAAAGGGCTAATATCCAGAATCTACAAAGAACTCAAACAAATTTACAAGAAAAAAACAACCCCATCAAAAAGTGGGCAAAGGATATGAACAGACATTTCTCAAAACGCATACAGCCAACAGACACATGAAAAAATGCTCATCATCACTGGCCATCAGAGAAATGCAAATCAAAACCACAATGAGATACCATCTCACACCAGTTAGAATGGCAATCATTAAAAAGTCAGGAAACAACAGGTGCTGGAGAGGATGTGGAGAAATAGGAACACTTTTACACTGTTGGTGGGATTGTAAACTAGTTCAACCATTATGGAAAACAGTATGGCGATTCCTCAAGGATCTAGAACTAGAAGTACCATATGATCCAGCCATCCCATTACTGGGCATATACCCAAAGGATTACAAATCATGCTGCTATAAAGACACATGCACACGTATGTTCATTGCAGCACTATTCACAATAGCAAAGACTTGGAATCAACCCAAATGTCCATCAGTGACAGACTGGATTAAGAAAATGTGGCACATACACACCACAGAATACTATGCAGCCATAAAAAAGGATGAGTTTGTGTCCTTTGTAGGGACATGGATGCAGCTGGAAACCATAATTCTCAGCAAACTATCGCAAGAACAGAAAACCAAATACTGCATGTTCTCACTCATAGGTGGGAGCTGAACAATGAGATCACTTGGACTCAGGAAGGGGAACATCACACACTGGGGCCTATTATGGGGAGCAGGGAGGGATTGCATTGGGAGTTATACCTGATGTAAATGACGAGTTGATGGGTGCTGACAAGTTGATGGGTGCAGCACACCAACATGGCACAAGTATACATATGTAACAAACCTGCACATTATGCACATGTACCCTAGAACTTAAAGTATAAAAAAAAAAAAAAAAAAATTCCTTACCCTAATTTAAGCCCGAAAATTCCCCAATCAAATTTTGAAAATGTTATCTTTTCTTAAAAAGTAAGAATAATACAACTCAACTGATTATAAAACCAAAACACTTTTATTGCAAGAGGTGGCAGTATGCTGTAATATTTAAGAGCATGACCTTTGACTCTATGGAGACCTAGTTTCAACTGTGGCCTCTGCCACTTGCTGTAGCTTTGTGACCTTGAGGAAATTACTCAACCTATGTCTTGATTTTCCAATCTGTAAAACTGAGATAGAGTATCCAAGCTATATGGTAGTGTGAGGTCTAATGAGCGTGCTTGTGTAAAAACTTTGCATAATATCTAACTAGTATTAGCTTCAGCTATTATAAAATGTTATCTCCATACATCCATTGAAGTCAGGCAGCTATTTTGTCTATAGAAAAAATTCAGTTTTGTTATATGGTGAATGGAATTCCTGAGGTACTAACAGGTCAAAGCCAAGAAACCTATAAAAGTATTGGTTATCAATGCCAAAGTCCGAAGTATCATATAAAATCTGGTTTTACTTTTTATTATTATAATTATTTTGAGATGGAGTTTCACTTTTGCTGCCCAGGCTGGAGTGCAATGGTGCAATCTCAGCTCACTGCCACCTCCGCCTCCTGGGTTCAAGTGTTTCTCCTGCCTCAGCCACCCGAGTAGCTGAGATTATAGGAATGCGCCACCACGCCTGGCTAATTTTGTATTTTAAGCAGAGATGGGGTTTCTCCCTGTTGGTCAGGCTGGTCTCGAACTCCTGACCCTAGGTGATTCGCCCACCTGGGCCTTCCAAAGTGCTGGGATTACAGGCACGAGCCACTCCACGCCTGGCCTGGTTTTATTTCATACTGCAAACTCCACTTCATCGGGGAGTTTGCATTATGGGGCGCGAGGGGTGGTGGGATCACAAAGTACCAGGCAGATTTGATTTAACGGCAGGGGGAGGATTAGCAGTTTAAAGTGCAAGTAATACCACCAAGAAAGTAGTTCTGTTTTGTTTTACAAAGAAATATTTCTGCCACTTAAAAAAAATTTTAAGACAAGGTCTCATTCTATTGCCCCGATTGAAGGGCAGTGGCATGATCATAGCTCACTACAGCCTCAAAGAACTTCTGGGCCCAAGGGATCCTCCAGGCTCAAGGGATCCTCCCACCTCAGCCTCCCTAAGCAGCTGGGAATACAGGCACATGCCACCAGGCCTGGCTAATTTTTAAAAATTTTTTGTAGAGACAGGCCTCACTATGTTGCCCAGGCTGGTCTTGAACTCCTGGATTCAAGCAATTCTCCCGCCTCGGTATCCTAAAGAGCTGAGAGTACAGGCGCAAGCCTCTGAGCTTGGGCTACTTCTTGATGAGTTCATTAAGTCCTGGTTAAGGTTTCTGGTACCATTTTCCGCCTTCTCTTCTTACATCAAAGCTTTTACCCATTTATAAACTATGTTTTACTGATTGAGTAACACCCTCACATCCCTCTTTTCACACAATCCACGTATTTTGATATGAAGCATGCTTACTACATCTTTTGTCTTTTAAAGTCAACTTTGAATTAATGGCATATCATGACAGATATATTGATGCCAGTCTAAAATAGCTAAGTAAAATCATAATCCAATGAGTATATCAATGAACTTGGAGTAGCATCACTAGATGAATCAAGATTATTAGTATTTGTCTTCTTAGTGTGTGGACAAAGAATGACCAATACTCTCCTACATTCCAAAGACTTGACAACTGATATTTTGAGTTAGTGAAAATATGCAAATAGAGTTTTCACTTATAACATCAAATGTAAATCCTACATTCAGATGTACACTTCGATACTGTGGTGGATTATGCCTGAATCTTTTCAACCCTTGTTAAATATTTCCAATCAGTTGAGGTAATCTTACTTTGCAGTATGATTTTTTAAAAGGTATAACGCACCTAAACACATACACAAAAAGGATGCAGAGAAATATAGCTTAGTTTTTCAACACAAATAAAATCCAAACAATGATATATCTTACAATAATGTAAGAATACTTAAAATACATTGTTCTAAAAAAACAGTGGCAAAGAATGCCAAGAATCTAATAAGGAAAGTGAAGGTTTGCAATTTATTAAAGAGAATAATCACACACAAAAAGTAAGAAGCATAGGAATGTGCTATTAAACTGTTTGTCGTATTTTTAAAATAAAATTCTAATCAAGAAAAAAAAGCAGAGATGCCCAAACACAGACAAGAAAAAAACCCTATAACAAATCTAATAAATTTAGCTTGCCCTGCCAGATCTTTTTAACTTATTGGAAAATTCGCTTGACTTAATATTGACACAGAGATGTGTAAATCAATACATTCAGAATGAAAGATATATTTTAATTTAAAAATGTTCAAACTGCAGCAGTAAATCTATGCACTTAGCACATAAAAATCATTAAGAGTTTAAATGTTCAGACATAATATTGGGGTTGACCAACACACCTATAGGTGAAAGCCAACTACTAAATTCTGACCACCAAAATACTTATTTTTTATGTTACATATAAGGCAATCTTTACAAAATTTACTGCAAAATATTTATAAATACTAGACAAATGGATTTTCATTGAGAATCCATCAAAGCCTGCAACCAGGGCACCACCTATCTGCTGCTGAGAAAAAGTCCTACTTTTATATATTATACAACTATAGGCTATTGTGATCTTACCAAATGAAATGAGAAAAGTAAAAGAAATGAAGCTATCCCTTAATCTCAGTGACTGTCTATGTGGTGAAAGCCTTTAGCTGTGCCATCCAACATGGTAGCCACTAGTTATATGCGGCTATTAAATTAAGATGCATTCAAAGTATAAAATAAACAAAAGATTTCGAATTTACTCCAAGAAAAGTATAAAATACATCATAATTTTTGCAACAATAATTTTATTGTTACATACACACATTTGCAGGATAAAAATCAAATAATTTGTTTCATTTAGGAATGTATTATACAAAAAAGCAAGACTTCAACAGACAGGCACAATAATTTACTATAGTTTAAATTTATCTCCTAAATATTTCTGATGCACAAATTTAACTTGGTATACCACACCATAAATCTAAACTATCTTGAGTTTAAATAAATTGGTAGTGTCCTCACTCCCCCACGTTCCATGGATGGTGACATAAAGGATGAAACAAAGGATGGGCAAAAAATGTGTATCAGATGATGTACAAAGGATGAAAAACCAGTAATTATGACCCTGATCTCTAGTAAGCTAACTTTTCAACTTACAAATTTATAAAAATAGGGAAACATTTTACTTCTAGAAAAACAAATCTGTATCAAATAAGAGGTGCTTATATTTACTAAAGTATATATGATTATACTGAAAAATTTCCTAATTATCTCAAAATCGCAGCAAAGAGAACTGCTTCTCATGTCCTACTATAATTTTTCGTTATAATTAGTGTACAACATTACCTTCGGTAATCTCAATCCCTTTACTTTTATCATCCTTCTCCTTTAAAATCTTTCCTTTCCCCAACTATCTTCTCTTCTCAAGCTTTGCTACTGACTAAGAGTGGGCCCCAAGCCAACATCATCAGCATCTTCTGGGAGCTTGTTAGAAACGCAGAATCTCAAGTTCCTCCCACAACTTATTGAATCAGAATTGACATTTTAACAAGATCCACTCCCACCAGCCCCCGAGATTTGTAGGGAGATTAAATTTAAGCATCTCCGCTCAACACTTGGTGGAAAGAATTTCTAGCCTCATGGTCTGTGTCTCTTGTTCTTACCGTTTACACGTTTTCATTGGACCTCAGGTTAATAAGGTTAGTAAGCATGTTAAAAAACATTGATTTCAAAACTTACATTTTATAGATAGCAAACGAGAAATAAACATTAATGTCTAGCACAAGACCTTACAAGAAAAGGCCCTTAATAAAAGACAAGTTGGAAGACAAATGCAAGATGAGAGAAGTTGAAGCTAAAAAAGGTTAAGGGCTTACATGGTTTCTACAGCTAATTAGTTGCATGGCGAGACAAGAATCTGTGTCTCATGTTGACCCCAAAGTCCAATGCTCATTCCAACATACGATGCAAGACAGAGCCAGAGTTTCTGAGTCCCACCTCTCCCAACTTCTCACCATGATTTACACAAGAGAGTATGTCCTTGTGAATAGGTGAATGTGCCCACATGTGAAAACCTAGGCACACCCAGCTCTGGAGTGTTTCCCAAGAAAATAGTGTGAAATATTAGAAGTTTAAGCCAGGCACAGTGGCTCTCGTCTGTAATTCCAGCACTTTGGGAGGCCGAGGGGGGGGCAGATCACGAGGTCAGGAGTTCGAGACCAGCCTGGCCAAAATGGTGAGACACCCGTCTCTACTAAAAATACAAAAATTAGCCAGCCGCAGTAACAGGTGCCTGTAATCCCAGCCACTCAGGAGTCTGAGGCAGGAGAATCGCTTGAATCTGGGAGGCAGAGGTTGCAGTGAGCCAAGATTGAGCCACTGAACTCCAGACTGGGCGACAGAGTGAGACTTCATCTTAAAAAAACAAACAAACAAACAAAAAAACCAAGATAGAAGACTGACAATAAATGAGAAGCTATATTTGGATAAGGGCTGAAATTTTTTTTAAAGAACTGATTAAAGATAGGAATTCTCAGATATAGGAAGCACAACGTTAAAAAAAGCAGGATAAATAAATTTACATCTATATATTGTTGGGAAACTACAGAATATAAAATACATATTTTTTTTCTTAAAAACAGGTAGGGAATAAAAATAAAATACATTATTTACCATTAGTGGAACAGATATCTCATAGCAATAGTGAATGCCAGAAGACAGTATAAGAGTATCTTTCAAATGCTGAGAAAAATTATTTAACCCAGAATTATATACCAAGAAAAACTACTATTCATTAAAAAGGGCAAAATCAATGTAGTTTCATATTAAAAACATGAACTTATCTTAGATTTTCACCAAAAGAACTTCTAAACACAATGGAAGAAAAATGACCCTGCAAAGAGAGACTGAAATATAAGATGAAAGGTGAGAAAGAATCAGGTAAACCTTGTAGACCTAAATAAATGCTACACATTAATAATAATGTCTAATTTATAGGTTGACAAAACTAAAAGACTGGAAATCAAGAGAATATTTTATGTTCTAAGAGGTGTGGTCAAAATTAATGTTCTAGGCCTGGCATGGTGGCTCACGCCTGTAATGCTAGTGGGAGGCCGAGGCGGGCGGATCACTTGAGGTCAGGAGTTTCAAACTAGCCTGGCCAACATGGTGAAAACTCACCTCTACTTAAAAAAAAAAAAAAAAAAAAAAAATTAGCCGGGCATGTTGGCGGGCTCCTGTAATCCTAGCTACTTGAGAGGCTGAGGCAGGAGAGTTGCTTGAACCGGGGAGGCGGAAGTTGCAGTGAGCCTAGATAGCACCACTGCGCTCCAGCCTGGGCGACAGAGTGAGACTCCATCTCAAAGAAAACAAAAAACAAAACTAATGTTCTAAAGTCCTAGTATCATTTAGGAGAGGTTTAAATATTGACAGTAGATGTTAAAAGCTGTTAAACACACACAGCAAAACTTCAAAGGCATCAGAGGCATGGAAGCAACCAGGGTAGATACCTAACTTCCAAACCAGTAAAATGGAGGAGAAAATTAGAACGGAAAAGAAAAGAGAGCAAAAAGTCAATACTAGAGGGAAAAAAAACTTTCAAAATGTTAGAAAAATAAAAATATGGAGTTGATATAAATACATGTCCACATATATCAGAAATCACAATAATCTGAAAGCATTAGTTACATGGTGGACAATAACATATTAGATTTAAAAAAATCCAACTATATGCTGTTTACAAAAGATATACCTAAAACAAATGGACCCAGAAAGGTAGAAAAAATAAAAGGGTGGAAAAAATAATACATATTTTTTCCACCCTTTTATTTAGTTTATATTTAGAAAATATAAACTAAAGAAAGCTGAGGGCAGATATGTTAATGTAACGCATAATAGATCTTATATAATATTAAAAGCATTATTAAAAATAAAACAAATGTTAAATTAACCAGGAAGGTTAATCCACTTCAGACATTAGCTTCTTTAATTTTGTCTGTTTGAGTACATATTTATATGAATGGGATCTTACACTGTTTTCTTCTATAATTTGCTTTTTTTCTCTCAATGAGACTCATTCATGTTAATGTTTGCAGTTATATATAGTTCATTCCACTGCTGAATTCCATAGTATAAATGTATCTATGATTAATGTATTCTAATATGAATTGGTAAAAAGTGAAACAGGTGACATGTATAAGAACAGCAATGCCGGGTGCAGCGGCTCACGCCTGTAATCACAGCACTTTGGGAGGCAGAGGCGAGCGAATCACGAGGTCGAGAGATCGAGACCAGCCTGGCCAACATGGTGAAATCCCGTCTCTACTAAAAATACAAAAATTAGCTCGCATGGTGGCACACTCCTGTAGTTCCAGCTACTCAGGAGGCTGAGGCAGGAGAATCACTTGAACCCAGGAGGCGGAGGTTGCAGTGAGCCGAGATCCCGCCACTGCATTCCAGCCTGGTGACAGAGCAAGAGTCTGTCTCAAAAAATAATAACAATATAAAAAAAGAACAGCAGCGATGTTTGTTAATAGCCAGAAACTTGTAACAATGCAGAGACTCATAAGATTGCTTAGAGATTGCCCAAATATGTAGCACTAAAGCCATGCATTGTTAACACCGGGGATACATTCTGAGAAATGCATCCTTAGGCAATGTCACAGTCACACAAACATCGTAGAATATACTTACAAAAACCCAGATGGTATCGCCTGTTATCCACCTAGGCTATATGGTACAGCCTCTTGCTTCCAGGCTACAAACTTCTACAGCATGTTACTGTATTGAATAACATAGGTAACTCTAACACAATGGTATTTGTGTATCTAGACATATCTAAATATAGAAAATGTATAGTAAAAAATATGATACAAATGGTATACCTGTATAGGGCACTTACCATGAATGGAGCTTGCAGTACTGGAAGTTGCTCTGGGTGAGTGAGTGAGGGAGAGGTGAGTGAAAGTGAAGTTCTAGGACTCTTTTGGACACTAATGTAGACTTTATAAACATTGTATACTTAAGCTACACTGAATTTATTTTAAGATACACTCTTTCTTCAATAATAACTTAACCTTGGTTTATTGTTACGTTTAACTTTACAGACATTCAAAATTCTTCACTTTTTGATTCTTGTAATAACACTTAGCTTAAAACAAACATTGCACAGCTGTACAAAACTATTTTCTTCCTTTATATTCTTGTTCTGTAAGCTTTCTTCTATAATTTTTCTTTTCTTTTTTTTTTTACTTTTAAAACTTTTTGTTAAAAACAAAGACACAAACACACACATTAGCCTAGTCCTACACAAGGTGAGAATCATCAATATCACTGTCTTCCACCTCCACATCTTGTCTCACTGGAAGGTCTTCAGGGACAATAACACACATGGAGCTGTCATCTCCTGTGATAACAATGCCTTCTTCTGGAATACCTTTTGAAGCACCTGTCTGAGGCTGTTTCAGAGTTACATTTTTGAAGGAGGATACTCTAAAATGATGATTAAAAGTACACTATAGTAAACATATAAACCTACTCACATAGTTGTTTATTATCATTATCAACTATTATGTACGGTACATACTTGTGTATACTTTGGGAGCACAGTCATATGTTTACACCAGAATCACCATAAACATGTGAGTAATGTATTGCACTGTGTATTCCACGAGGTGACAGGAATTTTTCACATCCATTATAATCTTATGGGATCACCATTGTAGAGGCAGTTCATTCTTGACTGAAACATTGTTATGCAGCACATGGCCGCACACACTGTGCTATAAGACAAACACAAAGCTATAAATAAAGGTGAGGATATGATTAATATAAAATTCTTCATAGTAGTTACCTGTGTGAGAAGAGGTGATGTAATCTGGAAGTATAACTAAGAGCCCTGGCACTACCGATGGTGTATGGTGGTGGGGGGAGGTTCTGCAAGTTTGGAGGATTTTCTTACCCTAGGATCAATTTATCTCAGAGAGCTAGTTAAAAGCACTAAAGAGATGGAAAACTAAATTTCCTGACTACAGACAGTTTCCCAAAAGCATTTCCAAATGATAGTTCTAAAAACTGATTCTCAAAGAAAAAAGCAGGGTGGAGGGAGAAGTTCCTTTGGGAAATAGTACAAATCATATTTCTCTGCAAAAGTTCTACTTAAAAAGCACTCAAGTCCTAAATGTCAGAAACTTAATTAAACTGCTTTAATTTAGTGTTTCCCAGACAAACTGTACCACTGAACACTCCTCTTCCTTTTCCATATCCTACAAAATGACTACTTAAAATCCAAGATTAAATTTTTAAAAATTAAATGTCGAAGTATGGAAACCTAAGATAGAAAGAAAGAGACTGGTCAAATTACAGAGGGCCTTGAAACCAGTAGGCAAAGGAGAACCAATGAAAACTTTGAACAAGTCCAAACCACAGCAATGAACAGAACCAGGTTTTAGAAAGATTACAGTAAGAATAATAATCTGCATGAACAGTAGTGTGAAATTGTGGGGATACTAATCACAAGGTCACTGTTAGAGTTTGAGAACTAAGAAGAAACTGGACTAAACAGAGGTAGTACAAATGGAAAAGAGAGATGCAAATTTCAGCAACAATATAGAAGATTCTTCTGGATTTGTCAACTGACTAGAGGGGAGTAAGGAATAAAAAGAACTAAAATATTTTCAGTAGGATGACTAAAATACATAACTTCTTTAAATCTTCGCAGCCAGCCTATTAGATAGGTATTATGAAAGACTCAAGTTTAAAACTAGTAAATGATGAAGCTTAGAATTGAGTATTTCAGTTGATACCTCAAAAATAAAGAATGTATTGAACTTATCTTTGGATCCATAGCCCAATACTGTTTCCTTTACAGCAAGAATAAGACTTTAAGCTTTCTAGAGAGGTGACTAAGAGATAATGATATTATTAGTATATAGAAATCAGAGGTGCAAACTTGTTGGTGAAGACTCTATCTTCAATTCCCTCCCTCTCTTGGATAATCCATCCTGCATATTCTTCCAGGGGACAGAAAAGACAGATCAATGAAGAAATGAGTTACAATTTTTGCAGAGAACTTAAAGAACTTAAAAGCTTTTCTCAGAAGCATAGGAAACACTCAACTGCTAAGAACAACTGGTAGCAATTACCTAATTCTGATACCTGGCCAGCACTGTGTCCAATGATGATACCTAAGAATACAATAACCAGTAACGATCTATCTACTGGGAAGCTATTTCAATGGGAACAATTTTTTCAAGTACACAGCTGTGTTTTTAAGCATTATTATTACAACTATCAGGATGACCTCATCATTAGAAAGGTCAAAGTTTTTTTTTTATTATTTAAATAAAGCACTTTACCTATTAAAACTTAATTGAACCATAAGACATTATCCAGTATATGACATTCTCAGAAAAATTCCAGTCACATAATTAAATGTCCTTCAAAATGAAATAGAGTAAAAAATAAAATAAATAGCACGCAAATCTTTAACTCAGTAATACTTTCTTTATGGTTCTTTATTCCTTACTCAGTATCATCATTCATGCAAACCAATGTATTTAACAACTGAAATGGAATATAGCCTCCTAAAATAATAGATTCTAAAAGGTAACTGTTATAAACTATTGTCAGCTGACATCAGTAAGAAAATGTACCCCCTTTCCCCAAGGGAGATAACAATTTCATGGAGAGGACAAGTTAAAGAAATATCCCACTATTCCACTATGGACATATAAAACATTTTAAACACAATTCATCAAGCATGTAACTAATAACAGTTATGCAGTCATCTGCTTACATGAACTAGGCTGCAAACAACTTTAAAAGGACATTTTTTAGGACACTTTCATCGAAGGAAGTAAACTGAGCAATCATGAACAGGGCATGACAGCAGAAAGAGGTGAAAAGTGAGCCTTCCAGGTGGGGCCAATCATTTCAAAATCTGAGAAACAATTCACTCCTGTTTAGTAGTATTAGAGGTGGTTTCTCTTACATGTGAAAGAATGTGGGCCCATATGTCATGTCAAGTCACTTAAAATCTCCCAGAGGACCTGACTGCTATAATGGAACTGTTCAATCTCCAAGCAGACCATGGCCTGCCTGTTCCTCCCTTTTCTGCTTCTTGCCATCCCTTCTTCGTTACGTTCCCCTCTAGAAGCACACCATGTTGCTTCATGACCTAAGTCCCTGCTCATGCCTTCCCCTCTGCCCAGAGTGGCTACCCTGCTATTCTTCACCTGGATAATGACTACTACTTTTCCAAGACTGCTCTCATGTTCTATCTCCTAGAAAAGTAATTCCCAGACTGCAGAGATGGTCATTTCACTTGTAAATATGATAAAAATACAGAGTATATAGACACACTGCAGTCTTTTGGGTCTTTGGCATGTATGTTACTGTTTAACCAAATCTATATCACATTCTTTTAAAGATCCAAGAGTTAACTGTACCTAAATCTAGGTTTTAAAAATGCCTCCTAACACATTGGATGAGATATATTTAAATCTCTAAAGATGAGAAAATGAAGAGCACACATTTTCCAGATCCCACAGAAAAGAACCATTAAATCTCAAGCACTAGGGTTTTCTTCAGCCAGTTGTCAAGGATCAGAAGGAAAAGCAATTGAATGAAATAGGCACTAGACTCAAACTTACTGCTCTATTCAGTCTGCTGGAGTCCACTAATGCAAAGAGAAAGGGAAAAATAACATCTTTACAGTAAAATGCCTGAATTCTCAATTAACTATAATAGTGCTTCTATAACCAACTCTATTTGAAAAGGAGTTAAGGCAAAAATGTGCATAGTATATTTTCTAGGGAAAACCCAGAAAGCTTTCACTAGAAGACCAAAGAGAAACTATGGTCTATACAATGTCTTTTATTATTATTATTATTATTATTTTATTGTTATTTTTATTTATTTATTTTTGAGATACAGTCTCACTCTGCTACCCAGGCTGGAGTGCAGTGGCACGATCTCAGCTCACTGAAACCTCCAACCCCTGGGTTCAAGCAATTCTCCTGACTCATCCTCCCTAGTAGCTGGGATCACAGGCATGCACTACCACACCTGGCTAATTTTTGTATTTTTAGTAGAGACGGGGGTTTCACTATGTTGGCCAGCCTGGTCTCAAACTCTTGACCTCAAGTTATCCGCCTGCTTCGGCCTCCCAAAGCACTGGAATTACAGGTGTGAGCCAGTGCGCCCGGCCCTGTACAATGTCTTTTTTAAACCTCCTGCTTGCTGATCAGGAAAATAGCTTAAAATGCAACCATCTCATTTCCCACATTATACATTAAACTTCACTTACTCATTTATGTCATCCACTTACCCACCTACCTCTACCACCTTAAGGTTGCATTAAGTACCTGCAACATGCAATGCTTTGTCGGAATGAAATGATATATCTTTTCAGCTTAGGCTAAGATAGGGAAGATGATATACACAAGGGGGCAGCAGTATTTGACCAATCAGTGGCTTTTCTCCCTTTTACGGCCATTATAGCATCTAAAGAAGTTTTTAATTTAAATATATTCGACCAGGGCATGTACTTTCTAGTGTGCTGATACATCCCCTAACACCAAGCTACTTCACACATGTGTATTATCTGCCTGGCCCCTAAAAGGCATTTGAGCTTCGGACTCCTGAGATAAATGAGTGATAATAGTTCCTTTACAGTTACAAAGTCCTATCACCTACACTATTTCATCTTATCTTTTATTATTCCTATTATAGGGATGAGAAACATGAAGCTCAAAGGGGTGATTTCTCCAAGGTCACACAGCCAGTAAATCATGGATCTGGGAGAGGTAATTCTGAATCAATTAGAGAGAATTCAGATATGAAAATGGAAAGATAAGTAGAAGCACTAGTGGCAAAGGCCTAGAATTGCAAGAAAAGTAATTTATATTTTATTTTGTAAACCAAGGAAAGGCAGTAAACAATTTAAATTAGAAGTCAAAAGGGTCACAAAGATCATATTAGAATTTGAGGAGACTTGATAGTGGTACAAAAGAAAGTAGAAAAGTTAACAACTAAACAGGGAGAATAGTTAGGCTATGTCAACAGCCAAGAGATTGAAATGGGACATATATATATATGTTGAACATATATATACACACACAAATATGCATATACATGATGGACATATATGAACTTCTGACTTCTAATTTAAATTGTGTGTATGTGTGTGTGTGTAAGACTAACGGACCTGTTTAAAAAACATTTGTTTTGCTTGAAAATAGTAAAATTTCCCTGGTAATTCCTAAAAGCATAGTTAAAAGCATTGACAAAACGTCTGTCTCTAGGATGAATTCACACTGAACTAGAAAGATTAGCGAGACAGATGGAAGAGATAGACAATGGGACCAGAAATAACTAAACCCTGGCTAATATCTTATTATGTGAGTTACTTATTCTCTCTAAATCACAACTTCCTCTTTTGAAAGGTGAATATGATAAAACTGTTGTCCTTCAAAAAACTGAGTTTAACCATGCAAAGTTGACAACTGTGACATTTCAGTTATTGTTAAAGTCTACATTATTGACAGTAATAGAGAAAACCCTAAACCTTAGTAATACACGAACTCTGTATTAACCAATTCTTTAAAATAACTAGAAGAAATCACCAAAAACTATTATCAGTATTTTAAAAGAAAGGCATAAGCATTTTAGTTTATCATTTTTTATTTAAAGAAACATGATCTGATTTACTTTTATATTTAATGTAATGGGAAAAACAATCAGGAAGTACACATAAGTCAGATTATTTTTAAAGTTTTTACAGCTAGCTAAATCTATTAAAACCTATAATTTGTTAATGTAGATATTAATCTGGCAAGTTCAAGTGAGTAATAGATTTTATAATAAAGACTTCATATATCAAAAAATGAACAAGTTCACAAATTAAAAAAAGAACTACTTTTTGATGAACAAGAAAGACTTGGAATTAATTTTTGATCTTTGCCTTAGAAAATGTACCTTTTCTTCCCCATGTAGGTAGCCCAAATAATTAATTCTACTCAGTCTATTCTGGCAACACAAGTTACATTTTTTGACTGCTAACTTAATCATATGGCATCTTGTATTATAGCAACTACATAAATTTGCCAATAAGTTACGAGTTTGAGTCGAATTAGTTAATGTCACTTTCTACTTTAGAATTTTAATTGGTATAACGCAAAAATATAGGCTTAACACCAAGCTTCAAAACACGTTGATTTCAAACATATTTTTATTAAATTGGTGGGAAAGTAGATGGCTTCTCACTTTCATTTTTAAAGTTTATATAATAGCACAGAGGAGGTGAAGGTATACAAAAAGGGAAACCAGTATGACTTCACTATGGAATTAGTGAAAGTACAAAATTAAAATAACAGGAGTCACTGTTCACCATATGATATTGAAAAAAATCTAATTTAAGTAACATTAAAGAGTATAAAGAATGGGAAGTGTTCCTGAATCATTTATCGAATTTTTAAAACTGAGCACTACATTTTGTACATGTAGTGTTTGTGGAAAACCAAACTGATTTCAATCACTTAGGATACATTATTAAAAAAAAAAAAAAAAACCCTGAACATGTATATTTAGAGATTAAAAATGTATACCTGGGGATTAATAAGAAGATATTTCTGCAAGACATAGAGATAGAATATAGCTTCCCTTTAATGCCACTTTTGGGTTACTGCTATCAACAGAAAATAAAAGCAGATGCCCATTCTGATCAATATCTGAAACCTAACTCAAATGGTTATTTCTCTTCTTTGTACCACTTACATGAAATGATGATACAACCCCATGTATTCCAGCCCACCCCCGACTTTTGATTCAAAAATGGATCTATGGCAACAATTATCTAACAACCTCTTAAGTGCTTGTTTTATGAATCTGGCCGTTACTCAAGAAGTTTCATTGAAAAGTCTTTTAATCTCCTTCTGAAAAGAATTTACAGGACTGCATTTAAGTTCAAGTTCAAGGGTATTAAAATGTACAAAGGAGGGTGAAAGAGGTGCTAGGTTATAGATTTTAACTTCTTAACTAGAAAATTGACTCAAAATAGATTTTCTAATTTACAATGAATCAAAAGAGAAAACATTAGACCATAGCAGAAGTGGCACAAATGTATCAAAAATGAAATGAATAAACATTTGAGGAGATTTATTATTAGAAATTGCAATAAATTTTGGAAAGATGAATTGATTTTAGTTAAAAGGTATAACTGACAATTTATTGGGCGGGAAGATGCATTATTTTCCAATTGTTATCCATCTACAGTAAAACTGATTTGTGTCCTATTGTATTTTATGGAAAAGGAGAGTGCAACTTTCAGTGATTTAGATTAAATGTATTAATCATAACCAAGCACTGTGAACTATATATCTACTATTAAAGAAGATTTTTGACATTTAATTCTGTAGCAATATTTTGGCTCTGTACCACTCTTCCTAAATCCAATTCCTGCTACAGTTGGCAGATTTCTCCCTTTTAATTTTATGAGGCTTAAAGTAGCATTTAACCACCCATGCGGTAAATAATGCGGGATTAGAAATATTTAGTGTTTTGTTTCCCTTTCAAGAGTGGTAATCCATCAAATCCAAAAATGTTCTCTAAAATTTTTCTATATTTTCGGCAATCTGTAATATATAGTATCATAAAAACCATAAAATTAAATAAAATGCATTACATAGCTAGAATAGATCTGCTTTTCTAAAGAACTGCGTTAACCTAAAAAAGCAGGTAAAATTCAGTTTCAACCAGAAGCACGAATCCTTATTGCAAAACAAAACAAAATTAAAATTAAAGATTAAAACAGGATACTTAATTAGAATCTTTTAATTTTGTTTCTTTAGGTAATGAATCTTAAGGAGTATGCAAATAATTTCTAAGTAGTTTAACCATTTAGCATCTATCTAAACAAGATACTGTTAGAAGTATTAGAATAATACAGAACAATTATTTAACATCTAGATGCTCTAGGTACGTGGGTAAGTGCTTCATAAATGTAAAACTAAATTTTAAACTTAATATATCATATGTGATGCATATTTGTTCCCAAGAAACACATTTAACTCATAATTTTTTCATACATGTGAGGCACAAGGCAAAAACGAATTGATTCATCTACAGGAGCTAATATTTCTAACTATAATTTAGAACAGTTACAAAACATTTTTATATTTAACATGTGAACTTAAAAATAATTAACAACTGCTGTTTAAAAAAGTATTTTTTATTATTAAATCAAAGTAACCAACAGAAGTAAAACTGACTTTAAACAAAATCAAATTCTAACTTTTACAATTTAATTTATATGAAATGCTAATTTTGGTTATTAATGATTCCAAATTATTATAATAATCACACTGTAACTGCATGTGGTGCTTTGAGATATATCAAAGTAATAAAGTAACCTGTCAAATGAGTAATTATCTATATTTAATCTATATATAAAACAAATGGCCCAGAAATGAGTAAAGTCTGTAATTCACTCAAGACACAGTGATGCTATATATTCATGGTTAGAACATCTAATTTCTTCATACATATTCATACCTTAATTCACTTAAAAAATTCATGATTATAATTGTTGTAAAAATAAAGTTTATGTCCTCCTAGTGACTAAATGAAATCAAGGATTACCTATTAGAAATAAGATCATCTAAAAAGAAAGTGTGTGTGTGTGCACATGTGTGTAAAGTACCTTTCCCATATATAAAGTGCCTGCTTTGCCCTCCTTGTCCTTCACAGTGCTCCACTGTGGAGCTGGGAGTTATATATTGAGAGAAATAGGATGAAAGAAAACGCATCCAGTCAGCTAGACAGCTAGCACCTTTAAGGAGCATGCCAAAGGAAAGTAAGGGCATTTCAGTAACAAATATATGATTACAGTAAGATGTTAAGGAAAGAGGGTGACTCTGAGATTACGTTCAATCAAGGAATGAGTTAGATTAACTGGTATTTCCTAAAAACAGTCAATTCCAAAAGTTGAGCAAGCACAGTTTTGAGAAGCTATATGAGGAAGAAGGATTAGTGAAGAAGGAACAGGTCTGATATTAGTATACATGAAAGGGGCTAATGCCAAATACGTGGCTTGAATTAAATTATTTATTTCAATATCATTTATAATTTTAAAGAGTAAAGTAAGAATTCAATAGTAAAAACCCTTGAATCTTTCCCCAAAAGGGGAACTCAATCAAATCTTGAGACAGGCAATGTTGTAAAGTTCACAAGTAATGTAAATTTCAAGTCTCAGTGTTTTCAAAAGTAACATTCGAAAAAGCAACATCACTATAGCTCTAGCTGAAAATATGGAAAAAAGTATATTTTTCTGAGAATTATAATTTGCAACAGAACTGGAGTTCAGAGATCTGTGATCCCCTTTTTTTTTTTTTTTTTGACGGAGTCTCGCTTTTATTGCCCAGGCTGGAGTGCAGTGGCGTGATCTCAGCTCACTGCAACCTCCACCTCCTGGGTTCAAGAAATTCTCCTGCCTCAGCCTCCTGAGTAGCTGGAATTACAGGCATGTACCACCACGCTTGGCTAATTTTTGTATTTTCAGTAGAGAAAGGGTTTTTACAAGCATGAGCCACTGCACCCGGCCAATCCTTCTTAATGTAGGTAATTCTTTGAAAATCTATTTGTGAACCCATAAAATGGATCCTACAAAGGTGCTCCTTATAAAACATTAAGTGATATTCAAATATTTACTATTGTCACTAACTTTTAAAATATATATATATATGTGTGTGTGTGTATATATGTGTGTGTGTATATATATATATATATATAAAAGAAAACTGACAGGTAACAGAATAATTTACTTTTTAATAAACTTGAGAAAGAAAAAACCTACATGTCACAGTAAGAATCTTTTAATATAACTTAGATCAAAAGATACCAAGAATAGGAGAGAAAATATTAAGTGGGGTGAAGTGGTAGAAGAAAGAATTGATAGAAAGAAGGATAAAGAGTATCTTTACATTATGAAAAATGATTACATTGAAAAATAAAACACATTTACAATTCAAAAAATTTAATTTCATAAACCAAACTCAGAATAATGATTTGCCCAGTATATTCATTAAATTGACCAAAATATCTGGCTGAGATATATTATTTTAGTGGGCAGTTAGGTTTATCAAATTTTTAAAAAATTAACTGGAAATATATATTTTACCCTTACAAGGAATGCTGTATAGCTTGATGGTTAAGTCCTTGGGAAATTGGCCACGAGGTAGTGTTAAAATCCTGTGACCTTGAACAAGTCATTTAAGCCATTTGTTCCTCAGTTTCCTGGTCTATAAGATGGAGAGGAGATAATATTGACCTAATTAGGCTTTTTGTGAACATTAAATGATTTGATATACATAAAAAGATTAGAATAAAACCTGGCAATTAATAAGAACTCAATAAATGTTAGCTATTATAATGAATAGTAATCAAATATTTCTGCCCTTTTATATTAGTTTAACACAAAAGCTGATATGAAAAATAATTTAATAATATTCTATAATGAAATATTATACTGCCAAACGAATGAAAATATAGGTATGGTTTAGGATCTCTCCATCATTTTTTTCAAGTGTATAAAGCAAGGTTAAAGTCACAGCTCTATTTGTACAGATGAGTATGGAAGGGACTGGGCACAGAGAAGGACTTTCTACTGGATACTTTCTACTTGAATTTTAAAACCTGTGTATTTATTATTTTAAAATAATGATAATTAAAAGAAAAGAACACTAGCTAGGACTTCCCAGGAAATCTAACACACTGATCATACATTTATTTCAGCTTCCTCCCAAAGCCCCATTAAAATCAATAGAATAAAAAGGTACAACTCCACAAGGACAAAGAAAACAGAAAAGAAGATACCAACAGACAAAGTATGTCAACAGGCCAGGTGTGGTGGCTGTAATCCCAGCACTTTGGGAGGCTGAGGTGAGAGGATCACTTAAGGCCAGGAGTTTGAGAACAGCCTGGACAATATAGCAAGACCCCTGTCCTTACCAAAAAAAAAAAAAAAAAAAATTAAAGATTAGCTGGGCATGGTGGTCAGTGTCTATAGTATTAGCTACTCAGGAGGGTGAGGCAGGAGGATCACTTGAGCCCAGGAGTTTGAGGCTGCAGTTAGCTATGAGGGAACTACTGCACTCTAGCCTGGGCAACAGAGTGAGACTCTTGTCTCTTAAAAAACAAAAAAGGCAAAATCACAGAAGATGAAAATCAAACAGATGTGAGGCTGACCGCTCAGCTTCTTCTATGTGCAACAGGGTGGGGAGAGGGTGGCAATAAAAGACAAGCTGACTGAAACACTACACTCCAGAGAAGTTCACAAATTGGAGGCTCTAGATACCTCTTAAACAGGCAATTCATGGATAGTCTATTTTTTAAAAAGTTGATCCCCAGATCCCATTTCTCAGCCCATATAGTCAAATATTACAACTTCTACCCTATATTCCTCCAGAAGCTCAAAACTGATTATATGAAAATGTTAAACTAGCAAGGGGCCATTCCTACAAAGCTCATACTCTTTTACTAAAATCAGGAAAATTCAGTGAAAACCTGCACAATGAACAAAACCTGTCCTTCTTTACAACAAGAACATTGGCTAGTGGACTCCATTGTATCCCCCACCCCAAAAAACAAAGGCATGTCATTCTCTCTCCAACTCGCCAAGGGAAATCCCTATGGACAGCAACACTTACAGATCCCCCAACCAAAAGGTCTAGCAAGCCCTGCATCTGCACACCAGGCATTCAATCATCTTTTTAATGTGCTGTCAACTAGAACTGCATATGCTATCATTTCATGAAGCACATAAAAGGGCAAAATGAAAACAATGAAAACCTTGGAAACCAGTATTTGTCAGAAAGAATGCTGTTGTTACTTAAAGTTACACTGGCAATATAACTAGTGGTGGAAAACTGCCTATAAAACATAGGGTCGGTGGGTGCAGTGGCTCACATATGTAATCCCAGCACTTTGGTAGGCTGAGGCGGGAGGATTACTTGAAATAAAGAGTTTAAGACCAGCCTGGACAACATATCGAAACCCTGACTCTACTAAAAATACAAAAAAATTAGCTAAGTGTGCTGGTGCATGCCTGCAATCCCAGCTACTCAGGAGGCTGAGGCACAAGAATCACGTGAACCTGCGAACTAGAGGTTGCAGCGAGCCAAGATTGCACTGTTGCAATCAAGCTGGGGCCACAGAGCCAGATTCTGTCATGAAAACAAAACAAAACAAAAAACCGTAGGTCATACCCAGTAAATACCCAGTAAATAACCATCAGCATTTAAAAAAAAAAATTTTTTTTGAGACAGAGTCTCACTCCGTTGCCCAGACTGGAGTGCAGTAGCTCAGTCTTGGTTCACTGCAACCTCCACCTCCTGTGTTCAAGCGACTCTCCTTCCTCAGCCTCCCAAGTAGCTGGGATTACAAGTGCCCGCCATCATGCCTGGTTAATTTTTTGTATTTTTAGTAGAGATGGGGTTTCACCATGTTGACCAGGCTGGTCTCAAACTCCTGACCTCGTGATCCGCCCGCCTCGGCCTCTCAAAGTGTGCGATTACAGGCGTGAGCCACTGTGTCCAGCCTAAAAAAATATTAAACACATACAATGTGCTAATAACTCCCATCATTGGAGCTATTGCATGTGCTAATAGGACTCCCATCATTGGGTACACATAGTTAAAGTAAGCAGATGGTTAACAATATAATATACTAGGTTATCTGTGAATGAATTAATGAGTGGCAGAGACAGAAGGTATAATGCCATTTCAGATAAAGTGACCTCAAAAGTGTGAAGAGTTGCGGAAGGTTTTGGAAAAAAGGTACAGAATTGAACTGATACCTGAAGAACATGAATCTAGCAGGAAGAAGTGAGGGGTACACTGTTGTGAACAGAGGTGTAATATGCATGCATATGGTTGAATATGGGAAGGCTGGAGAAAGCGTGGGGGCACTGAGAACATAACACCATCTGGAAAGGAGTGAAGTATTATAGGCCATAGGTGAAGAGGGAAAATAGAAAAGAACAAATCTGAATTTTATTAAGATGGTAATGGAAACTATTTCTTGGCACAGGAGTGACATGAGCATAACCACACTTTAGAAATGTTTACTTGGAGTTACGTGTGATATAGATTAGAGGCAGGAAAATCAAAAGACAGACTAGGGAGGAGGCTATAAAAATGTAAGGCTATGAGATACTACATTAGGGTAGTGATAGATGAAATTGAAAAGAAGGGGCTGCTGTGACAGATGAAGAAATAAGGCTCAGACTTGTCTAGATGTGGCAAGAGTGGAGGCAGACAAAGATAACACATAAAACCAAATGTTAAGTTGAAGGGACCAAAACCCACTTAGGATCAATGCTTCCCTTAACAAATGTTAGGTCTCTTTTTTTGCTCCCCCTTTCTCAATTTTCAGTAACCAAACTGTAAGGTACCTGAGGACAAATTTTGTATCCCCAGCCCCTTGAACAATGAAGACATCCTAAGTCTTCATGATATGTGAATACAGCTGAACCAAAAACTTTATAGTTGAAAACCACAATTAGGCAAGACATCAAGTTTCTGAGTCAAATGTTACATATACTTATTTTTTCATCTGACAAATGATATAAAATACTTTTGTGAATTTTTATGAGTATTTTTGTGAATTGAAAAATTAGAAGAATTTATTAAGGATACATTTAAATGAGATGAAATGTAAGTAATAAACGTTTAGTTTTTAAAGAACAATTTCTAGACTGAATACTTCAAAATCAATTCAAATCTAAAACATCTCAAAAAAACCAAATAGATACCATTAAATGTTACTACATAGTTATATGTCACTTAAAGATAAACACTCCTGCAAGTTCAGAATTGTATGGATCTGGAATACTTCAATAGTAAACTGTCTATGACCAAACATGAGATTGAAATACGAAGTTCTAAGAGGAAGATTAATGGCACAAGTCATTACTCCTTTGGTAAGAAAAAAAAAAATCATCAAATTGCCCCCATTAAGTACTGGTCAGTGTTTCAGATAATTGGGACTGAACAACAAAAATTTTACAAGTTTTATTGGCTTAAAACATACATAAGTACCTGTTGGCATCTCTGGTTTATCACAATCCCCTTTCCTGGATGACAGTCAACAAATATCTGGTTGGCATTCTCTAACTATAGTAAAGAAAACTCCTATCTAGATGATTTCATTATGAATTTTCAGTTCTTCAAATTGACCTTCAGTTGGAGGACTTGCAGGTGACTTCTGTATAGAAAGTGCTTGTTAAATATTATTTGGAAGTGTTCTACTCATCACTGATTTTGAACTTTTCTGATATTAGGTATCTGACATATCTGAAGGGAAAGTAGAAAACTGAATTTTATAGACCATCAGAATAATTGTATCAGCAACATAAAAGGCAGAAAAACAGAGTAGAAGGTTCCTAGAAAGTAAAATGTTTGCAGCATTTCTGTTTCCCTGATTTTGATTTAAAAAAAAAAAATAATAATAATGGGGACTATGGCAATGTCATCACCATTTTAAAAGACAACTAAAAAAAGGTGTTGTGTCTTCATCTGTGAAGTCAAATGGTCACCAATCAGCAGCCTTAATTTTGAAAGAAAGAGCATTTTAAAACATATTTCAAAGGTTTCTCAGGATACAAAAGATAAGTTTTAAAATGATAATCATAGTCTAAGAAGTATTTTTAGAAAACGTCACATTTGCAAATTCAATGTTTAAGAGATTCATTAAAAAGTCCATAGATCCTATATATCTCGAAAACAAAAAAGTAAAATAAGCCATTTCTTTACTAATAAAGGAATGACTTAAGAATTTGTATGCAAATACTAAACTGAGAAAAATAAAAAGCAGAAAGCATGGTATTTCATGCATTTTTAAAAAGGTAATAAAAAGACTAGTTGTACTGCATAATATTTAAGTAGCCATGAAAGCAGAAGAGTAAACTAGTAACCTCTGTAGGGAAGTTCTTACATATTAAATTTCAGGACATACATTATGATGAAATCTAAAGGGAACATCCAAAATGCTATATAAATATTTAGCAACTGTAAACTTTCTGTAAAAAAAAAAAATCATTCAAAAGTTACAAAGAAACGATAAATGTTTGAGGTGATGGACATCGTAATTAATCTGATTTATTACATATTGCACACATGTTTCAGAATATCACATTACCCCATAAATATGTATAATTATTACTGTCTCAATTAAAAAAATAAACATAAAGGCAAAAAAAAAAAAATTCAGAAGCATTAGCAGGAAAGCTGTACCTAGTAAACAAAAGTACCTTTTTTTGCTATTCACAGGCCTATCCATAATGACATTTAAAAGCTTTGCGCAATCTGATCAGGAATCACAAGAGATGGCTAAAACCTATCCCAACTTCTTGAATGAAAAGGGATGAATAATGTACGCCCTTGCTCCTTTCCCCAATTGTTACAATGGCAATTAGAAGAAAGGCACTAGACTGTCCAAGGCTGAAAATCCCAGCCTGCAAATCATATTCTCTCCAACCAACATCATATCCTATAATTCTCTAACACTTATCCTGCTTAATTTTCTCCATGTCCATTTTTATTTCCTTATTCTCCTCGCAATCTCCACCAGGTTTATTTTTATTCATTAAAATGTAAGTTTCGGCCACGCGCGGTGGCTCAAGCCTGTAATCCCAGCACTTTGGGAGGCCGAGACGGGCGGATCACGAGGTCAGGAGATCGAGACCATCCTGGCTAACACGGTGAAACCCCGTCTCTACTAAAAATACAAAAAATTAGCCGGGCGAGGTGGCCGGCGCCTGTGGTCCCAGCTACTCGGGAGGCTGAGGCAGGAGAATGGCGTAAACCTGGGAGGCGGAGGTTGCAGTGAGCTGAGATCCGGCCACTGCACTCCAGCCTGGGCGACAGAGCAAGACTCCGTCTCAAAAATAACATAACATAACATAACATAACATAACATAACATAACATAACATAACATAACATAACATAAAGTAAAATAAAATGTAAGCTTCAAGAGATCATATCTAACTTGTTCATCACTAACACCTGAGGCCCAGCAGTATCTGATACTGGTATTACCTAGTATCAAAAATCTTTGCTAAACGAATGGATGTCATGCAAGAGTTGATCGGAATATCAAGTCCAGTAAAAATTTAAGGGTTCAGTCTAGTCTATGGATCCTACCTACTGTAGAAAAGGCATGGATCTTAGCCTCCTGATATAGTCTTAATGAGTAATTATCTAATGTACTCTCTACACTGCTGCCCATGTAATCTTTTAAAAAACAAATCTGATCATCTTTAACCCCTTGGAGATTACATGGGTTCACATGCATTCCCATGGACCCCAACGTCCATAAGGACCTAACCCCTGCCCACATTTTCAGCCAAACCTTCCCTGCTACATACCACTCCACACAAGCATATCTTATATCTCAGTAATACTGGATTCACGGTTTCCTGAATATCCCAGGCTGTTTCAAACTTAATCCTTGACCATGCCTTTCCATCTACCAATTTCCCTACCCAATCAGTTGGTAAGTTCTAACTTATTCTCGAAGTCTCAGCTAAAAAGATCAACCTCCTTTAAGAGGCTTTCTCAGAGTTTTGCTAAGTTATATGAGAAAGGAGGGGAAAGGAATATAAGACATACAGAGGATATTATCACAGCTGAACTAAAAGAGCAATGTGACAGCTATGAGGCACATTGTAAAACAGGTTGGAGAGATGAGGGACCATGGAAGTCAGGCAGGGAGAATAAGCTGAAACAGAGGAAGCAAGCAGACCAAAAGGTGCTAGAATTAGATTAGCAAAAAGGTATTATAGACTATCTGAGAAACATACAAAGGGAAGAAAGGGTGAAAATGGAGAATTGGGTTCCAGTGATTCATCTGATGGAAGCAGTAAAACATTTCATTATCACTTTTATTATGGCACACATCTTGATTGTGCTTGCCATTCAGGATACAAAGAATGCTTGTGAGTATTTCAAAAATAACTCACACTTTGTAACCAGTCATTTTGTAACCAAGAAATGAAGACTACTTTGTGAAGCGAATTTATTTATATTTATTAATATTAGCAACATGACAGAAATATAACTTCCGTATCATATTAATTTTGGCTTGTCAAAGGAAGAACACACAATAAACTGTTTAAGTTGTAAACATAAATGTATATTATAGATGTGTTAATAAGATTAATGAAAATATATATCTGTAAGTAGCCTGTAGAAAAGTATCTGGCACATAGTAAGTAAGCAACATTGTGTCTGTAGTAATTACTAAAAATACTACCATTCACTTTGCAAGGTTCCAGATTTCTGAAGCATCACAAACTCAAATGACAATGAAGTCTTTGAAGTCAAGCCAATTCAAAGACTAAGTTATCAGAGAAGCAAGAACCAATATTTTAAATATATGGAAAAATATATGTTGTCAATTTTGGTAACATTAAAATACCAAGATTGAACACCTGTTCATGTAATTTTTCCTAAAGGATTTTTAAGACTAAATATGGAGAATATAATAAACATTAAAATACTGTTAATTAAATGAACAAATATACTACTGTATTGGCACTATTTAAATTTGTAAATATCTGCTCTTTTAATAAAGCACAATACAATAAGAATATCAAGACAGATACCATTTAATAGAACTGAATGAAAAATTGTTCAAGTCATATTTTCAAATAACTGTGGATATTAAATTTTTATGATATTGAATCTACAGTTGTAAATGACATCAAAATAGAGAATTTATTTATTTATTTTTATTTTTTTGTGATGGAGTCTTGCTCTGTTGCCCAGACTGGAGTGCAGTGGCATGATCTCAGCTCACTGCAACCTCCACCTCCCGAGTTTAAGTGATTCTCCTGCCTCTGCTTCCCTGGTAGCTGGGATTACAGGCACATATTATCACGATGCCCTGCTAATTTTTGTATTTTTAGTAGAGATGGGGTTTTACCATGTTGGCCAGGCTGGTCCTGAACTCCTGACCTTAGGTGATCCGTCTGCCTTGGCCTCCCAGGGCTGTGATTATAGGTGTGAGCCACCACGCCTGGCCCAAAATAGAGAATTTTAAATGAAAGAGACTGTATTAAAATGTCTTTTGTAAAAGAAATATTTATTATAATTCTATTAAGTTGTACTTTTCTAAGATACAGAATCAAGTTATTTCAAAATAAGTTATTTTAAAAAGTGTCAGTTTCTGGCCGGGCATAGTGGCTAATGACTGTAATCCTAGTACTTTGGGAGGCTGAGGTGGAAGGATCACCTGAGGTCAGGAGTTTGAGACCAGCCTGGCCAACATGGTGAAATTCCGTCTCTACTGAAAATATAAAAATGAGCAGAGCATGGTGGCACACGAAGGTGGTCTCAGCTACTAGGGAGGCTGAGGCAGGAGAATGGCTTGAACCCAGGAGGCGGAGGTTGCAGTGAGCCGAGATCGCACTACTGCACTCCAACCTGGGTGAGAGTGAGACTCCATCTCAAACAAACAGAAAAAAAAGTATCACTGTCTAATGTGAAATCTTGATCTTAAACTGATTTTGAAATAAGATAAACACAAAATTAATATATAGTAATAGATTAGATTATACATGATATATATTTAAAATATAAGTTTAAACACATTTTCTTCTTGTATTCTCCAAAGTATCCCAAAATGTCTTATGGATACAAACATGTATCAGTTCACAGGGGTTAAAATAAAGCATTTCACTAGTGAATTCCACTCAAAAAATGTTAATCAGTCATGGTCAAATTACAGTTGAGGACATAGGCTGTGGGTATTTTTAAAAATCATTTTAGATTTTCTTTCTATCAAAAAAGTTTTCCTTTCTCTTCGACTATCAAGTTCCCTTACGTAAATCAACTGCATTTTAAATGGCCCTTCTGGCCTAGTGTGATGGCTCGCGCCTGTAATCCCAGCACTTTGTGAGGCTGCGGCCAGTGGATCACCTGAGGTTAGGAGTTGAGACTAGCCTGGCCAACATGGCGAAATCCCGTCTCTACTAAAAATACAAAAATTGGCTGGCGTGGTGGCAGACGCCTGTAGTCCCAGCTACTGGGGAGGCTGAGGCAGGAGAATCGCTTGACCCTGGGAGACAAATGTTGCAGAGAGCTGAGATCTGCCACTGCACTCCAGCCTTGGCAACAGAGCAAGGCTCTGTCTCAAAAAAAAAAAAAAAAAAAAAAAAAAAAATTAGGGGCCGGGTGCGGTGGCTCATGCCTGTAATCTCAGCACTTTGGGAGGCCAAGGTGGGCAGATCACAAGGTTAGGAGATCGAGACCATCCTGGCTATGGTGAAACCCCATCTCTACTAAAAATACAAAAAGTTAGCCGGGCATGGTGGCAGGCACCTGCAGTCCCAGCTACTTGGGAGGCTGAGGCAGGAGAATGGCATGAGCCCTGGAGGTGGAGCTTGCAGTAAGCCGAGATCATGCCACTGCACCCCTGCCTAGGCGACAGAGACAGACTCCATCTCAAAGAAAAAAAAAAAAAAAATTAAAAGGCCCTTCTGTTTTAAAAGGCTATAAAGTAGACTAAATATTCCTACTCTAGTTTCCTAAGAAACAACAAAAGTTGAGCAGGACATACAGAGTAAATCATTACAGTATGATGTCATTAACAAAATGTCACTCATGTAATCCTGGTTTTCTAAGACTTCACAGAATAAAATACAATACTCTTTTTCTCTTATAGAATGAACTGACTCAAGATGCTAAACAGATACAAATTATTGTGTTCAGGGTTTTTGTACAGTGAATGTAAACAGTATGTTTATTTGTATAGCATGATAAATTGGATTAAGAGCTAATGTTCACTTTTTTTCAGATTTTTGAACTTGATAAACATGTATAAATAGTCAATTAAATCAGATTCATTTTCTTTGGCAGAATAACCACCAATACCAGCACCAATGCATTCTTATTCCAACCATACAGAAAAGTGGACTGAGGCAATTATAAAACTTTTAAACAAATTCCTATCACTCTTATATAAAATTTCTATGTAATATTTATGTTGGCTTTCAACAACTGTGTTTTAAGCTGAGTCATTTATTTCCTGATCTTTCAAAAGACTACACAATTTGAATGCTGATTTTCAGTAGACCAATGTAACACCTGTTGAAAGACCATTAATTCAAATCAAAAAAGAATTTTAAAAAGCTCTGACCTACAAAAAACACTAATTTTTTAGGATGCATAGGAATAGAATATATCTTGGCTAACTGGAAGGTATGCTTACGTAAGTTTACTTGGATTCACTTTATAGGTACTATATCCCAAAACTGATTCTGGCATCATTATTCTCAGAAATATTATTCTGAATTAAGCTTAATGCACAAACTATGGAAATGTAAGAGATTCAGGCTGAATCTCCTGGATAATAGCCTCAGCATATCCCTTGAAATTAATTACCATTTGCTTCATTCTCCTAAAAGTGGAGAATAAGAGATGCTAGTTAGCTGTTACAAACTGGTACTTTACTAGGATGGCAACAGTAATTCCTCTCAACACAAAAATCTCAGGACTCTGTTTGCATGCACATGAGCATAATTAATTAAACAAATCAGGTAGGTCAAGTAGATAAGGACCCAAATCTCCTGAACAGTATAGGTTCAGGAATAGCTATTAGGCCTTCTCCCTCCATCATTTAAGCTACTCATTTAGCTTAAATGATGGAGGGAGAAGGTCTATGTGCTCTGTGGTCAGGAGAAGAGTATAGAGCAGTTTCTCAGTTTGCAGTTAAGTTTTGAGATTTAGTGGAGTGGCTGTCAACCTAAATATTTGAAACTATGATTCACAGACCATATTAAAGAAAGAGGCCAGTTCAAATATAAATGAGGTATAAAAGAAACATAAAAGAATGCCATATAAAAAGCTTTAAATATTAAATGTAAAGGCAAATTTTATATAAAATATGAACAAGCCAGTTGCGGTGCTTCACGCCTGTAATTCCAACACTTTGGAGGCTTGAGCCCAGGAGATGGACACCAGCCTGGACAACATGGCGAAACCCCATCTCTACTAAAAATATAACAATTAGCCACATGTGTTAGTGCACACCTGTAGACCCTGCTTCTCAGGAGGTTGAGGTGGGAGCATTGCTTGAGACTGGGAGGTTGCGGCTGCAGTGAGCCTTGATTGTGCCACTGCACTCCAGCCTGGGCAACAGAGCAAGAACCATCTCAAAAAAAAAAAAAAAGAAAGAAAAACCAGAAAAGTTTAAGGTCCACAATTCTGCACTTTGACTCATGATACAAATGTTCTCTAAGTACCAGGTATTGTGTTTAATATATCTAATAATAGTAACTATCATTTATTTAATATATATTATGCACCAGAGATGGTGCTGAGCCCATTATGTATACATAATCTCATTTAAAAACCTGATGACACTTATGCAAAAGTAATTATTGTTGGTATTTAACAAAAGGAGGGAAGAAGGTTCAAAATGTAACTACAACTAAACTAAAAAGAAGAATCAGAGTGTGGATTCACAAAGGTCTGACTTCAAAATCTATAAATTTTCTACAATAGCACTTTGCTCTCTATAAAACTAAATAGAATCAATCTCGTTGCCATTGTGGATTCCATATTTTTAAGTCGGCCTGCTTGCTAAAATTTATTTGTTAAACCCAAAATCAATACTCACAATTTCTGACTATTGTAGTCATTCAGCAACACGTACAGAGCAGTGAAAAATGTTGAGTTGCCTGACATACCTGTGCATCCCTACCAGAGGTCAGCGAGGTGACTTTCTTCCTACTTGTTTAAACTATCATACTGTAAACACATGTTCTTTTTGTAGTCTAAATTAGTACCAGATTTTTTTTTGCATTGCTGTGCTTTTTGTGGGTGATTATTCTGTTTTAAATAGCCTCTTGTATAGTGCTGAGAAATGCCGTCTAGTGCTCCTAAGTGCAAGAAGGCTGGGATGTGCCTTATAGAGAAAAGACTTGATAAGCTTTGTTCAGACATAAGTTATAGTGTTATTGGCCATGAGTTCAATGTTAGTATATCAACAATATATATTAAATATCTTTAAACACAAACATAAAACAAAACAAGGTTATCTATTGATCAGTTGGTAAAAATGTTGTGACCAGAGGCTCGCAGGAACCTAACTCTGTCTTTCCCTTAGGAGCCATGATTCGGTATTCCCTAATTCAATGTTTTCAGCAAATGTATAGAATACAATTATGGCAAATAGTCAGAATCAACGATAATACAACTGAAAACTTTCCCCCAAAAAAGTTTACATAGATATTTCAGTAAAAGATTCTCCCTCTGTCATTATACTTCAAAGATACTACCTCATTATATTTATGCAGTCATCATTCATCTGCTTAAGAAACCTTCTATTGGCCTTCTGTTTAATGGGTTGCAGTTCCATGTGTTTGACTTTGCTCAGAAAATTAATCTGTCTTAAAAACAATCTGGCTTTCCAGTGTGAAAGTTTAAGGCCATTAAATTTCACTTCTTATTATCAGATGTCACAGGTACTGTGTAAAGATGACTGTTTTGTGAGCTTATGATTTTTTTTTTTTTTTTTTTTTGAGATGGAGTCTCACTCTGTGGCCCAGGCTGGAGTGCAGTGGGGTGATCTCGGCTCACTGCAAGCTCCGCCTCCCGGGTTCACGCCATTCTCCTACCTCAGCCTCCCGAGCAGCTGGGACTACAGGCGTCTGCCACCTCGCCCGGCTAGTTTTTTGTATTTTTTAGTAAAGACGGGGTTTCACCGGGTTAGCCAGGATGGACTCGATCTCCTGACTTCGTGATCCACCCATTTCGGCCTCCCAAAGTGCTGGGATTACAGGCTTGAGCCACCGCGCCCGGCCAAACTTATGATTTTTAAAACTACATATTATAGTTACACATAATATAAACAGCATAAGCAACAAGAACAACAACGAAAACTTAGCAAAGGAAATCGGAGAAATATCAGCACAAATTGGAACTCTTACCTTTCTTGCCCAAGTCAGAGATTTTATTGGGAAAAAAAAAAAAATTACAGTACTTAAAAATCCAAACAAGGACAATTTAGGGTTGAAAGAAAGAAAACCCAAAGGAGTCCATTGTCTTCAGTAAAATTGTAAATACAAAAAACATAGACCAGAAAAACAGTTTATGGCCTAATGCACTAGTTCCATGATAAACACACATATATAGTATATCTCCATCAAGTGAAACTTAATCACCTTTTTACAATTTAGAGAGGGAAGGCAGCTTTTAGTATGGTTAAGCCATGTATCATCAATACCATGAAGCTAGCCTATCAGTTGTAATAGCTTCTATAAAATACCACAGTGAGATTGCGATAAGCCTAGAAAATGGGCTACAAATCCCAGCTATGCTCAAGCAAGCAGTGAACCAAAAATAAAAATAGGTAAAACTGAACCAAGAACTAGATAGCATTCATCTAGATTCATGATTGATAAGGCAAAGTTCATAGGCCAAGGTTTTAAAGTGACTTATTCAGATCTAAAAGACAGTCATTATACAAAATAAAACAAAAGCATTTATGTAATTCAGAAAAAAAACATGAATTTTTCACTCCAGAGACACAGCACAGAAAAGCTTACTTACAATTACCAACACCACACTATTGTACCTTTAAATATCACTTTAAATATGCAAAGGTAAAGAGACTCAAAGTTGCACTTTACCATTTTTAATCTCTCCAAATTAGACGAGCAATCTAAAAGGAGATGTCACACATTCCTGCTTAATGCATTTGCTGAAATCTTTCAGATTTTAAAAACTTTAGGTAAAAGCAATGGCAACTTGAAGTTTCTTTTCCAATCATATTTAAGTTAGCCATTAAATGCTGAATTAACAATCCATACAATAATATAAAAATACACATATTAAATCACATTGTTTTTCATTATTGAAGCTTAATAAAAATATCATTTTAATATAACCATTTTGAAGAACTCAAATGGTCTGAACTTATTATAGTGTCTAAATTATACCATCAATAGAAACATTACATTTTCCCCCCGGTTGGTGAAAATGAGCTCATGCAAGTATTTCTGACACTCACAGTGACACATATGGTCTGCCATTCTAAAGATGTACAAGCAGCTCTCACTTTTAAACATGACAATATGATTCAGAATCACACAGTATTTGTTAAAAATACCAGCTTTCACATGTTTCATTAAGCTCTAAACCAAAATAATAATTTTGATGTGTTTCAGGTATCAGACAAAGCAGATAATTTAAAAGGTAAATGATTCTACTACTGCAGACTAGTTATCACTGTGGCTAATTTAGAACGAGGATGATTTTTGCAGTACAATGAAAGCTATACTATAAAATACAATGAGTTTGCAATACAGAGCAGATTACCCAAGTAGAAAGGAAGCTGAACAAAATACAAACTCCAGCAAAGATTATCAACCTCACCTACTACTCATCTTAGCCCTTGTTAAAGTACCCTGAGTAAAATGCAAATATTTTAAATAATGCTGGTTATATAAGACGTCTCTAAAAATGAACCATAAATGTCAATGCATCACGATTTTTATTTACAACAGTCAGATATGTAAAAATTAATTCTTAATCAGTCACAATATAAACATTAAGGAATACTTGTCAGATCTGGAAGTTTAAAATTTTCTAGCTTTGTTAGCATTTTGGCAAAGCAAGTATACATAAATGGATTCAATGTAAAAAAAATCATAAAAGAGAAAAATATATAATTTACAGTAGTTTCTATCCACCCTGGGCCAACCTAAATCCCTAGAAAGCCTCCCCAGTCAGGTTCACTTCTGACTAAAAGTTAGAATACCAGTCCTCCAGCAAAAACAGCCCCATCTTTTCATCAAAGAGGCTCTCACTTCAATGATATTCCTCCAGGGAAGAGGACAGGAGCCAGGTTCCCTCGAATGTCATTCCCCAGATGTTCAAAACGTAACTAATTTATTAGCATTAGAAGATTTGGTTTATAGGGGAATCTCACTGGTCCAGTTTGTAGCCTACAAAAAAATGGATTATTTTTAAGTTTAACATTAGAATATGAATAAAGGATGAGGATGTGGCTTTTTATTCCATAGAAATGGAAACATTTCCAAACATGACAATTACACAAAAAAAGTATGCCTACCATTGAAGTTGGAGTCCCTCCAGATTTTTTAATATTCTTTGAAGACATTCCATGAAGGCGACTGAGTCTAGCTTGGAAACCTGGAAAATCAAAGTACTCAATTTAGAAGTTTTCTATGATCGCTGAAGCATAGAAGAAGAAGATCCTATCAACAGAGAATGAAAAGTAAGTTGGTGGTGGTGGTGAATGCCATGAATATTATTTGGGAAAATGCAAAACTCACACTTAAAGAAACTGAAGCAATACCTAGCAAAGTACTAATGTAGTCAGCCCTTAACTAACCAGTGTTTAATCACTAGAGTAATAAATACTCATTTTCTTTTCTCCCAATTCATGTTCCTATCATTTCAACATTTTCTCAATACGTCTAGCAAGAAAGCAAGTCAATTTTTCAAATAATTTGAAAGCATGATAAATGTAGTAGCTATATCAGTGGCCAATATGTTTCTTTACAGCATCTTGTCTTTACATTCTTTAATTTCCACTTTATCTTATCCTCTTTGAATGAATATTCCTAGATTGACCTTAAACCCATTATATCTACCAGGGAGCCAGTGCTACTGACCTCTTCTGCTTGAGTGTGACATAAGGGGAAAAGAACCAGTTAAGATACTTTCAAAGACAGGATCTGGTAAATTTTTGTCTAGCTCAGTAGGATCTTCCTTTTCCCACCAGGGCACGACTCCAGTGATACCACATGCTCCACCTGATTCCTTTTCATAGAACCAGTCACTCTGTTCATCATCACCTGTATAAATACAAGAAACCCCCCCACCAAAGATTCAGTTTTATCATCCAGTTACACAATTAGCCTTAGGTAATAAAAATACAAGATGACAGTTAAATGTGAATTTAAGATCAATGACTAACTTTTAATATAAGTATATAATACTTGCATTAAATTTTTAGTGGAAATATGTCTAAGTATTGCATGGGACATACTTGTACTAAAAAATTACGTGTTATTTACCTACAATTTAAATTTAATTGGGGATCCTATGTTTTATTTGATAACTGCATATATAATCTATAAGGAAAACTTTTTATTTTATACCACAGCTTTCCTTAAGAAATATTATCTTAAGACTGTAAGAAACTGTCGGCAACAAAAACACAAAATTTTATGTTTTGGAACCAATTTTAAAATGTGAAAAACAATAATAAGCTGGTTAATCCTTTGGCAAAACCTATTAGAAAATCCATTGAAGTTACTACCCCTTCCAACATTAAGAAAAAACAAACCTTAATCTGCTCCCGGGAATTAAAAAGTGTTAAAACTGTAGAACCCTTGCTTTGCAGTAGATATGGGTATATAATTAGCTTAATTTCATGATTTGTATGGAGTATAAAAGGGGAAACAATCATGAACAGATGTGACTAAATGAAATTAATCCCATTAAGCTAATTAAGAAATTGTTTTGAAAAAGTTGATTTTAAACGAAAAGTTAGAAATACCTTACTTTAAGGTAGTTAAATACCTTAGAGTTTATGAAGAAAGTATATTAAATAAGTGAGATGTTTTTGCCCAACACTGTCCAATAATTCTGACTTTTGGGAACATCCATGAGTGTAACCATGAAACAATAAATGATCAATTGAAAATTCAGTTTGAAATGTGCCATAGGTGAGAATCAGTATTTTGTTTTTTGAACAAAAAGTAGTTATGAAGAGACAAAAATACAGAAGACAGATGGCTTTTAAAAGAAAGAGAGTCAGGCCAGATATGGTGGCTCATGTGTGTAATCCCAGTACTTTGAGAGGCCAAAGTGGGAGGATCATTTGAGGTTAGGAATTCCAGATCAACCTGGGCAAGCTAGCGAGACCCTATTTTAAAAAGATTAAAAATTAGCCGGGCATGGTGACATGCACCTGTGTACTCCTAGCTACTCGGGAGTCTGAGGCAGGAGGATCCCTTGAGCCCAGCAGTTTGAGGTTACAGTGAGCTACGATCGTACCACCAGCACTCCAGCCTGGATGACAGGGCGAGACCTTGTGTTAAAAAAAAAGAGAAAAAAGAAAAGAAAAACAGAAAGAAACAAATAGCATTTTGAAGATGATCTGAGATTCATTAAAGTCTCCTTCCCTTGATTATGAGAAGACACCACTAATTCTGGTTTCTAAGAGGGTCATCGTGATTGTCATAAACTGTTTCCCTTTAGAGAAAGATATTTCTGATTTCTAAAATCTCTTTCAACAAACGTCTTTAAAGGAAAACTAAAAATACTCTTAAGTTTCAGTTGAAAATTATTTTATGAGAAATAGCTATATTTCAACTAAGATGGAATCGAAACTTAAAGGCATTTCAAAAACTAGAGTCACCAGCTTGTTTCTATTGGGGAATTCATAAAAAAAATTTTTTTCAAAAAACACAATGAACAGCACTTAGATATCAGGACTTTCACTGAGCTTTATATTAAAATTACACAGATCAGGTTTAAGCATAAGAAAAAACAGGGCCTCACTTGAAACTGACTACTATATATCTGAATTCCAACACTATTACAGAAAAATAAAGTTATTTTATTTTTGATGTAATACACAACTTTATTCTTCAATAGGCAAATCAAATAGTCATTGGTTAAGAACTTGCTCTGAAGTCAGACAGACTAGTTAGAATTCTAGTGTTCTACAACACCAGGAAAGTTACTTCAACTCTATTAGAGTCAGTTTCTTCATTTCAAAAAACTGGGAATCTCAAAGGGATTTTAAGAATTAATTAAGAACTTAAATGCAAGAAAAACACTTAGCAATGTGAAACATAGTAAGTTCACAGTAAATGCTAGCATATCATTGTAAGGCCTTCCATCCTTATTAAAGATTGATAGGCTTGTCAAAGTTTTTTTTAATTTTTTTCATTTTATTTCATTACCAATATCATGTTTATAATACAATCCTGAGGAAAGATCTGTATTTTAATGAGAATTTAAGTATATTATCAAAGTAGTTACCCTCACATTTAGTCCCAGCATTCTAACATATTTCAGCAAAGTATCAACTTCAAAGTCCATGGCCTTTCAAATAGTTACGTACCTATTCATCTAAGACAAATAGTTTACAAGTAGGCAGAAAAGAATGATCACTTCATTTACGTTTTTTTGTACTGCCAAAAGGATGAACAGACTAAGAAAAAAAAAGTGTAGGCGGCTACTACTTTGTCCTTTTCTTATAACATCATTAAATAAATTTATAATTTAAAATTTATGTTAGTGTTTTTCACTTGGAACTTACTGTCTTCCACTAATGTATTCTTAAGAAAGGAAGAGAATGTTTGTGATAGGTATTTGTCTGTATTAATTTCATGATTTGTGTGGAGTGTAAAAAGGGAAACAATCATGAAGAGGTGTGACTAAATGAAATTAATCCTATTAAGGATTAATCTTGCTCCTTATTAAGGTGTTTTAAATTTTTCATAGCTTCAAAATACTGCCATGTTAATGACTGAAGCTTCCCGAAGTTTCAAAGATGGAAAACATATAAGTTGCAAGACATTTCCGTTTAACGGTTTACAATATTGAATTCATAAAAATCATCTAATTACTTACAAACTGGATAGAATGAATTAATGTCACAGTTGAATAAAAATGACAAATGACTTGGAAATCCACCTTTATGAATGCTTAAACAGTTTTAAGTACATTTGGAATTAGGTAGAGAATGAGAACCGGTTTCTTTCAAATTTGCTAAAAGAGAGAAAATCAAAAAGGTACGTAAAGCTTTCTCAAACAAGATAATCCTTCCTTAATATTATTAGCTCTACATACTAGCTTTTGGAGATAATTGATTACTTAGGTCATGAAGGCAGAACACCTTCCATAGCATATAAAAAAACAGCTATGATACTAAATCCTAGTTCACTAAGTAATGTGTGTAAGGTAAATGGATTGCAGTCATCAACTTATGAAATAACAAGTAATAAGCACAACTTTAGAATGAAGAAGATTTTCCACAGAGAGAAAAAAATATCATTTCAGTACCTTGTCTTCCCTCATCATTGGTAAACAATCCAGCATCAGTACTGCTGAGACTGCTGGAATCACTGTAATAAGGAAAAAGAAAGAAACAGATCAAAAGAACAATTGATCTCTCAGTCATAAAATTTTAAAGAGACATGGCAGCTTAGAGATAGATGGAACTTAAGCCTGACAAAGATCTGAAAGAAAATAAGATGATTTTTTTAAAAATCAAACTGCTAATATCCTGGTTCCATTCACTACAGAGCATATTATTTTTGGCACATAAAACCACAGGAATCTAATGGGACCCTGACAGTAAGCCAGATGTGACTGCAACGAGACGCTGACACAATTGATGCATTTTATTATGTGCTTTCATCAAATGCTCACTGCTCCTTTCTTATGCCACGCAATTCAGCTTGAGCCTGGAACACCACTGCTCAATAAAATGTGAAAAGTCTCAATCAAAAGCAGGCTAAGCCTTTTTTCAGCACATGAAATACAAGGGACTAGGATGAGATTACTTTTCATAACCACATTTGCAAATATTCTGGAGAAGACATTACTTAAGAATTCACAACAACTCTATTAGTTTGCAAGGAAGAAAAAAGTTAAAAATGGTGATAATTCATTATATCGAAGTTAAGGTCACTTTTAAGCAAAACAAAAGAATATTACAAATATTAAGGGGGGAATGTGAAAAAATAACACAGGCTCTCATTGCTACCACAGAAGCTCCAGAGTCAAATCTAACATACAAATAAAACAAACAGTAGATATTTGAATAACATAAACAAACTGTTACTATTAGTTCTAATAGAAGTAATGCTTATATGATGGTCTAGTTTAAAATATCAGGAGAACAAGGTCATACAATGAGAGGCTTAGCTTTTAAAGAAAATTTAGTGATGTTCTTTAAAAATTCTCATGTATTTTATTTTTACCATAATTCTTAATTTTAACCAATCACGAAATCATCCCTTTTTTAATTAAAATATTTAAATTGAGAAGTTTAGGATTAAAATTATAGGTGAGATCTAAATCCACATACAATTTCTGAATATAATTTCAGTTTCTGTTTGATTTCTTAAAAAATAAATATTAATGAAGAATATAGGAATTTCTTAAGAGGCACATTCTTCCAAGGAGTTCTGAATTTAGACCTCTCTCTAGCTTTCTTCCAAATTAAGTGCTGTATGAAGCTCCCTATGTTGTGCAATTGGTAATGAAAAAAAAATTCTCTAAGAGCATCACAACCATATCTTCTTATTTACAAATATATATGGTCTTCTATGCACCATAATATGAGAGTATTAAAATCACCTCAGAAACTATCTTTCTGACATTTTGCTGTCTAAACTACTATTGATACTTTCCTCTTTCCTGTGTGCCCCCCATTAACACAACTCAAATGAAGGGTCTTATATATACCTCAGGTCACAATTCCTTTTCTGAAACCCTTGAGGCAAAATGTATTTAAAATTCTGAATTATTCCAATTTCAGCAAGGTATATTCTAGACTGCCTCAGAGGAGTCTGGGATAGTGCTCCATAAAACAGATTAATATATTTTTTTCAATTAAATGAATGAATATCCACAGTAAATACAGGTCAAATTAAATTTGGCCACAAATGAATTAGTTTTTCATAACTCTTCAGAGTTCAGATTTGCAGACAAAGCATTATGAATTGATAAGCTATTTTTTCTAGACCATGATCTTCTAATCTGAATTCAGATTTACCCCGCTCTAATCTATTCTACATACAGCTAGGTTCATCTTTTCAGAATAAAACAAGTTGACTAAAAGCAATATGATATTCTGAAATCAAAAACAGGATATTAAAAAATAGCAAAGGAAATTCTAATAAACTGTGAACTTTACTTAGAAATGTATCAATTTTGTTTCATTAATTGTGAGAGATTAACCATAGTAATGTACAATATTAACAATAGGAGAAAGTGGATTTGGGATATATGGGAATGTGATATACATGAACTCTCTGAACTATCTTTATAGCTTTTCTGTAAATTTATATTTATTCAAAAAAGTAGTTGATAAAGTATGTACACACACACACACACACGTGTATATTATAGAACAGTCTTCTATTTAAAAATCTAAAATTACTTCAATACTTGTTGAATTAAATTTAGATTTCGATTTTAAGACTTTCTATGGATGGGCCTCCATCTAAATCTTCTTATTCCCATCTCTGGTCCTTTCGTTTATGTTCTTTTCACAGTGGTATGCTTATCTCCACTCTCTTCCCTCTCCACCTGTCCAAGCTCTTGAAGATATAAAGAAATCAGGATTCCTTATTTTCCAGCTCTTAGTCCTTAATGATGCTTGTTCTACTTTGAGGTATGTCGACATGTATGTATACAACATGTTTCTTTATTAACATTTCACCTTATTGGTATCCAGAGTTGCTCCGTGTACATTACGTATGTGTTTCTATGTTCAATAAATCAGAACAAGAACTTAAATAGAAGCAAGCCTTTTACTTTCAGCAGTTGACAGTCATTACGGCTTACCTCCAAGGACACCCTTTCCTTGGAGATTCACCTTTTTGGAGTGAATTTTATAACATGGTATTTGGATTAGAATATATTCCACATACGCTAGATGAACAAATATATGTACGCTAATACCAATCACTTGCCCCAATTTGTTCAATTCCTATATTTTCTGTAGAGTCCTCTTTCTCATTCATCCTCTCAAATACAGTCAGTCAGCCTCCCGTCGATTCTAACTCTTAAAATTGGTCTCAAATACTCTCAAATACTTAGTTCTCTCTGTTATCATATCATAATTCACCTCCCACTTAAGCCTGGACTGGAGGTCAAAGATAAACAAAATACAGCTGTAAATATCACACTATCTTGAAAAAATGTAAATCAGCTTGAGTTTCTTCAGTGTTAAAAATTCTTCACTGATCCCATTAACTATAAGATGATAAAATCCAAACTATTTACTGTAGCACATAGACCTCTGAGAAATGCTTTTTGCCGTAATTCTGATCCCATTTTATTTCTGGTAAAAACGAAGTATGTATACTTCCCCAAATACACCACTTTCATTTCACAGTTCATGCCTTTGCACAAGCTGTTCGCTCTCTACCTATGGATGCCACTTCCCTCTCTTGACTCCCTCAATTCCTGAACAAGTCTTAGTACTTGCTTTAAAGCACAGCTCCCTTAGGAAGTCTTCCTTCACTAATACTTTCCACTCAGCACATTTCGTTTTTATCATTTGCTTGTCTGGCTATTCCAGACTATGCAGCTGTTGAGAACTGAGTCTCCATTATTAGTCCAGGTGCCACCAGTGAAGAGTAAATAGTAGTTAATCATCAAATGTTTGTTAAATCTGACACACACACACACACACACACACACACTCCACACAGTGAAGTTTCTCTTATTTATCTATCAACCCCAAGGAAATATAAAGCTTTTTGTAGTAGGAAAGCTTTGGAAGTAATTTTGAAAACACTTATACTTGTTACCAAAATACCTTAAATATTTAGCAATCTTTGCACAGAAGGAATTTGCACCTAACTTTTCAGTGACAACAGAAAATAGTTTATAAATAAGTTTTACATCAGAGAAAATACATATTTTTAACATTGATTCAAGAGTAAAAAACATACTCTGAAAACATGTACCTGGGCTGTTTGTGGACTGCCAGGTAGCCTGATCATGCCTAGTGGATACTCAAATACTTTTTACAATGAAAAGAAATGAAAAATGGGAGTTTGATCTCATTTCCATTGCCAGTTACATGTCCTATAAAAAAGCAGATCAATAAAAGCCAGAAATTAAAAAAAGGGGGGCGGTGTTGCACAATGAATCCAAAAAGCTGGTAATCTAATTGTGAATAATCCAGAATTGAGTATCTTCTGCCATATACTGTCCCTCCTAGTAATTGAGTCAATTACTTTCAAGTAAGGTTGAGTAGTCTTAAGTCACAATGGCCCAATATAAATAATACTTATTTCCATAGAAAAATGACAATTTTCTTGCAAGAAAAACAGATACCATAAACTTTTCAAAGCCCTCTGGAAACTTATTTATTTATTTATTTATTTGAGATGGAGTCTTGCTCTGTTGCAGGGGCGTGATCTTGGCTCACTATAACCTGTGCCTCCCAGGTTCAAGTGATTCTCCTGTCTCAGCCTCCTGAGTAGCTGGGACTACTGGTGCACATCACTACACTCAGCTAATTTTTGTATTTTTAGTAGAGATGGGGTTTCACCATATTGGTCTGGCTGGTCTCAAACTCCTGACCTCAGGTGATCCACCAGCCTCAGCTTACCAAAGTGCTGGGATTAAAGGAATGAGCCACCATGCTCAGCCACATTGTTTTTATGTAAGTAATTTTTACTTCTTTAGAAAAATTATATGACTAGCACACCATGTCTAATAAAAGGATAATTCCATAAACTTTTACCATGTCCCACTCACATTTACAAGCAAAAAAAAAAAAAAAAAAAAAAGAAAAAAACAAAAACAAAAAAATAAAAAATAAAAACCAAATAAAAGATTGAGAGCTCACCACAATTCACGTGATTAAAATGATCCCAGCCCTTGGGAGGCCAAGGCAGGTGAATCACTTGAGGTCAGGAGTTCAAGACCAGCCTGGCCAACATGGTGAAAAGCCATCTCTACTAAAAATACAAAAACAGGTAGCCAGGCATGGTGGTGTAATCCCAGCTACTCTGGAGGCTGAGGCAGGAGAATCACCTGAACCCAGGAAGTGGAGGTTGCAATGAGCTGAGATCGCACCCTTGCACTCCAGCGTGGGAAACAGAGTCTCTATCTCAAAAAAAAAAAAAAAAAAAAAAAAGAAACCAGTCCTACAAATTAAAAATCAAATACTCTTTCTCAGACCGTTTTTACAGACTGTTTTTTTCTGGCTCATAGTTCTGCATTTGGTTTTGCAGAGCCATGCCTAAAAGGATAAAGTGTTAACACATTCTCATTTCTTGCAAGTAACATGACTTCATCACTTCAGTATAAAAGAAAAGTGATCACTTACCTTTCGATGCTGTCAAAATAGTACTTAACAATTATCATTATAGTATACCTGCTTCCTAGAATAGACAGATTAGACTAACTGCCACAGGACCATTGTTTTTCCTATTTTTCTAATGACAAAACCAGGTGTTTCTAGCCTATAAATTAGGCTTTACAATTCATAAGTGATCAGAATTCCTAGAAAGTTACAGATTTTTTTATGTCAAGCCACACACGTTGAAGTGGTATAAACTTTTGATTTTCAAGAATCAGAATAGATTAATGAATTATGACACTCTAAAAAGTACCAAAAGCTAAAGGTCTATAATTAAACATATAAATAATTATATATCCAATTCTGAGTTACAAACGTGCTGTTATTCAAAAGCACATTCTTTTCCACTGAAAATCCATTTCCTTTTCTCCTTGTAGCTGAAAATTGAGTCATTATAATATAATCAAAAGACTTCGTATAAATCAAATAAGCAATTTTGCTTTGTGCTAAACATCATAAATTATAAGGAAATATAACCAGTTAAACAGTAATAATATCACTATCATTATTACAATTTATAATTATTTTAAAATAGAATTAATTAAAATATAAAACATTCAACTACAAACACTGGAGATAAATATTTTTATATTTAGAGAACATAAAAGTCACCTTTCACTCATGAGCTCATCTGAGACTTTTTGCTCTTCACATTCCATTTTGTCCTTATTGGTCTGGCTCGTTTCCTCACTTTCTAAAACTACTCCTTCATCTTGGATTTTTGGTCCTTGTCTGATTATTTTCAACTTTCTTTTTTTGACTTTGATCTTGGTAAATTCTTGATACTGGTAGGCTCTATCACTGTCCATGTCCTGATCCCTACAACCGTCAGGTGGCTGGGTCATTGTCCGTTTGTTAGAGATGTCCTGTGGGAGATCTACTGCCATGCGTTTTACCTTTCTCCTCCTGCGCAGAGTTCTATTGCCAACATTGTCCACAGCAAAATCAGACTCATGCCATAGAGGTCTTTTCCCTCGAACATTATTATTTAAGTTTGATGATGGCCTGCGCTTTGCTACTAACATTTGGTCATCAGAATCACTGTGATCTTTTTTATTATTATTGTGATTCTCTCTGTAGTCCTTGTTTGGTTCCTCTAAACTAGAATCAGAGCCTTCACTTAAGCAGTGACCAGTCTCCCACGGGTGATGCACATTATAGGACCTCCGTTTTCTCCCTCTCCTTTTCCTTGCCTGGCGTTTCAGAGGGCAAGATATACTTCGAGAATGGTCTCCTGTTTCAGCAAATCCACCTCGAGCTTGCTCTGAGCTCTCCTCCAAAGCTGAGACAAGGTCGTGAACCAGCTCCTCCATGGTTCTACTGAAATGCCTTCATTTTTTAGAGAAATAAAAAAGAAAATAGTCAATCTTAACCACAGTAACCTCGTTTTCTATAACAGACAATTCATTCTAAATTTGACAAAAATTAATAATGATTACAAAATGTTTCAAAGCTAATTTTCCTATCCAAGATATTAGTTTTAAATATTGATTCATTTTAGGCCTCTTCTTATATAAGTTATTTTATTAAACATAAGAATTACTTCCAAGATAGAATAAGCTTATGAGCAATGAAAGATCCCAGTACTTTTATATTTTTACTGTATAATTATGGAAAAGTTCTGTTTAAATCCCTATCCGCTGGCCCACTCCTACCCCTTTTCTAGAGTCAGTTTTCCTACAGCAGATACAGAAAGAACTTTCTCAGTCCCCTCTTCGCCCACTAATCTCTAAGTAAAAAAAGAAACATGAAATCTTCTATTCACCATGTGTTCTAACCAGTCACTGCCATCATAGAAGAGGCAGTTAGAAAGACAGACAGGTAGTTTCAGGATTAGTAATATATGTGAAAGTTTAACCAATACCATGCATTTATTTAGGCCACACTAATCTCTTAACCCAGTGAAGCAGAAACTACATTCGCATTCAAATTGCAGTCTCATGGGTTTAAAAGGGCCCATCATTACTTCACTCTGAAGCAATTTCTTAGGCTTTCCTTTTTCAAGAGCATTAAACTATGTTACTAATATGAAATTTTTTCAGTAGTCAGCAAGGATAAGCATCAGCATTCTTTGGGAATTTTTATAAATTATACTTGTCCTTTTAAAACCCAATTCCCAAAGATTTTAAATTAGTTGGTGTGACATACAGCCAAGGTATCTGGTTTTATTTTTTAAACATCACAGATAATTGAGATTTGCACCCTTCTTATGAAGACCATAGGCAATCATTTGTCAAATTGAGATCTAGAGGCACCTAGGGATTGAAATATTCTCAACAGTCATACAGAGCTTCTAGAGCCTACAGCAGGAGTAGGCACACTTTTATGTAACTGGCCTGCTAGTAAATACTCTAGGCTTTGCAGGCCATTGGGTCTCCCACAATTACTCAACTTGCCACTGTAATGCAAAAATAGCCACAAGCAATACATAAATAAATGGGTATGGCTGTGTTCTAATAAAGTTTTATTTATAGAATCAGGTTATAACTGGTTATACTTTGCTGATCTGTGTTCTATATAGTCTCTACAGTCATGTATAGTCTCTTCAGTCATGTATAGTCTCCAACAGTCAATAATTTCAGGCTTTTGCAAGTTCCTTATAACAGTTTTCAACTTTTGTGTTTTCATTTTAATGATAACCTAAAAACAACACACATTGTGATTCAACTGGATACACCATTTATAATGTGATGCATACACACGCCTGCTAACATTTGTGTATTTACTATTTGCCAGACCCATTCCTAAGTGTTTTACATGTATTATTTCATTTGATTCTCACACAATAACCCTATGAGGTGGGAGATGAAATACACAAAGGCCAAAAGATTTCTGTCGCAATGTGATGCACCTAAGTAGTGGAGAGAGGATTCAAACTCCAGCAATCAGGTTCCAGAGCTCCAACATTGAACAAACTACAGCCAAGATCAGCGACACAACCCCAGTAGACAGTTTGTATTTTTGATTATGATTAATTTAGCACCAGGTAGCATTACTGTAATCCTCAAGACAGATTTAATATACATCTATGTAAAACCCAAATGACTCATAGGGAGCTATTATATTGTTTTGAATAGAAAAAAAAAAGAGGTGAAAGACCTGAATCAACACAAGGGACAGGGTGGTATATAGCTGGTGAAAGTAAACTGAGCTCAAAGAACCAACCCTGTACTGGTTAGTAAAATGTACACTGTGAGCAACTAAGTAACATGGCATTGCGTTTGGTTAATGTGAATTGATATTTTCTAGATGTATTTCTGTGGGCATTCTGAATGTATTTAATATGAACAAAAAATCTAACGCATACAGCTTTTTAAAAAATGTGGTGATTCACATATCTATTTTAAATAAACTCTGGAGGGCCACTGAGATTTGATTTTTCTTTTCTAAGGATATTATATACAACTCAGGTTTTTTTGTGTTTGTTTGTTTGAGACGGAGTCTCGCTCTGTTATCCAGGCTGAAGTGCAGTGGCATGATCTCGGCTCCCTGCAACTTCTGCCTCCCGGTTTCAAGTGATTCTCCTGCCTTAACCTCCTGAGTAGCTGGGATTACAGGCACATGCCACCATGCCCGGCTAATTCTTGTATTTTTTAGTAGAGACGGGGTTTCACCGTGTCGGCCAGGCTGATCTCGAATTCCTGACCTCAAGTGATCCACCCGCCATGCTTCTCAATGCTGGAATTATAGGCGTGAGCCACCATGCCCAGCCCCACAAATCAGGATTTAGAACACTGAATTTGATTAAAAGAAATATGTATCACATAGGAATTAGCTTTAAGCCAAACAAAACAGAGGCTACAACTTTGACTACATTGATAAGCCAAATGAATCTTTTTTCTATTATCTATGTTAACAAATGCCCTTTTCTCTTAAAACAATGAATATTGTGTTCTTTTCCTTTGACATTATTTCATTAAAAGAAATATAGTATGAAAGACCTATTGTCTCTGAATATAATATTGCACCTTAAAAAAAATTCACTTGAAGCCACTTTAACATGTATCAAAATTAGTATCCTTTCTCTCTATTATCTGGTTCTGGAGTAACTTACTCTTGGAAGACAGAGTTTTCTTATCAATGGGTGAATGGCCAGTTCAAAATAATAAAACATGAAATTAACTCGATGTATGAATATAATATATAATTAAAGTCAGTTTATTTTGGATATTACAATTTAGTGCTTTACTGTAGCACAGAAAATTTATAGTACTAACATTAGAAAAAGGTTAGTACATCTGATACAATCCATCGAAATCTGATACTCTTCAATTAATTTTGTTTAAGAAGTATTGCTGTAACCAATAGTTTAATAAAATACTAATACTAATACTAACAAATTTCATTCTTAGTAATATTAGCAGTTATATACACAAAATTTCCTAGAATCTCATGAAAACCGTGTCAGCCTTATTTGACTTTATGTTGCTTCTCTTGAGAGAAAATAAAACATATTTTTAGGCTGGGGGTGGTGGCTCACTCCTGTAATCCCAGCACTTTGGGAGCCTGAGGCCGGCAGATCACCTGAGGTCAGGAGTTTGAGACCAGCCTGGCCAACATGGTGAAATCCCATCTCTGCTAAGAATACAAATATTAGGGCGGTGTGCTGGTGGGTGCCTGTAATCCTAGCGACTCGGGAGGCTTAGGCAGGAGAAGTGCTTGAACCCAGAAGGCGGAGGTTGCAGCGAGCTGAGATCACACCATTGTACTCCAGCCTGGGCGAAAAAAGCAAAACTCCATCTCAAAAAACAAACAAAAAAAAAACATATTTTAAAAAATACTGTAATTAGAAGAATCCAATTTATTCCGTGATGTCACTCAAATATGAACCAACTACATATTACTTTTAAAAGCTTTTTTAAAAAATCCTATAAAAACACAGACAAAATATAGATTTAACAAGTCCTACTCAGAGTTCAAATTACCTTTTTCCCCTTCAGTTTCAAATAACTAGACTCTTCTCCAAGTCAATACCAACCAAAACCCATGCTAATGAACCAGTAGTATTATAGTCAGTTAACCTCAAGCTGCTTCACTAACATCCCTCAGTTAAAACTGGCATCGGCAGGGCACAGTGTCTCATGCCTGTAATCCCAGCACTTTGGGAGGCTGAGGCAGCAGGATCACTTGAGATCAGGAGTTCAAGACCAGCTTGGCCAACAAGCTGAAACCCCATCTCTACTAAATATACAAAAATTAGCCATGCATGGTGGCGATGCCTGTAATCTCAGCTACTCAGGAGGCTGAGACAGGAGAATCGCTTGAACCGGGAGGCGGAGGCTGTAGTGAGCCAAGATCATGCCACTGTACTCCAGCCTGGGCGGCAGAGAGACTCTTGTCTCCTACTGGCTGGTCAAAACCAAAATGATCCTAAGAGACCATCACATGACCAATAGCTCTTTTATTTCCTTTGCCTTGGCAGTTTACACTGATGTATCAGAAGACCAATGTATTAAAACACTTATCCTAGGGATAGTTTCTTAAATAAGACTTTCCTATGAAAGGGGAAACCTGGAAATATAGAAGTTTTCTATACAAATCAGTACTTACTGAACAACCAGTTTTAAAGTTTGAATTATACTAAATTCAGTGAATGTACCACTTAACTAACTTGAGATTTTTATACTCATAATTGTAAAAGCCATTTTTCTTCATTTAGAACTCATTTGGAAATGAAATCTACTGGGAACAGTTCATATTGGGTAATGTCTAAGATAACAATAGTTCATCAATAGTTTTATTAAGACACTCTGAATGAACAGAATACCCCAAAACAAAATTATGGCCCCAACATCTATATAAAGTTGGATTTTATGAAAGGAAATGACTTGCGCAGGTGAGTACTTTGTTTTTTCAGGTGGTATTGGATTATGCTGAGCAATATAAAATGTATGATCCATCCAAGACTTGATATGCAAGCTTTATTTAAAACTTTTAGGTCAAACATCAAGTTTGTTTGTTTCACTTCTTATATCCAATACCCAGTAAATAAGTGAACTATTATCCTTGTGTTCCTTATCAACAGGCTCTAATAAATTCAGAAAAAGGCTTTCTTAAAAGTGAATGTTTAAGTGTTTTTCTTTCAAATATTTCTGGTTCGAGGAAGAAGAATCAGGAAGATGCTTTAGTCCTAATTTACTGCTTAATCTACCCTAAGAACTGGAAGTTGATTGATGGCCCATGAGCTCCTAAATGTCAGTCAGCAATATATTGATAATAAACCCAACATATAAATAAACCCAAGTTCATATTAAAAACAAAAACTGGCAGGAAGCAGTGGATCACGCCTGTAATCCCAGCACTCTGGGAGGCCTACTGAGGTGGATGGATCACCTGAGGTCAGGCGTTCAACACCAGCCTGGCCAACGTGGCGAAACTCCATCTCTACTAAAAATAAAAAAATTAGCCGGGCGTGATGGTGCACACCTGTAATCCCAGCTACTCGGGAGGCTGAGGCATGAGAACTGCTCCAACCCAGGAGGCAGAGGTTGCAGTGAGCCAAGACTGTGCCACTGCACTACAGCTTGGACAACAGAGAGAGAGAGACACCATTTCAAAATAAAACCTTCTGGATAGAACTAAAGGATAATTGATTATAGCGAGTAAGTAACTAGTTAAAAAAGAGGAAAATAAATACTATTTATCACCTAGTACTGGGTAAAACTCTCATCTTTACTTCTCTAAAACGTAGATTATCAGTTCTACAAAGTTAAGTAATTTTAGCAGTGCAGTGCTAAAAGTTACGTGGTGTTAAGTGCATCTGCTTAATTCGCTTACAAAAATTTAAGGGAACAAATAATCATTAATGTATTAGTTTCTGTATGAATAAAAATTCAGTGTGTACAAAAACACTGTACTAACACACAGTACATAGTCAAGGACTATGCTGCTGAATGTTATAAACTACTCACAAACTTAAGACAAAGACGGTCTTGGACTTACATGCCTCCATTATCACGTTAGCTTTTATAAAAGGTTGGCTAGTCCTAAAAGTATGCAGCAAACAGCTGAACCAAGCAGATTAAAATTAATGCATAATAGTGCAGACTATGAAAATGAGTGACTAAACATGCAAATGGTGAGCCTTCAAGATGCCACATCAAGGCTAAATGACTAATGACTTTATGACTAATTTCACACCATATTATCCATAAGAATTATCTTCAGATTTCTGCTGCTTATGGGAATTTACATATTTCCCTCCTCAAAGGGAATATTATTCATCAAATAAGTCCTTATCTCAACCTAGAAATCTATTAAAAGACTATGTCTTCAATTTTCTCCTTTTATATATATGTGGGGGAGTGGGTGGGCATTATCTTAGGAAATTATCAATAACCCTAACACAAAATGTTGACACTTAACGCTAGTTTAGAAATTCCTTGACTTACCTATTTAAATTATTAATCAAAAGTAAACTTCTTCTGTCTTTTTGAAAAAGGTAGGGTGGGGTAGGGAAGAATTATCTTACTCTGAAACATGTAAATGATTAATTACAACTTTACATTAATATTAGGCAATAAATAGGAAACACCATTCTCTGGGGGAAAAAAAAAAAGGCTGGGAGAAAACTACAGAGAACATGAGGTTAGAAATCAAGGCTACGAATTTGGAAGCTAATTCCAGTTATATTCATTAGCTATAGGACTTGGGACAAATTACCTATCTTCTGATCTGTTTATTCATCATAGAAATCAGCATAATTTCTACCTTGAAAAGATTTTTCTGAGGATGAGTGGGTACTTAATGTTCAACAGAAGTTATTTCATGTTTTCACGACCTCTACCCACAAATAAGAGAAACTGGTCACTAAAAGATCCCAAATTATTCTGCTTTTAAGGTATAACCATACTGGGAATCTTGAGGGTATTACAGTTAAAGGCCTTCCATCTTTCTGAGTCATGAAGCATTCTGAATGTTGGGAAAAGGAAGGATAGCAGACATATATAACTTGCTGCATACAATTTCAATAAGTTCATGGACTCCTTGAAGACTCTATGAAGCTAAAAGAAAATTTTAAATCCCAAAAAATTAATGCCGTGTATCTGACTTATTTCCACCTTAAAAATATACATATGTAAACTTAAAAAGATTAAATAATCCTTCCCAGTTAAAAGTGGAAAGGAAGCAAAAGCTCCACTGACTTGTATTCACTCACAGGTGCTCCTGGCAGCTTCTACTTTGTCACCTTTGTTACCATAGGAACTTTCAGGAAGTTTTCTTTCCTCTTTACCATGGCTTGCTCAAAATCAAACCATGAATGGCTTTAAGAAAAAAAAAAAGTCTAACCCTAGTTTCCAAATTAGTGATTTAATAAGGCAAGTTCATTTATTATTTAAATCTGAAGATGACTTCATGAGTCATTCAAACTTTTCCTTACACTTTAATTACTTTCAAAAGGTAAACTATTAAAAATGCTGCCTATATGAAATAAAGTCAGTTTAAAACAAAACAAAAAATTTAGCATCTAATAAGTAATTCATTCTAGCTCTTGTCAATAGGCATATATTCAAATGTATAAGGCAAACAGTAGGTAGGAAATGAGACTTATTTAATGGTTATGTTAATATATGGTAACTGTTCAATAAAAATTTACTGAACATATAACCTGAATTCCTATAACAGGAATGAGAATAAAGACAATTGAATATTAATTACAAGTAGCATACTGCTTGACACATAACAGATTTTAAAAAATAATCTGCCAGACGAGCAAACCAATGAATGACTAAATGACTGATCAAATAACAAAAGAAAAACATAATGACTAAAACTTTTAGACAATCCATATCCCAAATTTTCTGCTACATTAACAAGTCAGACACTCTAGGTTTTTAGCTAAGTAAATGTGAAGTTAAGGAAAAATTATCAAAGGCAATGTAAAGGCTTCCAGCTTGACGTAAATATGGATGCTAAGAAGCTATACCAAATTGAATGTATTACTTGAACAAAATCATACTGTTTATTGCTTTGATTCTTAATTGTTGAAACAAAAACCTGACTCAAACCTGCTGGTACGCAACAAAGTTCAAGACAAACAAACTCCAAAAAACAAGTAATTCAAAAAAATGCACACATTTTACTATGCAGTTTTCCAGATTTCAATACAATCAAAATACCAAATAGGTATTTTGATGAAATACAGAAACAAAAGTCCAGAGTCAATATAGTTTATTTTAATGGCTTTGTTTTTTTAAGCAAAGCCACATAACAAAGTTAAAAAAAAAATAGAATACCATAGTTGAATAAATAAATTATCTACATTTACCCATTTGGTGCCTAAAAATTGAAAGAGCAACCTCCACATTGGAGAAGTTGAAAAAGTCAAGATGGGAGCTAAATAAGCCAGAAAATCCAGACTGGGTAACAAATTTGAGTATCTAACTGCTAGGTTATATATTCCTTGAGATATTTTATCTCATTCAGACACACAGGCAACATATAAAAGTGGTTAAGAATTTTGGGGGGGTATACTGGAATCATCTTGCAAATATGATACTTAGGCCAGTTACTTGAACCATCTTTGCTTCTGTGTCACGTTATCTAAAATGCAAAGAATGATACACCTACCTCAAAAGATTTACATGAGATGACACGTATTTGTAAAACCTGGCACCTAGTTAACTGCTTAATAGCAGTATTCCCAGTGGGACTGGAATTTACTACTGGGATCAAACATATATGTTATATAGTAAATATCTGTTCAATTAATGAAAAAGAAAATTCCATTAAGAAATCTGGAATGACTGGATGGTCGTACAGATAGACCAGAAAATAAAGATCCAGTTTTCTGGAACATGTTCATTCTGACAAAACAGGAATGACTTTAGAATTTCATTAAAAAATACTAAGTGCTACCACTCTATTATACTATGGTGCCATAAGAAATGGTGAGTTGTATGACAAGAGAGCCTTTAAAAGAGAATTGAAGGAGGTTTCTCTCAGTACCTAACCATGATTTGGAAGGCAGAAGAAGCTGAGAGAATCAATCATATTCTGATGTAGTCACCTATCCTACAAATCGATAGCACCCTAGGAAGAGCAGACCAATCTACATAGGATATTTTGTCTCCCTGACTTCACCAAGATAATGAATGGTGAAACATTAAGACAGGTATCCTTGAGAGGGAACTGTGGGGTGATGCACAAATCCATTATCTTGTTTTGTGTAGTGTTTACTTAAGTATATACAATGCCAAAACTAGTAAAATTAAGCATGTAAGAATTGTTCATTCCATTCTATGCTAATTATACCATTAAAAACTGGTTCATTTAAAAAGTGCTCCCTGCTTTTCTCCCTGGAAAATGTAATAATTTACTAATAGTATAATCAAATCTATATTAACTATAAAATTAACTACAGGATGATGTCACCCAACTAAAAATATTTTGGATAAGGTATTCTTTTAACTTTTCAGTGATAGATGATGTAAAAGTAATTCTTTCAGATCACAGACTACTAAAATTCCTTCTGTTCTAATTTTTGCAGAATCTAGGAATGAACATGCACCGTTCAGCCACATTTCTTTCACTTGTTGGTCAAAACTTTATGTTTGAGAGAATTTTCAATGGGAAATTGCTTGTTTGTATCACTGGTTGTCTTGTGTTACGTTCGGAGGAAAAGGGCTTGGGAGAAAAATACGACAGATATTACAGTGTTCAACTAGAAATCCCAAAACAGGATTCTAGCTCTAGGATTAAAATGTACACGGCAACTTTGGACACGGCACTTGAATATTCTGTGCTTGTGATATTCTGCTATCACAGGACTGTCATAGGATAAAGTGTATTAATTTATGGAAATACTTTGAAAAGTCAAAGCAATGTATTATTCTAACGTGGCATTGGTGACATGATACCACAGACATAGTCAAGCCCCAAACTTAATCCTGACAGTTATATGTTCTTGGGAAGTGCCCATATACATCTCCCTTGAACTTGAATAGAATGTTCAAGAGGGTGGAAACAGGTAGGTTATCCCCTCTCTCTAAAAAAGGGGGTGAGAGGGTGATGTGTTTTCCACTATTGAACTTCCATAATTCTACATTTCTGGAATTTATCTTCCAAAATATTTGATATAATCTGGTAAATATTGAAAGAGGAGTGGGGAATAAGGCCCAGATTAAGATAGATTCTTCCTGTCCCTAGTGTTGTCAACAATGAATGAGGAGATAAATTGCTCCCGGAGTACAGGAAGCTTGACTTCTAAAATATTGTTAAACAAGCAATCAGCAAACATTTACTGTATTCTTTAACAAATCTTTGGCACACACCCAAGAGCTCCCTCAAACTGCGTGCATCCCAGGAATGAGTGAGAGTAAGGCCTAGATGTCTTCAGATCATCCATCACAGCTCTCTCCCGCCTCCATTCCAGGTCCAGCAGAGCGGCCTCGGGCAATCACACCCTTCCCTGACCTCCCCCTCCCCAGGGCCGCCAGCCTCACCAGCTGTTCCCGGCTGCTGGAGCTCCGATCGGTTGGCGCCCGGCGGCCCCGAACATTAACGACACCCAGGAGCCTGGCCTCGAGGCTCAGGCCCGTGTACAGACTCCAACTACTACAGCACCCGCGACTTCCAAACAGCAGTTCAGCATTTTGAGATGAGCTTCCGGAAGCCGACAGGAGGCGGAAACCGGATGCCCGGAGCAACCATTAGTTCTCCGCGTCTACTGTTTTCCGTTCCTATAATCCCCTCTTCCTACTCGCAATAGAGACAGAGACAAATAAATTAAACTTTTTGTGCTACACAGAAATTTCTTAATTCTCTTTTTAGTACTCTTAAAGTGGAAGTAGCTTGAGAGAAAAGAGGAGTGAACAAAAAGTCGGACCCCGGGAATGAGCTATGGTTTAGCCCAGTTACCATGGAGACCGATAGTAACACCAGTTGTAAACCCAAGGCCAAAAGACCATGGCCACATTAGCCCGGCTGCAAGCTAGGTCGTCGACTGTAGGAAATCAGTACTACTTTAGAAACAGGTAAGTCAGAAAGAGAAAGATCGCGTAAAGGGCAGGCGTGACATTATACCAGTTGTTCCTCAGCGGGAGTTTCCAATTAACGATTTCCCTGATTCATTAAGTAGTACCCAATTCCTGCCTTAATGGGCTGCAAACAGAATCGGGAGTTTCTGTTACCATACAACGAAATTCTAAATAGAGAGGGGCCATAGATACTCGGTGTGAGATGATTTAGAAAAAATCCCAGCATAGATAAAATTGTAAAGTGCTTTTTTTCTTCGACATCACCACTCTGCAATTTTATGAAACCTTTGTTCTCCGGGTTCAAGATTCAATACCTGACTGGGGGTCACCCTGGCTCACTAGCCCAGTGAGCTCAGACTGTTTCCCATCTACCTAGGGATTTGAGCCTCCATTATTTTACAAACATCGCTGAACCCAATTGTTCTATAACTCATTTGCCTTTCTGAAATGAACGTATCGGCCGGGCGTGGTTGCTCACGCCTGTACTCCTAACACTTTGGGAGGCCGAGGCGGGCGAATCACCTGAGGCCGGGAGTTCGAGACCAACCAGGCCAACATGGTGGAACCCCCGTCTCTACTAAAAATATATAAATTAGCCAGGCACTGTGGCTCATGCCTGTCATCCCAGCTAGTTGGGAAGCTGAGGCAGGAGAATCGCTTGAACCTGGGAAGCGGAGGTTGCAGTGACCTCACATTGTACCACTGCACTCCAGCCTGGTTGACAAATTAAGACCCTGTCTCAAAATAAAATAAAATAAAATAAAAATAAAATGAAAGTGTCAAAACCATTCTGACACAGTAACTAGTACCAATATAGTAATTAATAGACAACGGGCAAGAAAACCACTAGCAGTCTTCTTTATTTCCCTACACCCAAACTTCTTGCCTAGGAAGAGTTTCATTTTAAAGAAGCATTGCCACAGGAGTTTTTGTAACTTAAGAGAAACTGCAAAATGAATTAGACTATTATGGAATACAGTGATATGACAGACCAATGGAAAATGTGTCAATGAGATAGGGTCTTGCTGAGCTGTTTTTATTCTAACGTTTATCTCAACTACCACATCATTATTTCACAACGTACCTCTCTTACAGCACTGATCACAATTCAATTTTACATTCTTTTATGAGATAATATCTATCTCCCCTCTTAAACTAGTAGTAGAGACAGTGTCTCTTATTTTGCTCACTAGTATTTTTGTCTGCAATGTCTATGATAGCTCCATACAAATAATAGTAACACAATAATTGTTGAAGACTCACATTAATGAATCTTTCAATAAATCACTAGCCCTGGTTTAAGTAAACATACTAACAATAGCTAAACATAGAAATTATCTATTTATTTAGAGTATGTGGCAGATGCTGTATTTATGACATGTATAAATGAAATAAGCCCCATCCATCATGATGTTGACATCCTAGTATGGAATATAGGCTTTTTAAAAGTAATTACAATACTAGCTGGGCTTGGTGGCTCATGCCTATAATCCCAACACTTTGGGAGGCTGAGGTGGATGGATCGCTAGAGGGCAGGAGTTCGAGACCAGCCTGGCCAACATGACAAAACCCTGTCTCTACTAAAAATACAGAAATTAGCCAGGCATGGTGGCACATGCCTATAGTCCCAGCTACTCTGGAAGCTGAGTCAAGAGAATCCGTTGAACCCAGGAGGCAGAAGTTGTAGTGAGCCGAGATGGCACCACGCACTCCAGCCTGGGTGACAGAGCAAGACTCTGTCTCAAATAAAGAAATAAATAAATAATAACAACAACAATAGGGTAACATAGACAGGAAGGGAAACAACCAGTATTTTTTGAGGACTGCATTTATGAGGGATTGTACTAGGAACTGCTTCATACGATCTTTCATTTGGTTATCACAGTGTTACAAGTGAATGTATAAATTATCTATTTATTAGATAATCTATACTTTTAGAGCTATAGAACAGTGTCCTAGAAAAGCCTGATGAAGTGCCAAGCAAACACAAATAATTGGCCAGGAATAGAGACTCAGGCCTGTAATCCCAGCACGTCGGGAGGCCAAGGCAGATGGATGGCTTGTGGTCAATTATGAATTATCAGAGCCAACTAATCTAACTCTAAAACCTATGCTGTTCCTATCACTAAACAAAATTTTCTTCCCATTAAGCTGATTTAATTAAATTGCAACAAGCACCAAGATCCAGAGGTCCAAATGGCTTGAGTATACTGTCCCAAATCCATTAACATGTAGGGAACAGAGTTGTGGGAAACAATTTAAAGTCTCCTTGGTTTCTTTTGATGTCTTCTGTTTTGGTAACAAGGTAGGGACAAAAATGCTTCTTCCTAATGGCTAGCATCAGAATAATGCTTAAATTGAAAGATGACTTTGTTGAGAAAATATATTCCTAAGTGGTTAGGTTAGTATCTGAATCTGCAAGGCCTGGAAGTCCAATGTGGAAAAGAGAAGCTCCTCTGCCTAACAAAGAGAAAGGATCTTGAACTCCAAGAAGTAAGCAGCAAATACAGGAGGAGATTTTGAACTACAAAGAGTAGGAGGAGCGTGGGTTGCCCGACTGACGTAATACTCTGGAAAGTTGCTCCCACAGGGAATGTTTGGTGTGTGTTTATGTTTTGGTCTGGTCCATCAAAGAGGCTGAATATTTTGTCCTGGACATAAGGTGAGCAAAAGATAGTAGGCCATTGTTGTAACTGCCCAATGGGTTCACCTTGCCTGTTGCCTAGACAGAGCCAATTTATCAAGACGGGAATTGCAATAGAGAAAGAATAATTCACACAGCACCAGTTGTACGGGAGACCAGAGTTTTACTGTTACTCAAATCTGTCTCCCTGAGCATTACGGAATCAGTTTTTAAGGATAATTTGGTGGGTTAGGGTGAGGCCAGTGAGTCAGGAGTGCTGATTGGTTGGGTTGGAGATGAAATCATAGAGGGTGGAACCTATCTTCTTTCATTGAGTCAGTTCCGGGGTGGGGGCCACAGGGTCAGAGCCAGTTTATCAATGAGCCAGTTTATCAGTCTGGGTGGTGCCAGCTGATCCATCAAATGCAGCATCTGCCAAATATCTCTAGCACGGATCTTAGATTTTCCAATACTGATGTTATCCCAAGGAGCAATTTAGGGAGGGTCAGAATCTTGTAACCTCCAGCTGTGTGACTCCCAAACCATAATTTCTAATCTTTTTTTTTTTTTGAGACGGAGTCTTGCTCTGTTGCCCGGGCTGGAGTACAGTGGCCGGATCTCAGCTCACTGCAAGCTCCGCCTCCCAGGTTCCCGCCATTCTCCTGCCTCAGCCTCTGGAGTAGCTGGGACTACAGACGCCCGCCACCTCGCCCGGCTAGTTTTTTGTATTTTTTAGTAGAGACGGGGTTTCTAATCTTTTAACTAATTTGTTATTCCTACAAAGGCAGTCTAGTCCCCAGGCAAGAAGGGGATTTGCCTTGGGAAAGGCCTGTTATCATCTTTGTTTTTAACTATAAACTAAGTTCCTAGCAAAGCTAGTTCAGCCTATATCCAGGGATGAACGAGGAGAGCCTGGAGGTTAGAAGCAAGATGGAGTTGGTTCGGTGAGCTCTCTTTCACTGTCTCATTATAGTTTTGCAGTGGCAGTTCCATTGTCACTTGACAGAGTATTGGCCTTGTTGTTGTTGTTGTTGTTGTTTTAAATTTCTCTGGTAATTCTTAGCTTCATTTCTGTTCTTCTGAACTATGAGCTTTTCTTTGTGACTTATTGGTCATTTATACTACACACTATACTGCACTGTGTGGAGAGAAGAGTTCAGTATATGTTTATTGATCATATTGTTCATTTTCGCCATATTCTTATTTAAATTTCATCTAATCTAATAGGAATAAGGTAAAATGTTCCTCTTCCACTGTGTTTCTATAGTGTGGGTGAACCCAAAGTATCTGAGACAGGCTTCAGTCAATTTAGAAAGTTTATTTTGCCAAGGTTAAAGATGCACCCATGACACAGCCTCAGGAAGTCCTGATGTCATGTACCTAAGACAGTCCGGGTACAGCTTGCTTTTATGCATTTTATGGAGACATAATACATCAATCAATACATGTGAGGTTTATATTGATTCCACAATGCGGGGGCCTCTTAGGTCTTAGGTAGATTTAAAAATTTTCTGGCTGGGCGTGGTGGCTCACGCCTATAATCCCAGCACTTTGGGAGGCTGAGGTGGGTGGATCACTTGAGGTCAGGAGTTCCAGACCAGCCTGGCCAACATGGCAAAACCCTGTCTCTACTAAAAATACAAAAATTAGCCGGGGGTGGTGGTGCACCCCTGTAATCCCAGCTACTCGGGAGGCTGAGGCAGGAGAATCACTTGAACCCAGGAGGCAGAGATTGCAGTGAGCCAAGGTCACACCATTGCAATCCAGCCTGGGCAACAGAGCAAGACTCAAATTCTGATTGGCAAGTAATTGAGTCAGTTATTATCAGTAGAAAGAAATGAGGAATGTCTGGGTTATGATAAGGGATTGGAGAGACCTAGGTTTTATCATTTTATCTTACAGATGAAGTCTCCAAGTTGCAAGCTTTAAAAAGAATAGACTTGAGGCCAGGTGCAGTGGCTCAGGCTTGTAATCCCAGCACTTTGGGAGGTCAAGGTGGACAGATCACGAGGTCAGGAATTCGAGACCAGCCTGGCCAACATGGTGAAACCCCATCTCTACTAAAAATACAAAAAGTAGCTGCATGTGGTGGCAGGTGCCTGTAATCCCAGCTAATTGGGAGGCTGAGGCAGGAGAATTACTTGAACTCTAGAGATGGAGATTGCTGTGAGCCGAGATCGTGCCACTGTACTCCAGCCTGGCGACAGAACGAGACTCTGTCTCAAAAAAAAAAAAAAAAAAATGGTGTTTTCAGCAGAGGAGTGACATGATGTGACTTCTGTCTATAAAAACAATAAATAAGAAGGTAACCTTTGACTTATTATTATTATTGTCATTTTTAGACAGGGTCTCGCTCTGTCGCCCAGGCTGGAGTGCAGTTGCGTGATCTCTGCTCACTGCACCTCTGCCTCCTAGGTTCAAGAGATTCTCCTGCTTCAGATTCCTGAGTAGGGGGGATTACAGGCACCTGCTACCACACCCAGCTAATTTTTTTTTCTTTTTAGCATTTTTAGTGAAGATGGGTTTTCACCATGTTGGCTAGGCTGGTCTTGAACTCCTGGGCTCAAGCCATCTGCCCACCTCGGCATCCCAAAGTGCTGGGATTACAGGCGTGAGCCACGGGGACCAGCCCCTTTGACTTGTTTTTAAGTTGGATAAAGCATTTTGCTTTTGTTTTTCGCATTTCTACTTTCTTCCTCCACTTCCATCTTTTAACTTTTTGGGGCCAGTTTTTGCTTAACAAAATTTAAATCAAATCTGCTTGTGTCAATGAAAAAAGTAAATAACACTTAAAAAATTTTTAAACACATACGTTTTCTAACAATATGTAAGCAGAAATCAGCCAGATATATGTAAAATCTTTTCTAATTGGCTTAGCTGAAGGGAAAAGTATGTTGGAGAATACAGAGAAAGCTGTGGCTGAGGAAGAGGGCAAGAAGTTCTGTAGAGACATGCTATGTAGACCAACTGTCAAATGTCCACATCTCTTAATATATGAAAGGGGGTTTGAGGAGTGCATGGGGATAGACAAAAAGAAATAGAAAGAGAAATAAATGTTATCGAATATCTACTACATGCTGAGCACTTCCTTCCCAAACATTATTTTATTTGATGTTTACAATAATCTTATGAGGTTATTTTTCTTATTCCTGGTTTACGATGAAGGAATGTGAGATTTAGACAATCTATATTACTTGCCAAAGATAAAGAAGATCAAAGATCTAGTGACATTTGATCCATTTCATTCCACATTTATTCCTGGGAGAGGGGGATCTTTAGATTATTAAGTCTCTGCAGGGAAGTAAGTTCATCAAATACATAAGGCCTATCCTGTCTTTCCAAGATCAGGTTGAGAAAAAGAAAACGGGGCTACATTACTCTGTGGTACAAGACTGGTGATTTGCACGTACTTCATTACCCTGTATCAACCTAAGGTATAATGTTCCTTAAATTGGCCTGATTTCAGGGTATATGATTCCTATAAATGTAATAAATTTGTTTCTGACTCTGACACAGTAAATTGACTGTGGTTCCTCACTGTATTCTTAGTCTAATAATTTTGTTCAGTGTCCTTGAATTTGGACGATCCGCTTAGTCCTATTAGCCTAAATAAATAGCAGCTTAGTTGAATAGATGTGAGTCCCTTCCCCTGATTCTAATTAATTACTGAAATTTTTCTTACAGGTGTACTCAATTCTGACTAGTAAAACTTAGCAAAGCTTCTTCCAAATATACAAGGAAGATTTTTGCCAAAGTGCAACAGTTCAAATCCTAACTCTGTGTTACTTTAGGTTTAAATGTAAACTTTTATACTTATATTCTTACCTTACTTAAACTCTTTAGATTTTAGTTTTCTCATCCGTAACAGGGATAATAACCCCTATTGATACGTTAACTAAAAAGGTTAAATGACCATCTGGTATATTAGTAAACACCCAATAAATTCATAATTATAATAGGAAATCGCAACAGAAGGGCAAAGTATAAAATACATTATGATCGACTCAGTGAATATCAAAAAGGTAGTTGAAAAATTTTACAGCTATTCATAAATATTTTTCTTTTTTTCATTAAAAATGTAAAGCTTTTTATTGCTGTATTATATACATTAAATACAGTATATAAACTGTGTGAAGTGTACAACTCAGTAATTTTCCATAGGTATATACCTGTCCAAACTTCAGTCAGATAAAGTTCTTCAATGTTTTAAAACATGTTTACAAAAGAAATAAAAATGTTTTAATAATAAAGAATATGTTTCTAAAACCAACAGCCAACATTAGATGTGCTGCTGGAATACAATAGAGATGGTTCCATTTAATTCAAAAGCAAAACAAAACTGCACACTAAATCTGAATATTTATCATTCCCTGAAAGACAGATCCCTGTTTGCCAACATGTTCACTGCTGGCTCATTGATGGGGAAAAAGAAAATTGAAAGTACCTTGTACTGTCTATCACTTTATCACTGCCCAAGTAACCTGAGCAGAAAGCCCTGCGTAGGTATCAACAGCTGAATATCTATTAAATAGGCAGATAAGCTTCATAAGACATTTAAGGAAATGTTAGTTTGGAGGAAGGAGATTAAGCTAAGAAACCAGAACAGATGGCTACTGTGGAGTTAGAACTAATGGATGAAATAGATACAAACTTCAATAAAAATGTAATGAGAACTTTTAGAGAGATAAAACTAGAGGAAAAAAGTTACTGTAACCAATTTTTAAAAATAACAATTTTCCATTTAAAAATGTAATAGATGAATTAAAAACTAGAATAGTCACTACTGAAATATAAATATGTTAGGAAAGCAAATAAAGGAAATATCTATAAACACATGTGAATAGAAATCATGAATAATAAGATTAATAATATGGAGGACATACCCAGAGGACTTGTTATGTGAATAATAGTCACTGCAGAATTCTGACTGGGATTGGGGTAGAGATAGAAAAATAATAAAGAAATACTCTAGAAGAAAACTCCTAAACTGAAAAAAAAGTATGGCTTAGAATAGAAAGGATTCTCTGAGTCCTATATAGTATTTCCTTTAACACCTACTTCTTAGATTTTATCTGGTAAACTTCCAAGAATACAGGAAAAATAATCTCATAGGATTCTATTCTAGACAGAAAATAAAAATAGTTATTTGCCAAGGAAATGAATGCCCTTTCTGCTCAACATGGGAACCCAAAAGCCAGAAAAACAATAATTACTAATTATTCAAGACCATAGATAAGAATTCTATCAAAGATTCATTTGGGGATGGGGGTGAAAGAAAGACATTTTCAGACACGTAAAGATTCACAGTTACGTCATCTATGTACCCTACCTGATGAAATGTACTCAAGAAAGTACTCGCCGTAATCAAGTGAAAATTAAATTGGAACAAAGATCTCAAGATAGAGAAAGAAGAGCAAAAGAAATAATAGAAACAACAATGAGCAATTCTACAATAATTTTCATTTAATTAAAAATTAAATAAGCATTATGTTACTGTGATTTGCCTTATATTTAATTAAGATAAATTAATCTAGAAGAAGTAAAACAAACTAAGCTAGAAGAATCCTATTGGTACTTTAACGTCCTTTCTAGATATCTCCTTAGGCAAGTTCAAAAGTTCATTGTACATTTTCAGTCTTCCAAGTGATCATAGGCAATAGTCTTACTATAATAATTGTCCCACTCTCACATAATAGAGGTTCTTTTTCCAGTTTCTAATATCAACTTTTTCACTACTCTTCCAGCCCACACGTATGGTCTTTCAATGACCTGTGCATCTTCTTCACCTTCTCACGCATCACCCAATCTAAAAACCAATATCATAATAATATTTCAGATTCTTGCCGTGGCCATCAACCATTCTATCAGTTTTCTTTTATGCTTTTGCAGTCAAATTAGTAAATTTATTCATCTGGCTTTAGCAATCTTGGTTGTTCTTGGAACAGTCTTTCCCAGCCTAAGATTATATTTATTTATAATATTTAAAAAGTTTTGTTATATTTTTCCTTCAGTCTATGTGCAGTTGTGTTTATGTGCATGTATTGTATGAGACAGAGGCCTAACTTTTTCTATAGAATACAGTTGTCTCAACACCTGCTATTAAATAGTCCATCCTTTTCTTACTAGTTTTAAATGTTGAATGATAAGTAAAAGGCATAGAAATTGCAAAGAAAGAAGTAAAATTGTCTTTATTTACTGACAGCATAATTATATGTGTAAAAAACTCTATACCACATACAAAAAGAAGATTTAGAAGTAATACATGAACTTAACAAGTTCGCAGGATGCAAGGGCGATATGCAGTAGTCTTTACATAACAGCAATGAGCAATTATAATTTAAGACTTCAGCAATACCATTTTTAATAGCATCAAAATGCATGTCATTTGAGTCAGAACTGTCACTTTTTCTATTGGCCTCATAAAAATGCTCTCGTGTATACAAAAGTTGTGTACAAGAGTATTTTATATACAGGATTATGTACAAGGGCATTCATTAAAGCATTATTCCTAATAGGCAAAAAATAAAAATAAAAACTGTAAATAACTTGCATCTATTTGCAACTACTCTGACTAAATAAAGACAAGCATATGAGGGAAAATAAATAGCCGTTTTAAAGAGTGAAACATTTTATACATAATGACATGTTCAAAATCTCTGAGACAAAATAAGGTTTAAGAAAAGCCCAGATTATAGAAAATACATAATACATTTAGTGTTTTTTATGTAAAACAAATGTGAAAATACATAGAGATACAAAACTGGAATTAGATAGATCTGGAATTACACGTAATAAGTTGCTAGTAGTGGTTAAATTTTAAAAATTGAAAGAAAGGGAGGTTGAAATAGAATCTTTTTTCTCTATGTTTTTCTATATTGTTTAACATTTTGTATTGAGCATTGGTTAATCAGGAACTTATTTGTGAAATCAACAATAAATAAATAGTAGAAAGTTTTCCTAGGACAAAAATTTTGTTTTGAAAACAAAATTAAACATAGAAAACAAGTGGCCGTGGAAGATTTAAGTGGTGTAAAACTTGTCCTCCGACCATGAAGGACTAGAATACTCAACAAAATATATGAACATTTTTAGGTATTGATACAGTAGGCAATGCAGGATTTGATCACAAGGAGAAAGATAAGCAAATGAGATTAGCAAGACAATTACCGTAGCTTTCTTCTTGGAGGCAATCTCTGAACAAAATTCAAACTCTCAATAGTTTAACATTCATGGTGTCCAGCATCTATTCGTAAATTAGTAGTAGGATAAAAATGTAGCAAACTGTGACCCACAATCAAGAGGGAAAAAACATCAATCAATAGATACAGACCCAAATAAACAAAGGTGACATAATTATCAGACAAGGATTTTTAAATAGCTATTTAAAATATGCTTAAGGACTTAGAAGTAAAATATGAAGATAATTAGGAGTTAAATGGAACATTAAAAAGAAGTAAATTAAATGTTTAGAGATTAAAAACACAGTATCTGAAATGTAAAATTTATTAGATGCATACACATACATATATACATTTATTGAAACAATCTCAAATTTACAGAAAAATAACAAGTATAATACAAGGGTATTTTTTCCTGAATCATATGAAAGTAAGTTGCAACCTGATGTCCCATTGTGCCCCAAATTCTTTACACACAAGGATATTCTCTATATAATCACAATTCAACCATCAAAATCAAGAAATTAACATTGGCACATTTCTACCATCTAATCTTCAGACTCCATTCAAGCTTTGCCAAATTGCTCCAATAATGTTCTTTGTAGCAAAAGGATCCTGTTTGTCTTGTCTCTTTAGTTATCTTTAATATGGTACATTTTCTCAGTTTTGTCTTTGATATTCGTGACCTTGACACTTCTGAAGATTGCAAATCCGTTATTTTTTATAATTTCCCTCAATTAGGTTTGTCTGATTTTTTCCCCTTGATTAGATTCAGGTTATGCAACCCTGGCAGGACTATCACAGAAGTGATACTGTGATCTTCTCAATGCATCCTACCAGATACTACATGATTTTAATTTGTCCCATGACTGACAATATTCGTTTAGATCACTTGATAAAGCTGTTGCCTGCTAGGCTTCTCTACTGGAATATTCTTTTTTCCTTTGTAATTAATAATTATTTTTTAAAAGCAGATCATTTGAAACTATGTATGTATCCTGTTCCTCATCAAACTTAAAATGTATTTGTTTATTTATTTATACAAGTATAGACACATAGTTTCCTATTTTATTCAGTGGGGTAAAATCTGTCACTCTTATTTATAGGCATGCTAATATTGTCCCAGATTTGGCTAGTGAGAGCCACTTCAGTCTTCCTTCTGTGTCCTCATTGTTCTAATGCTTTCTTGATTCCTTGCTTTTTCTTGACACACAAAATGTTGCAGGCTGATATGGTTTGGCTCTGTGTCCCCACCAGATCTCATCTCGAGTTGAAATCCCCCTAATCCTTATGTGAGGAGGGGCGGATCTAGTGGAAGGAGATTGGATCATGGGGGTGGTTTCCCCCATGCTGTTCTTGTGAAAGTGAGTGAGTCCTCACCAGATCTGATGGTTTAATAAATGTCTGACAGTTTCTGTTTTGCATGCTGTCTCTCACCTGCTGCCATGTAAGACATGCGTGCTTCCTCTTCCACCATGATTGTTAGTTTTCTGAGGGCTCCCAGCCATGCAGACCCGTGAGTCAATGAAATCTCCTTTACTGATAAGGAAGTTTATTTATTTACTTACCCAGTCTCGGGTAGTATCTTTGTAGCAGTGTGAACACAGATGAATAACAGAGGCTTATCTTATACTTTTCCTGCCAACCCCTAGGACCATCCATTTCTCCAAAGAGCCTTTGTTTCTTTCAGTGGATGCACTTTGCTGTTATATTGCTGCTCTCTGGCCCTCTCAGTGGAAAGAACAAAGGAGTGTGTGTTTGTACTCATCTATACACATTTTACATCTATACTTATTTCTCTATCTATTGATGAACATATATATTAAAATTCATGAGTTCACATTGACTACTCTATTTCAGATTCAGCACAACACGTTTATTCTAGTTTTTTTCTCTTACCTTTTCTGACAGAGAGAAACGTGGCTCCCATTATCTTTAGAATATTTACTTATCTGATCAGTTCCTCTGTATGTAACCAAACTGTTGTCACCACAACTGCCTCTTCTCTTAGACCCAGTGGGGGCTCTATCTCCACATGCTGAACCATCACCTCCCCACCAACTTGGATGTTTTCGTCATCACTCTTGGGCTCTGATTCTCTATGCTGGCTACCTTCATGTGCAGATTCTTTTTTCATCTTCCCTCTACACCCCAAAGCCAGGCCTCCTCTCCATGGAACACACTGTCCTTGCTAAACTCAGACTATGACATCTTACCCCAGGCAGCCCCCACTTGTGGATGCTCACCTTACCCCACACAGGCTCTGACACCTCAAGCTGAGCCACTGTGCCTTCATCCTCCCACACCCTTTGTAGCACAGTACCCTACTTTTCCTGCCCATTTCCAAGGCCTTTGAGACTTAATTGTTCAGGAAATGAGGTAAAGAGAAGTGAGGAGAAAGAGGAAGATAAAGAAACTATATATATATATATATATATATATATATTTTTTTTTTTTTTTTTGAGCTGGAGTCTCACTCTGTTGCCTCTGTTGCCCAGGCTGGAGTGCAATGGCACAACCTCGGCTCACTGCAAACTCTGCTTCCCAGGTTCAAGCAATTCTCCTGCCTCAGCCTCCCAAGTAACTGGGATTATAGGCAACCACCATCATGTCTGGCTAATTTTTGAATTTTTGTAGAGATGGGGTTTCACCATGTTGGCCAGGCTGGTCTTGAACTCCTGACCTCAGGTGATCTGCCCACCTCGGCCCCCAAAGTACTAGGATTACAGGTGTGAGCCACCACACCTGGCTAGGAAACAAAATATTTTTGAATGCATTAATATTATAGGTTCTAGTTCTAAATTATAATTACCTTGTTTTCCATGACTTCTGCACAGTATTTAACATTCGACCAACTATGGTAACTCTGGGTATATGATCTAATACTAATGCATTTGCAATCCATTATTCCTTGAGCTGTGAAATAATAATAATGTTGAAGACTATTAATGAAATATGAAACATAGATTCTAGTTCTAAAATATAGTCCTATTTCTCATCATCAGTCATCTGTTACTAAGCACATGGGTGATAACCAGAACACAAAATATAGATTAAGTGTACTGTAGTTTCTGCCTTTAATGAGCATGAAATCCTTAAGACCTAGTAGTGAAATTATATGCAAACCAATAATCATTTTACACATCAACATATCTGACAGCACAGGGCAGCTAATAATGGAATTTTATTCCTACTGTCCAAAATAGTTATAAGTTATATGATAATGAAAAATACAGAGTATTGAGTTTTTAATCTAGTATTTATTCATAGGTAATATACATGGGTCAGACTTAGCACAGTCTGTTGATGTGTAAAATGCATATTTTTTGCATATTACTGGAAAGATATTTAACTACACATTGTTTTTTTTTCCTTTTCTACTTATTGTCAGTTAATTTCTGGCCACTAATGATATACATGAATATAGTGTTATCCAGGGTTATAGTACTTATTTCTAGTTGATGATGAAGTGACTTGAAACTTCCAGTTATTTCTTGATGTTTTATTACATTACTGGTAATACTTTTGGTCTTTCATCATTATTAATTCATTTAGTATTCATTGTGATAATACTGATCATAATAAATTTATTTCAAATTCATGTAGGTGTCATATTTTATTCACTGCTATAGGATTTTCATTGTAATTTGGAACTAATTAATATACCATTAAAATAAAGTGTTACTCACATTTTTCATTTTAAACATAAAATGTCTAGTAGTTCATGACATATTGTATGAGTATTCAGCATCCCAGTGGTAACCCAGCATCTGTAAATTTTGTTTTTAAGCAGTTAAAAAACGGGCAACAGAGAAACATGTATAGAAGTCAAATTTTAGTACATACATTAAAGTTCAGTAGTAAATTAACTACTAGTTAATTTTTAGTGCCTCCTTCCTTTTAATTGCAATGTATAGTTCTTATTAATATAATATGTGCTTGTGTATATACACATTATTAATATCCCAAAAGTAAATTATTTAATTTTCCACTTGACTGGTGCCACCACGAGAAATTAAAAAACGTAAACCCGAAACAGTTAATTTGATTGCTTCTCTTCTGCGTTTCTAATGACAATTATAAATAAAGAGTGAGTTCACACTAATACATTAATAACTAATACAGTAACTTCAAAAGAAGTATTAGATGTATCTATGTGCCTTATTCATATTTTTCAATTGTTGGTGGGAAAGGAGAAACACATGTTTTCAGTAATTTAAATGGACTACATGAAGAAGATGAAAAACAAATCTAGTATAGTTGTGTTAAATATTAATGGTAAAAGGTTTAAGTAACCATAAGAAACAGTTGTATTCTATTATCACGAATTTTATTGCACATTAGCCTTATTGAATGAAATTATTCTTATTTTTTCCACACTCTATCTTCGAGTTGCCTGCTCTACTGGACATTGTGTTGTTTTATCTTTTCCATGTCAGCCATTAATGACAGTGTCTTTGTTCCACTATCCCATCTTGTTATTAGTGAGGATAAGATTTTAAAAGAAAAATGAAAAATTTCTTCTAACCCTGCAACCAGTTGAATAACGACCTTGTTTTTCAGGACTTCTGCACAGTATTTAACATTGCTTAATCGTGATCTCCCATCTTGATGCCTTCCCATTAACTTCTATGACACTGCATGCTATACTTGCTTCTTATGATTGGACCTTGTTTTTTTTCTTTTTTTCTTTAATTGTTGTTATTTAGTATCTTTTACTGTAAATCTTTACAGAGATTGTCAGACTTCGGGGATATGTGTTTCCATGGTCAAAATTTTGATACTCGAGTCTAGAATTCCTTAATATTATGCGTAAAACTCTGAAAAACAAGGCCTTTTGCCTTGGCTTCACCTATTAATCTCCTCATTTCCCCCATCCTTCATTTCTGTCTTGAAATTTGTGTTTTATCATTCTCCTTATAATTTTACTACATGTGTATACATCCTTAATGAACATTCCTAAAGTTTTGTGTGGTTTTTACTTATGTAAATAAAATTATTCTGTATATGTTCAAAGGTCAAACTGTTTCTTAGCAGCAATATATATGAGCTCTTATCACTAACACTTGGCACAGTTTGAAATTTTGGGGTGTTGCTCTAGATGTTGGTATCATTTCATATTCTTAGTCTCTCAGTTTATTTTATTGTTTTAGGGAGATCGGTGCTACCTTTTCCCACAAAGTCTCAATACTGCATTTAGAAATTGATTACATGAATATTTTTTGCATTTTCCTTTTCTTCCATTTTACTTTCCCTTTCTTCTCCTCTTTTCATTTCTTGCTCTCTTCCACTTTAGAAGCAGTGATGGTTAAAAATCCAGCCTCTGAGCTGGGCGCGGTGGCTCACTCCTGTAATCCTAGCACTTTGGGAGGCCAAGGCGGGTGGATCACAAGGTCAGGAGTTTGAGACCAGCCTGGCCAATATGGGGAAACCCCGTCTCTACTGAAAATACAAAAATTAACCGGGCATGGTGGCGTGTGCCTGTAGTCCCAGCTATTCGGAGACTGAGGCAGAAGAATCGCTTGAACCTGGGAGGCGGAGGTTGCAGTGAGCCGAGATAACACCACTGCACTCCAGCCTGGGCAGCAGAGCGAGACTTCATCTCAAATAAATAAATAAATAAATAAATAAATAAATAAAAACAAACAAAAACCCAGCCTCTAGAGAAGGACTACCAAGGATTAAATGCCAGCTGTGACACTTACTAAAGATGTGACCTTGGGCATATTACTATGCTTTCTCCACAGTGGTATCTTCTTCTGTCAAATAGGGATAATAATTCTCTTCTTCATAGAGGTGTTGAAAGGATTATGTATGAGTTAATTCACTGGTATGTAAAATGTTAGGAACAGTGCCTGACACATAAGGTTTTATTTAGTAAAACATATTTATTTCCTTCTATTTCTCTCAACAGCTCCTTTCATGTCTGCCTTTTTCCCATCATCACCCCGCGTTTAAGTTACTAGGAGGATAGGGGCACTCATGGGCTCTCAGCAGCTCTGTCATCCTAAAGTAGGGAGAGGTTTCAATGTTGGGAGTAGATCTAGTGAGGGAAGCCTGTGAGTAGCATTTCTCACTGGGATGGAAAATGCCAACAGGCATGTTTCTCCCTCAGGTAGCATTTTTGGTAAGACAAAGGTTGAGTGTTAGAAGTATACACCAATTATCTCTCCTGAGGCCATGGGGAATACCGTATAAGACAAAATAGACAAGATTACTGCCTTTGATGATTTCAAGTTTAGTGGAAGAGACCATCGTTAAATAATTTTTAAATATGATTGTGGTACATATTATGAAGAGCTATGAGAGTGTAACATGGAAAGGCCTAATTGTAGTCTGGGAAGTCAGGGAAAGTCCTCTGGAGGAAAGGACTTTAAGCTGTTCGTTCTCCTTCCCACATGGAGAACAATAATAGGATGCCAGAATACACTTTAGTCAAGCCTCTTTTAAAAAAAAAAAAAATTTGTATTTTGAGATGGATTCTCCCTCTGTCACCCAGGCTGGAGTGCAATGGCACTATCTCAGCTCACTGCAACCTCCGCCTCCTGGGTTCAAGCGATTCTTCTGCCTCAACCTCCCGAGTAGCTGGGATTACAGGCACCCGCTACCACACTTGACTAATGTTTGTATTTTTAGTAGAAACGGAGTTTCACCACATTGGCCAGGCTAGTCTTGAATTCCTGACCTCAGATGATCCACCCACCTGGGCCTCTCAGAGTGCTGGGATTACAGGAATGAGTCACTGGGTGTGCCTTACTCAAACCTCTTCTGTAATTTGTTACATGCAGTACAAATATACAACAATAAGGAATCTTTCCTTTCTTCTGTTCCTAATTGTCTAGAGTGGTCTTATACTCTTAATTATTTCCAGCAGATTTTGTTGCATCATATAGTAATCTTATCACTGTGCCTTTTGTTCATTATCAGGTAATGCAACTATTTATATATTCTCTTGTGTGGTTTTTACAGTTTATTTTACACTTAATCTACACCTTATGTAATCTTACTGATTTATGTGAATTCTCCCAATATTGTACATGTCTCACATCTGGATCACTGACTTGAATTTCTTATCTCTGTATAAGCCCTATGGCCCTCCCCGTGCCTAACTTTCTGAGAATTCCAGCTGTTAATGGAACATTTGTGATGGATTCATTTAACTTAGAGGAAACTCATTTAACTGATGAATGAGTGAAATATGTGAGCATTTTAGTCTTGCATGATACATGTGTAGTAGCATTTAAACAGTAAATTCAAATGATTATGTTTTTAAAATAATGTCAAAATAACACATTTCTTTCTTACTCCCTAATAAAAATTACTGGCAAATTAATTAGTTGTAAAATTGGTGATTATCAAAATAAAAAAAACAAAGCTGTTGAAAGCACATGGCTTCTCAGAGAAAGGTTAATTTTCAAAACATAGCTCATGATTTTTGAAATGCCTTATTTATTTATATTTTAATGTTATTTAAAATGACATTTGAATTTATAATTATCATTTTGGAAGAAATTAAAAATCAAGTTTAACAGGTTGACTTGCTTTAGAATTATATTGGTTACTAATGAAGTGCTTTTTAAATATTTTGTTTTAGTGCTGTAGATCCATTTAGAATAAAGGAGAATGATGCAGCAGTTAAAATCCAGAGCTGGTTTCGAGGATGTCAAGTTCGGGCGTATATCAGGTATATTGGTTTTGTCATGGAAACCTCAGATATATCATAAAAATATATTCCTTAGAAAATGTAATTTATTCATGCAGTGCTCATTTCAAATAATTTTTTATTTTACTCATAATGTAGTTAATAAATTGTATGGTATTCTTTAAAAAGAAATACACAGTATTTCTGATCTTTTCTTACCAAAACTAAATTATATTGACTGTATCTCTTTTTAAAATTCTCAATATTGGCCGGGCACAGTGGTGCACTCCTGTAATCCCAGAACTTTGGGAGGCTGAGGCAGATGGATCACTTGAGGTCAGGAGTTCGAGACCAGCCTGGCCAACATGGTAAAACCCTATCTCTACTAAAAATACAAAAATTGGCCCGGCATGATGGTGCATGTCTGTAATCCCAGGTAGGAGGTTGAGGCAGGAGAATCCCTCGAACCCGGAAGGGGAAGGTTGCAGTGAGCTGAGAAGGTGCCACTGCGTTCCAGCCTGGGCAACAGAGTGAGACTCTGCCTCAAAATAAATAAATAAATAAAATTCTCAATATTACAAACACACTTGCCCAGATTCCTTTTCCCAAATTCCTAAGGATCTACAAATGACTGGGTTTGTATTTATAGCAAATAAATTCATTGGCTGGTAAGAAAGGGGAAAAAGAGAAAACAGTTTCAATCCTTTCTACCATGTTGGTAGATAAAAGAAAGTGATGCGTGGATGATGTCATTCTGACTATACAGAGAGATGGAAATTTGTCCCTATCTTAACTCTTAACTCTATCTTAACTTTTTTTTTTTCAGTGCCCAAACTTTCCCTTAGTGTCCCATCAATTCTTAAAAATATTTTCCTGGATAAGGTAGAGGAAAATATGCCTACTCCAATAATAAATCATCAGGCTGGGAAATATCCTATATAAAACTTCCTTATACTGTCTAGTAAGAGCTGGACATGCAGATTTAAACTGTGAAGACAAGGCTTCTCTCTCTTTTTTTTTGAAATAGAGTTGTTGCCCAGGCTGGAGTGCAATGGCATGATTTCGGTTCACCGCAACCTCTGCCTCCCATATTCAAGCGATTCTCCTGCCTCAGCCTCCCAAGTAGCTGGGATTATAGGCATGTACCACCATGCCCAGCTAATTTTGTATTTTTAGTAGAGACAAGGTTTCTCCATGTTGGTCAGGATGGTCTCCAACTCCCGACCTCAGGTGATCCGCCCACCTTAACTTCCCAAAGTGTGGGGATAACAGGCATGAGCCACCGCGCCCGGAAGACAAGGTTTATCTTTTGGCCACTATATAAACTAAGGATCATGGTGGCAAATCGAGGATTTTTGAATTCAGCAGACTAACATGATGTTGGCTTGGATAGACTGAGGATTACAGGAAAAGAATGAAGAGGAGAACTATTTCTTATCCTCATGAATTTCTCTCTCTCTCTCTTTCTCTCTTTCTCTCTTTCTTTCTCTTTTTTTTGAGAAAGTCTTGCTCCGTTGCCTAGGCTGGATTGCAGTGGCGAGATCTCGGCTCACTGCAACCTCTGCCTCCCTGGTTCAAGCGATTCTCCTGCCTCAGCCTCCAGAGTAGCCGGGACTACAGGCATGCACCACCACACCTGGCTAATTTTTGTATTTTTAGTAGAGATGGGGGCGGTTTCACCACGTTGGTCAGGCTGATCTCAAACTCCTAAGCTCAGGTGATCTACCTGCCTTGGCCTCCCAAAGTGCTGGGATTACAGGCATGAGCCACTGTGCCTGGCCCTCATAAATTATTTCTAATTGTTAATAATGATTTACATCAGTAGTGCCTGGCTTATTTCTCAACATATCACTGTGACCTGTTTTATAGTCTTAACATTCAGAAATGTTTTAAAAAGTAAGTGTTGAAGAATAATTGGAATTAAGTATTGTGTAATAATAAGCCCCAAAGAACTAACGGCTAGTTACCAATGCTGTTTTCTTCTACTTCTGGAAACGATTAAGTCTATCCCACAATAACTTTCTACTCTTTAAAAGTGCACATAAACTTGCTTTTGAATTTGAATTCTTGAATTGTAGGAGAGTATTCTAACAAAGATTTAACTGACCTCCTTGTTTCAATGAAAGGATACTAATAAGCATATTTTTTATCCTAGGCATTTAAACAGAATTGCAACAATTATTCAAAAATGGTGGAGAAGTTTCTTAGGCAGAAAGCGATATCAACTAACTGTGCAGGTAAATATAAAATGTACATATGTTAGCATTTGAATTGTACAATATGCTGTAATTTATTCACCTTAGTCATATTTCCATATAGTTTGGAAATTACTGATGATGAGTATTTATGTAAGGACAAAATTGGGCTTACTTTCTAGTATGAGACCTCTTCTTGAAAGCATTTTCTGATATTTCCATGGATAATTGACCGATTTTTTTGGTACCTAAACTACACTGATATTATTTTTGCTTGAAGTACTTTTCACAGTATATGCATTTATGCTTATTTATTGATGATTGTCTGTACTTTGTAGATGGTGAGCTTTTTGAGAGTGGGCGCTGCAGCCCACTTCCTTTTTGGATCACCAATATTTTAGGCTAATGCCTTGCCCAGAACACAGTCAATAAATATCCTCATAAGGACGCTAAATTGGTCAAAGCAAACAATAAGCCTTCTTTTGTCTTCTCTTCAGGACTTTCTGATAAATTTTGTTTCATGGGTATAAATAAGATTTAACTAATTTAATAAATGATGTATCATTCTAGAATGGCTTTTTATAGAAAGTTAGACGTATTTGTGGATATATCACAAATTTATTTGTGATTAATTATTATTGGAAAGCAACAAAGATTATATGGTGCTGTTATACTAGCTATTATTTATTAAACAACTGCTGTATACCAGGCATTTTGTGTAATTATTTAATTCATATGTTAGGATGCTTATTAAAAGTAACTGTTGTTACTTTTAACAAGGAACAGGCTAGGAAACTGAGTCTCATCCACTTGTCCATGAACGCATAATGGTACATTCAGTATATGTAGCAACCTTACAGTTGCTATAGAAGTTTTTACATTGGGCACAGTTGTCTGGTAATTGCAAGATCCTCTGCCTAATCTGCTAAGGACAGAGACTATGTCTCATTAGCGTTGCACTCTCAGAGCATGGTGCCTGGCATATATTAGATAATTAGCACTTTTATCTATGAATAGAAGAATGAACAACAATTCTGTTTCTACTATACTATGCTCCCTTTACTGGTAGAAGCCAAAAATTGATACTGATTGGTCATCAGTCTGAGTATAGTAATTTTTTTTTTTTTTTTTTTGAGACAGAGTCTCACTCTGTTCCCCAGGCTGGAGTGCAATGGCATGATTTCATCTCACCGCAAACTCTGCCTCCTGGGTTAAGCGATTCTCCTGCCTCAGCCTCCCAAGTAGCTGAGATTACAGACCCCAGCCACCATACCTGGTTAATCTTTTTATATTTTTAGTAGAGATGGGTTTCTCCATATTGACTAGGCTGGTCTCGAGCTCCTGACCTCAGGTGATCTGCCTACCTCAGCCTCCCAAAGTGCTGGGATTACAGGTGTGAGCCATCATGCCCAGACAAACTTTTTTTTCCCTTCTCCTGTCTTGATTTTGGTTAAAAACATCATTTTAAAAAGTAACTCTCTGAATTGCTCTGAAAGCAAATGCCTCTGTTTCTGTTTCTGCTTAACATTTTGGAAAGGAAAAATTGGGAAGAAGATGTAACTTATAGTTACAGAGTATATGCTAGGTGCCAGATACTGTGGTAAACATTAATTATGCAATATCTCTGAGTCTTGTACCTACCTTTTGACTCTCACCGAACTGTAGAAAGAGCACAGGCTTTAGACCTGATGACGGAGGTTTGATGACTGTGGGCAAGTTATTTAACCTGTGTGAACCTTGCTTATGTCCCTTGTCTTTAAAATAAAGATAAGAATGTGTGGCAGATTTTTGTTAAAATTAAGTGAAACACTGTACGTAAAATACCCGGAACTGTGATTGGCACCTAGGCAGTGCTCAAAAAGGGTACGTTTTTCATGTGTGATGCTGTTGTTAGTATTATTCAAAAACTATCGAGGCAGTTTGCTTGGAGTAATATAAGTGAGAGATTTTCAAATCAGATTAGCTCCATTTTACATTTCTCTCACTTATGCATAATCACATGATGATTTTATTATATGTGAGTGAGTGTAGTGTGTGGATGGATAGATAGATATGTAGGCATACACTTTTTATACAGTGAGTCAGGAAACCTTCTATGTTTTGAAGCTTGTCTTTCTTAGAGTTAGTGACAACAGAAATTAGGAGGACAGCAAAGAAACACAGACAGATGTCTTTAAAGCCATATTTATAATAAATAGGAAAGAAAACTGAAGAGGGAAAAGAGACTTTCAAGGTTTAAGTGTAGATATTGGATTCACTATCAATCCATCTAAAGTGCTATTCAACTGATAACCCTAGAATCTACAACTTGATATTTTAGAATATTAAAGGTGATCAGGATAATTTGTATTTCCTTTATATTATCTGTCTCTGTGTTTATATACTAAAATTAATATAGTTAAATATATACTCTTCTATATTGTTGAAGAGTTAAATTTGCATGATCTTCATGAGATGCTCTTCTGAAAAAAATGAGTGTGGTTGTAGAAACAATAGTTTTAAGAATCTTTGACAATTGCTGACATTGGACAGAGCTAATGGAAGCAGATGAAGTCAGATAGAAGGAAGTGTTATAGATGTTTCCTGGGCATAATGTTACATTCTTAAACAGTGAAGAAGAGATTTGATTTTTCTTCTTTTATTTTTTCAATTTGATTGCCAGGGATTTTGGTAATAACCTTTTATCTGGTATACATATGAAAAACCCGTATTTTCTATTTAAAGACACATAAAACCAAAGAATTCCATTGGCTACAGTATATATTCCATATTCTATCCAAACTTAATTTATACCATTTTAATACAGAATTTTTATTTCATATTTGGGTCCATTTGTCTCACAGGTATGGAAAAAATGTAAACAAATATCAGTGCTTCTTTTGTATGTGAAATTCCTATTGATGGCTTTTAAATACTATTTTTAAACATAAGTTTTCTTACTCCACTTTCTTTCTCCCTTCCTTTTCTTCTTTCTTTCCAATTTTGACATATTATTTTTATTTATTTATTTATTCTTATTTACTTATTATTATTATTTTTTTGAGACAAAGTCTTGCTCTGTTGTCCAGGCTGGAGTGCAGTGGTGTGATCTTGGCTCACTGCAACCTCTGCCTCCCTGGTTCAAACGATTCTCCTGCTTCAACTTCCCGAGTAGCTGGAATTACAGGGATCTGCCACCATGCCCGGCTAATTTTCTTGTATTTTTGGTTGTAGACAGGGTTTCACCATGTTGTCCAAGCTGGTCTCCAACTCCTGGCCTCAAGTGATCTGTCTGCCTCTGCCTCCCGAAATGCTGGGATTATGGGCATGAGCCACTGTGCCCAGGTGGCATATGATTTTTAAAATTTATTGTGCTATCATTTACATTCAGGCCACTTTAAAATAAATTTTAAATTTTGAAAAAAAATCAGATTTACAGAAAAGTTGCAAAACTAGTACAAAGAACTTCCATATATTCTCCACTCACATTTTTTTTAATCAAGTGAAAAAATTTGCATTATTATTTCCTCTTCTCTATATACATTTTTTGTCTATATGCATTATTTTTTTAATTTGACACAAAGTTACAGAAGTTATGTCCCCTTATCTCTCAATATATTGTATGCATATTGTTTACATAATCTTTTTTTTTTTTTTTTTTAAAGACAGAGTCTCACTCTGTCGTCCCAGGGTGCAATGGCACAATCTCAGGTCACTGCAACCTCTGCCTCCTGGGTTCAAGCGATTCTCCTGCCTCAGCCTCCTGAATAGCTGGGACTACAGGTGCCCACCACCACACCTGGCTAATTTTTGTATTTTTAGTAGAGACGGGGTTTCACCATGTTAGCCGGATGGTCTCAATCTCCTGACCTTATGATCTGCCCACCTTGGCCTCCCAAAGTGCTGGGATTACAGGCGTGAGCAACCATACCTGGCCCTACATAATCTTATTACAATATTAAAATCAGGAAGTTGACATGTGTACAAAACTATTGTATAGACGCTATTCACATTTTACTGATTGTACCAGTAATGTCATTTATAGCAAAAAATCTTTTCCAGGGTACAAACTAGGATTTCACTTTGTAGTTAGTATTTGTTGTGTCTGTTTAGTCACCTTTAATCTAGAATAATTTTTTAGTCTGTCTCCACTTTTCATAACCCTAATATTTTTGAAGAGTACAGACTAGTTACTTTTCAGATTATTTCTCAATTTTTGTTTGCTAGTGTTTCTTCAGTGTTAGATTCTGGTTATGCATTTTCAGCAGAAATACATCTCAATACATCATATTATGATGTATATGTCATCAGTTTGTCCAATAAATGTTGTTAACTTTGTTTAAAGTAGGGTCTCTCGGGTTTCTACACTATCAACTTACTATTCGCCTCTCATGAGGGGATATTTAAATGCTATGTATACATCTTTTTCCTCATTAAACTTTTGTGTGCTAGGTTTAGCATCCAATGATGATTCTTACCAGAATCAATTATTACTGTAGTGGTCCAACAGTGATTTTCTAATTCCATTGTTTCTCCTACATTTACTTACCAGCATTTTGCTATAAGAGATTTTCCTCTCTCCCATTTATTTATTTATTCATGTATTTATATGAGTATGAAGTCATGGATTCCTATTTTATTCAATGGGTGGGTTATAGTCAACTACTCTCACTAAATGGTTTGGTGCTCCAATAGTCCTTGGTTTTCTCACTAGGAGCTTCTTCAAACCAATTTTTGATAGAATCTTGTTACTTAACCAGGATGACCAAGAAATTAAAGTATTCTGTGGAGTAATGAGCACCTTTAGTGCCATTATTTATAAGCAATCGAGGTTGTATGTTAATGGTATGGACCAAGACAGTAGAGTATACTTATGCATGTAAGACATTCCTGGGTTCAAGCGATTCTCCTGTCTCAGCCTCCCAAGTAGCTGGGATTACAGGTGTCCCCCCACCACGCCCAGCTAGTTTTTGTATTAGTAGAGATAGGGTTTCACCATGTTGGCCAGGCTGGTCTTGAACTCCTGACCTCAGGTGATCCACCCTTCTTGGCCTCCCAAAATGCTGGGATTACAGGCATGAGTAACTGCACCAGGCTGAGACCTCTTTTTAATCAAACATAGAAGAGTTAATACATTTCAGTAACTGTTTTCAAAGTGTTCACGTTGGGAATGTGTATTTATTTTAATGATGCTGGGGTTGCTGGTTAAAAAAATACTTTTAAAAGTTCAAATAATAAGCCACCTAAGAATATTTGTTTTATTACTTTAGCATCTCAACTGGATTTGATCAAAAAGGGTATCACCCAGCATAATCACCAAATGATTTTCCAGATTGGGATCTAATTATTTTTTGGTTCTTTTGAAAACAAAATCAAAACATGAAGCTTTTCCCCATTTAGATTGGTTCGTGATGGTTTTTAAATCTGGTAAGCTCTAAGCAACTTGAGAATAGGTCTGATTTATGTATGTATGCATGTATGTATTTATTTATTTTTGCCATTGTGTACACACTCCCTAACATAAGGCATGAAACAGAATCATAATGGAATCTCAAAAAATAATTATCAAATGAGATTAAAATAGCTCCCATTTCTTGATTGCCTAGTGAAAGTGTAATATTGCATTAAGCATTTTACATTCTTCATGTGTATACCAACTATGGATAGTATTATACCAACCCTATGAATATTATCACTATTTTATAGATGAAGAATCTGATGCTCAGCTTCCTTCCTCAGGGACACACTGCTATTGCTGTTATTACTATTACTGTTATGTGGAGAAGAGTTCTCAAAGTCAGTTTTCCCTGATTTCAAAATCCTTATATATTGAGCTGGTAGGCAATTCAATCTCAGCCCTTATTGGGGATTTTTCTCCTTTATAGGGAGGTCCTGTGGGACTTAACCTGTGCCAGCGTATCAGAGATTCTTGCCTTCATGGAGCCTTCATTCAAAAGATGTCCACTGTCCAAGATGTTGTGTTTGAACCTTCCAAGTTAATCCTTAGAAGACTCTATGGCTGCTGAACCACATTAAGGGAATGGGAATTTTTATCAGCGTTCATACCCCTAGTGCTTAGAGGCCCATCTTCCCCACAGCTGCCATGAAGCTTACCCCTAGAGTTTCAGCCACCTCCCAGGAGCCATAGGAATGCCAAATGCTGTATTGCTTCATTTCAGAAGGCTAATGTTCAGTTCTTTCCTAGGCATGTGGAATCTTTCCTGTCTTTTCATCCTATGCCCACACCACTTCTTTTACACCTCACACTGCTCTGCCCACCTTCCACCAACATATTGCCTCAAAGCTTAGGTTTTAGAAAAACAAAGCCAGGAATGGACAATCACATGTAAACCTTCTGAAGCAAGAGTGCATGAAATGATCTGCTATTTTCTTGGGTTGGGCAGCGGGACATGAGTTGAGGATACTGTTTGAACCTCTGCACTGTCACACCCTTAATCCTATATTAAGTTTGCTTAAATCATCATTTTCTTAATTTCTGCTGCATAATTTTTTTGACCTTACAGTTATATATAATAATAACCATATCATACAGTATATGATTAAGTTATAAAATGAATGGTATAGAACAGTCATTTTAAAACTAGTAATAGAACCATCTCTAACTACAATTTTAGCAAAATTCTTACTCCTATGTGTAGAAGAGATATGATCTGGTTTGAATATTTGTCCCTGTATTAGTCTGTTTTCATGCTGCTAATAAAAACATACCTGAGGTAGGGTCATTTATAAAGAAAAAAGTTTAATGGACTCACAGTTCCACATGGTTGGGGAGGCCTCACAATCATGGTGGAAGGTGAAAGGCATGTCTTACATTGTGGCAAGCAAGAGAGAATGAGCAAAAGGAGGAAAAGCCCCCTATAAAACCATCAGATCTTGTGAGACTTGTTCACTATCTATGAGGACAGTATGAGGAAAACTGCCCCCATGATTCAGTTATCTCCATCCGGCCTCACCCTTGACACCTGGGGATTATTACAATTTGATGTGAAATTTGGGTGGGGACACAGCCAAACCATATCAGTCCCCTCTAAATCTCATGTTAAAATATAACCCCAGTGTTGGAGGTGGGGCCAGGTTGGAGGTGTTTGGGTCATGGGGGAGGATCACTCATGAAAGACTTGGTCCCCTCCCCACAGTAATGAGTGAGTTCTGGTTGTGTTAATTCACATGAGAGCTGATTGTTTAAAGGAGTCTGGCAGCTTGAACTGCTCCCTCTTTTGCCATGTGACATGCCTGCTCTCTCTTTACCTTCCGCCATGAGTAAAAGCATCCTGAGCCCTCACCAGAAGCTGAGCAGAGGCTGATACCAAGTACAGATGAGCCAAATTGACCTCTCTTCTTTATATATAAATTAGTCTGTCTGGGGCTGGGTGCGGAGGCTCACGTCTGTGATCCCAGGACTTTGGAAGGCCAAGGCGGGTGGATCACGAGGTCAGGAGATCGAGATCATCCTGGCTAACATAGCGAAACCCTGTCTCTACTAAGAACACAAAAAATTAGCCGAGCGTGGTGGTAGGCACCTGTACTCCCAGCTACCCAGCTACTCGGGAGGCTGAGGCAGGAGAATGGCCTGTACCCGGGAGGCGGAGCTTGCAGTGAGCCAAGATCGCACCACTGCACTCCAGCCTGGGCGACAGAGGGAGACTCTGTCTCAAAATAATAATAATAAATAATAATAATAATAATAATAATAATAAATACATGAATTAGTCTATCTCAGTATTCCTTTATAGTATGCAAAATAGACCCATGCAATGTATAGGCAGTGCAACTATTTTGGAAGCTAGACAAATGCAACTGCTTCATTTCTTTTCCTGTGTTTTCTATTGTCGCCTGAGCCACCAGGGCATGATTTGAAAGCCACTGATTTAATTTGCTTGACTCTGGAAGGATCTCTGGAAAGATCACACACAAAAAACCTGATGATATTAACTGCCTGGGGGGAAGAGAACTGAGCAGTTGAGGGACAGGCATGGGAGACAGACTTCAATGTCAACTCATTTGTAGCGTTTGAATTTTAAACAATGTGAACGTATTATCTATTAAATAAATTAATTTAAAAAGAAAGTCAATTTAAAGGAGACTTTGCCCATCAAAACACACACATACACAGACACACACACACACACACAAATAGAGGTAATAAGTATTCAGGTGGGAAGTTAGCATAGGCTCTGAAGGTCAAGGAAATGACACTTGAGCTAACCCTTGGGAAGAAAACATGAATGAAATTTTGAAATTAGGAATGAGCATAACATATACAGAAACAGATAGTTGCTCTAAATTATGCAGACAGTGGGGAATAACAGAAGGTTGGTAAGGAGTTCAGTGTGACTTTTATAAAATAATTTTATATTAATATGTTTTAAAATGATTTTTTAATTTAAAAATAGTTTTTGCAATCACTGTCTCATTATGTCATGAGCAATGGTTCTGTTAAGAAGAATGTGCAGGTGGTATCTGTTTTATAGATGAAGAAATTGGTACTTAGGGAGACTAAATGATGTGCCTAGGGTTCTCAGCTCCTGATCCATATTTATCTATATAGATCCACATACTAAATACTAAACATCTTCTCTAGATGTCCCTCAGGAGGCCCAAATTGGCTCCTCCTATAGTCCTATATTTCAGGTAAATAGTACTGCAATTCAGCCAGAAATCGAACCCAGAGAAACAGCCATCCTAGACTCTCTACCACCTCTTGTTCCCTACCCCACCTTCTATTGGTCATCAAATCATTTTTACTTTCCCTCTTAAAAGTCTCTTGATTCCAAACTAAACTGCATCATTTTACTGTCATGCCTATAGTCCTCCTTCCCATAGCATACAATGTAAAGTCCTTGCTTTTTCACATGACATGTGAGGTCTTCCATGGTCTAACCATTGCTTCTTATCTAACGTCACTTCTTGCTATACCTGTATAAATATGCTTTAGTCATATTCAACCACTTGCCATTGCCCAAATACGCAGTGTCCTTATCACCTAAAGATTTTTGGCAAATGCTGCTCCCTCTGCCTGGAATGCTGCTCTTTACTCTAACGTGCCTCTCATTGCGCTGATTTCCTACGTATCCCTCAAGACTTTACTTGAAGATCAACTTTTCCCAGTCTAGTAGAAAGTAAAATTCAGGAACACTGAAAATATTAATTTTGTCTTCTTAAATGCTTGTCATATGGGCATTTGTCTCACGGATACATTTGTTTATTTACATCTCTCTCATTTGATTGGAAGCTCCTGGGTAGCAGTGATGAGCCTATTTATTATATCTCAAAAATATCAGTGACTGACACATAAAAGGCCTACTGAAATTTTTACCAACTGGATAAATAAATGATTCACAGGGATACAAGTTGGAAGATGTTTGCTATGGTCAATGTAGATGATGATTAACATCGATATGTGCCAGGGTGGATTGTATTCTTGTTCAAAATTAGTCATCCCATCTCCCCTTCTTCATAGAAAGGATGATTCATACCCATCCCACTGATGTGGGGCTTGGCTGTGTGTTGTAGGCAGATGGGATATACTCCACACCCAAACTGAAGCTTTAAAGAAGTGTTCTCAGTCTTTCCCTCTGGTAGAAGAATGGCATACCTTAGATCCAGCTTGCTCCTTCAGCCTTAGGGCTGAGATGAAGAGATATGTGGGACATAGCTACAGGGAACCTTAGCTCACATGCAGTGTGAGTAAGAAATAAATTTGTGTTGTTTTGCAACCTACTGTGATAGTTGTATTTTTATCTCAGCAAAGCTGATTGATAGTTATAATGATAATGAAAGCAAGGATGTTTATAAGAAACATTCTGAATGGGTTACTTGGTTATGCTTACAAAAAGATGTTTGGAGCTTTTGGAGTTTGTGATGATGTTAGTACACCTCCATGTGGTGATATCTTGTAAGGCGATGGTGCAAACTCAGCAAAATCTCTCACACATCAAAATTAGAACTCAACAAATATTTGTTAAACCAAACTATTGAATGAGAATTTAGATTAAAGGTCGGCACTGGAGATAAAATTCTAGATCCATAGTTATAAGATGACAGGAGTTTCTACCTAATGAAAAAAGTACGTGAACAGTACAGAATGGTGTCTTAGAATTGAGGCTTGTAGAATGCATTAGGTAGGATTTAGGAAGAGGAAAGGGAATTAAAAATGAGAATAAACAGGAAAACAGAGTGATATTATATCACAGGAATCAGAGGAGAAAACTTATAGGAAACTTGGAGTTGTCAACAGTATCAAATGTGAAGTTGAAGCAGAAAGAGGACTGTGAAAAGATAGAAGTTCTAGGATCTCTTTAGTGGGGAAAGTCAACTTTCCTCAAAATTCTCCTATACCAAAATATTTCTATCCAGCTTTTAAATAATTCTCATGGTGACATCAAATAGCTTATCAAGTCCTAAAGGGTCATGTGCTCTGCACTACAGTGACTTCATTAACCCACAATAATAGAGCTATTCCAGTCTTGTTTTGTGATGTGTTTGGCTCTTTTTTGCTTCCTGTATGACTGTTGTTTTTGTTCTTCTTTTCAACTTCCATTTTAGGCCTTTCCATTGACTTTCATGCTGCTATATCTAGCAACGTAACCCAAATTTGCCTATCTTAGGGGTACAGAACTGTTGGGTCACAGCTGTGAAAATTCTTTCCTATTATTGAGGATGTGCTCTGATTCTTCTTTTTATTAGTAACAAACTTATGTCACCTGGTGAATGTTCTCAGTGCACATGCATTTTATGCATGCTGAACACTTGGTTTTTTACTGTGGCCTGTTCATTTCATTGTACAATCAAATAGTCCTACTATTTGGGGACCCATCTTGTTTTAACTGTGTAGTGTTCTAGTTAGCTTTTCCTTACCCCTTCCTTACCGCATTCGTTTCATAAATGGGGAAATAAAAATAAGTCATTCTTTTAAACAATAGTACTAGAAAAATGTAGAAATATCCTTTAATTTGCTTCTTTTAGAGCACTAAAAATTTGAGAGTTCCCTGAGTGAATTTATCTGTAAAAACTAAATAGGATGGCTTGTACACATTTTGTTATACTTTTAAATTTGCTTTCCTTTTTTATATTTTATCATTACCCAATTTACATTATGTTTAACATCAAATGTGCTATTTTTGAATAGTCTGAGAGCAGAGAAGTATAAAGGCTATTGTAGTACATAATTAGTTTGATATGAGGTGTTATAAAATAATGATATATAACTGTAGTCCTAGACAGGTCAATGTTATGTTTTTAAATTAAGATCATCTAGTGAAGAACATATGTATGGCAACCACATTAAAACTCAATTTAATTAAAATTTTTTGTTGAAATGTATTAATAGCCTATGGTAGAGCTATTTAATTTAGAAAAATTACAAAGATTAATTTACAATAAAAAAGAGAAATTAACCAAATTATAAACATAACATTATATTGATGAAATCAAGGTTCCCAGTATTCATACATGGCTTACCATTATAACACTTCTTTCAATGTTTTCATATATGATTATTTAAAAGAGGAACAATTAAAGTTTTATTAACTTTAAATGGGAAAAAAGATTACACGTATCATCAAATTCCATTGTATGTTGTTATGATAAATGCCAACAATTTGATCTTTTCATGGTTGGCAAAAATGCATAAAATGCCAGTCACTAGTTTTAAAACTGATAAGAGATTGACATAATTGCTTCCATAGATGCTTTTCGTTCTCTTCATTAGCTGAACACATGTTTATTTTTAGATGAGAAAATGCCCAATATTTTTGAAACTTTTATTTATAGGACTTCCAAATCAGTTATAAGATAATAAGGCAGCATTCTTCACCTTTTGGTGTCATACTAGAAAACTGAAACACACACACATATATATGTGTGTGTGTGTGTGTGTGTGTGTGTGTGTGTGTGTGTGTGTGTGTGTGTGTATTTTTTTCCTTAGGGTCTAAACTCCAAAGACAGGACAACTTAAGACTCTGAGTTACTAATATTAATTTAAAACTTTAACAACACATTTTCATCATAATTATAAGTTTAGATTTGGTTCACCTAATCTTGAAGATAATATTACTGGTAACTGGGAGAAAGAATATAATTGGCTGTTAATTCTTTTTTATGGAAAAGATGGTATTTTAAAAATGAACTGTTGAGGCCAGGTGCAGTGGCTGATGCCTGTAATACCAGCAACTTGGGAGGCCAACGCAGGCAGATCACCTGAGGTGAGGAGTTCGAGAACAGCCTGGCCAACATAGTGAAACCCTGTCTCTATTAAAAATACAAAAATTGGCCAGGCATGGTGGTGCGCACTTGTAATCCCAGCTACTCAGGAGGCTGAGACAGGAAAATCAGTTGAACCTGGGAGGCAGAGGTTGCAGTGAGCCAAGATCTCGCCATTGCACTCCAGCCTGGGTGACAAGAGTGAAACTCCATCTCAAAAAAAAAAAAAAAAAAACTGTTGATAATGACCAATTGTCATCAATTGCCAGCAAACAAGGCAAAACATATGCACAAAATACTCATAATTACTTGATTAGAAATTAATTTCATAATTATACTCAAAATTATGAAATGTGGATGGCCCTAATACGGAAATGAACAAAAACTCAGGCTTATCAGATCTGTTATCCATTGTGCATGGCTTCTAAAGGTTTCATTCTTATCACTTTAATGCATATATTTCTTTTGTATTTTTCAATCTACCAAATATGCCAGTTGATCTCATCGTGTTATCTAGATACGTTACTCAAAATTATTATAAATATATATTACTTTAAATGTTTTGCTCTTGAAATGGTTAATCATTTCATCCTTGAAGCTCATATTTTCTTAGTTTTCAACCAAAATGCTCAACAATAAAGGAAAGATTAAATAACTTATGGTATGTTCATATAACAAAAAAATGCAGTTATTGTATATTGTACATGAAAATATGTGAAGAAGGATTTTAAAACTGAGGAAAAGAAGAGATCTGTACTAGATCTGTTTAGAGTAGGTGAAACAGTCTTTTAATAGAAATTAAGCCTCCAGGGCTTTACAGAGAATAATTTGCAGTCTGGGTCTAAAACAAGAAGTGGAATGGTCATAGTTGACAAAGTCTGGAGCATGCTTTGGGAACATGAGGCTAAACTGAAATGGGGGGTCATTGGGACTGGAAAAGGCGGGTAATTGTAAGATTAGGGAATTGAATGTGCTGTTGACGTGAATATGAAAAGTCTTGGGATAGTGGCAGAAGTTCCAATGAAGAATAAGACTTTAACCTAGGTGTCAAAAATCTTTTTTTGAGATGGAGTTTCACTCTGTTGCTGAGGCTGGAGTGCAGTGGTGTGATCGCTTACTGCAACCTCTGCCTCCCAGGTTCAAGCAATTCTCCTGTCTCAGCCTCCCGAGTAGCTGGGATTACAGGTGCCCACCACCACGCCCGGCTAATTTGCTTTTTTTGTATTTTTAGTAGAAACAGGGTTTCACCGTGTTGGCCAGGCTGGTCTTGAACTCCTGATCTCCAGTGATCCGCCCACCTCAGCCTCCCAGAATGCTGGGATTAAAGGCGTAAACAACCATGCCTGGCCCAAAATCTTTGTACCCTGTAGCGGGAGCAGGTTGGGAGGGCAAGAAGGAGAGATAGAGGATAGTGAGATTCAGAAGCCTAAAGGAGGGTAACAACACCAAAAAGGGATAGAGCGTAATAAAATAGAAAAACCTTAGATTAAAAATGGGTTCTTTTATTTATTTATTTATTTATTTATTTATTTATTTAAAGGAGTTCATCCTACTGGTTTGACATGGTTTGAAAGTACCGTTGGAGTTAGGAGAACGCTAGCTTCTTGTTCCAGTTGGTAGCACTTGTAGTAGAGAAGAAAAGGTAGTTTCTCCTATAAATAAATGCTTATAAGGATAACAGGGGAGATAGGATTTGGACAGCTAGAAAGGAATGGTAAGACACTTCAGGCAAGCAGAGTCATATGAATATTAAAGTGGAGAAGAAAAAAATGTGCAGTAATTTGATCAGATTGAGGTTTAAGGGAAAGGAATAGGAGGGATAATTGGAAAAAAACAGCTGGCACCTGATTGTGGTGAATTTTGCTTATCACTTTGACCTGTAAGAGAGTAGTTCTCATTTGTCCCCCACCCCCATTGTAATTCACTTGATAGAGAAAAAAGGAACTTAAATATGGGATATACTCTCATCAGTAATCATTATCCTACTAGAGAAATAAAAAAGTTAAGTGTCATGTGCCAGCCGGGCGCGGTGGCTCAAGCCTGTAATCCCAGCACTTTGGGAGGCCGAGGTGGGCGGATCACGAGGTCAGGAGATCGAGACCATCTTGGCTAACACGGTGAAACCCCGTCTCTACTAAAAATACAAAAAATTAGCCGGGTGTGGTGGCGGGCGCCTGTAGTCCCAGCTACTCGGAGGCTGAGGCGGAACAATGGCATGAACCCCGGAGGCGGAGCTTGCAGTGAGCCGAGATCTAGCCACTGCACTCCAGCCTGCGCGACACAGCCAGACTGCGTCCCAAAAAAAAAAAAAAAAAAAAAAAAAAGTGTCATGTGCCTTTGCTTGTAATTTTCTCTCCTAGTGATCTGAAATACTCAAGTGTGTTAGTTACATCAGTCAGCCCAATTAGGATGCCTTGCTTTAAGCAATTGGAAACTATTGAAATTGTATGATTTTAAAAATTCAAAAAAGGAGTTGAAAAAAGCAATACTTTATAAAAGTAATCTAGAAGAGGTGTTCCAAATGGATTAAACATATTAAGCAGGTATGAAGACTGTAGGTTGTTCAGTCACAGGAAAAGAAGATTTGACAAAGCCCAGGGATTAGTTGGAAATAATAGGTAAAAATGAAAGAATCAAATCCTCAATATAAAATAGAAAACCAACATGGCCAATGGTGAAACTGAGTTCTCAGAAGTTTGTCTTACAGGCAGGATAACATTCAAAATACTTAGCCATGTGTACAGTAGGGTCACTCATCACAGTTCATGGACAACAAATCAGAAAGGACACCAGTTATAAATAATAAGTATAACCTCTCTGGTCTAATTCCACTGAATAAGAGCTCAGTCTAAAAGATCCATATGTATATCAACCAGTCAGAAAATTAATTATGTTTTCCAAAGGAATATATTCCTTCTAAAAAATTTCAGAAGCTTTCTAAAAATTGAGCTAGGTAATATGACAAAGGTCACATAGAGCTAGCAAATGGGTGATAATGTTCAAATGCTATTTTTTAATCCCAAGAATTCTTCCTATCCTATCTGATGTAAATGCAAGACATCAATGCTCTCAATCTTTCCTGTTCTTTTCCCCTCCCTCTTTTTCTTCATTTATTCAACAAACATTTGGTGAACATCTAAAATTGAGCACCATGTTTCCACTCCAATAAAACAATCTACTTCTGTTGTACTTAATTTTCACCCCAGATCTTTAATCTTCCCCTTTAAAGTAGACTTGATATCTTGATGATAAAGGAATAGGTAATTAATAAATAAGAATATTGCCTGCTGAGACATTAAAATGGCTTGTCATTCTTGGATATGTTATTAACATTTGGTAGGTGTAATATGCTTTCCTCACCCAATTTCATGGAATGAAAAAAAAAACTTTTAAGACAGAATTCTAGAAAATAATTTTTTAAGAACTAGAGCCTTTCTATGAGTTATATTTTAACTGTTCAAGTAACCCAAAGGGTTAATGTTAATATAATAAATAATCATCATTTTCAGAATATAAAAACAAAGATAAAATTTTATGAAAGTTTAAAGTGTTTATATGTATCTCTTAGAAAGCTTATGGAAATGCAGTTCACATTCACATGTGATTTTTTTTTAGTTTTTTAAAAAATTATGGTGAAATATGTGTAGCATAAAATTTACCACTTCATTTTTAACTGTATTATTCAGTAGCATTAAGAATATTCACATTGTTACATAACCATCACCACTGTTCATCTCCAGAACTTTCTCATCTTCCAAAATTGAAACTTTGTCATGTTAAATAATAACTCTCCTTTCCCTCCAGTCCCTGGTAACCACTTTCTACTTTCTGTGTCTATGAATTTGACTATTCTAGTACCTCATGTAAGTGGAATAATAGAATACTGTGTTGCATATGTTTCTTTCAGTACTTTCTAAAGCATCTGGGCTAGACAATTGAGAATAAATGTGGTATCGATTAGTGGTATCATTCTTAATCAATTAATTAAGAATGTTATATAAGAATCAAAGTGCTTTCTCACCTCTTAACTACAGGATTCAGAATTCTTTGGTTCAAAATCTGAATCTCTTTTTCCTGTTAGTTCATAATAAAATTAAGCCCTTTATACTTTTTGGAATTTTACTTTTTTTTTTTTTTTTTGAGACAGAGTCTCACTCTGTCAGAATGCAGTGGTTCAATCTCGGTTCACTGCACCCTCCGCCTCCTGAGTTCAAGCGATTCTCCTGCCTCAGCCTCCTGAGTAGCTGGGATTACAGGCGCCTGCCACTACGCCCAGCTAATTTTTTGTATTTTTAGTAGAGTCGGGGTTTTGCCACGTTGGCCAGGCTGGTCTCGAACTCCTTACCTCGTGATTCGCCTGCCTCGACCTCCCAAAGTCCTGGGGTAACAGACATGAGCCACCAGGCCCGGCCTGGAATTTTACTTATAGTTAAATTACATACTTTTAACTAAAAAATGTGTAACATGAGCACTACTGATAATCCCTTTCATGATGACTATTAACTGTGTCCTGAGCACCTTAGATACTTTATCTCATTTTACTCTTCATGACAACTCAATGAAGCATGTTATGACCAATTTTCTAAGAACAGAAATCACGACTGACAGACTTTCAGTAAGTTGTTCAAGTCCACACAGCTGTTAAAAGCAAAGCCAGGAATTGAACACAGGTCTGTGGCTCAAAAGCTCACACATACACTCTACTGTTAACTAAACAATGATATGATAAAGACAAGAAACATCTTTTTCTGAACCCAAACTTTTGGAAATATATAATATCCAATGTATTTCTTCTTTATAGAAATGCTTAACAGCAATGTCTGCTTCAATATGATGTCAAGAAATACAGTATTAAAATAAATATTTTAAATCACCTCAAACACCAATTATGCCTTGCTTACAATCATGAAGAAATAGAATTTAAAATGAAGAAACATTGTTGTGTTCATTTGTAAATAACATATTGCAGCCAACTGTTTCTTAATTGCTCAGACAGTTGATAAATAATCCAGCCCTGCTGCTCGCCACAGACAATTTGCTTTGGATCAGACCAGGCAATTCAAACAACACTAATTACAGTGAAACCCTTTTATATGAATTTCTGTTTGTCACGGGGCAGAAAGCCCCTTTACAAAGAGTTAAGGCACTTTTTTCTGATTTTTGCCTGAAACATAACAATTATTACCTGGGCTCAAGTTATAGTGAATAAATTTCAGTTGAATAAAAATGGATAAAGTTGTATATCATGTTAAAAATATGTATCTCATTGCTTTTATTGTTTATTGTACAGTAATGAATTATACTAATTTTATATTTTTAATTAAAAGATAGAACAGATGGGGAAGCTTTATTTAAATAATATTTTCTTTGAAATAAGCTACATTGTTGAATGATTTACTGTAACAGAAATTTGTGTATTAATATATAGATGTGTCTTTACTGGAGAGAAACCAACACTTCAGGAAGTCTTCACTATACCAAGGGATTTGCTGTAACATGATATCATTGTATTTATGATTTTATGGTGTTAAAATGAATATTAAATGAAACAAAATTCCCAAGGATTACTCAGGAGGCAGCTAAGTACATAACATTTTGCATAGATGGTTGGAAGGCACAATTTTGCTCCATCACTGCATCCATATCCTTGAACGATTTCGACTGAAGACAGCATTTCTTTGAATTTTTCATTAAACCAGACGTCTTGAAATATGAATTCCTTTTATGTTTCTGTGAGTTTTGGCTAAAAGAACCTCAGTGAATAAATCATACAATACTACATGTCACCAGCACTTGTGAATATTTCTGCTTTGTTATTCTATTCTCAGTAGAGCACCATTGATTATCAAACTCAGCGGAGAGCATTTTATGATCATATATCTCCATTAGCTCCTAGTTTGACTACCATAGATTTTTCTGGTTAAGCTTGCATTATGTATTAGGAAGCCTATCTCTTCAATACAACGTTTGATTTCATTTTTCTAAGGCTAGAACTCTTATTATGTATTATGTATAAAGATTCTTATCTTTTATATGTAAAAATAGGCTGCACTGTCTTTGTGTAACTGAAATGTATGCCATCTTTTTTTCTTGATTCACAGGTAGCATATTATACTATGATGATGAATCTCTACAATGCAATGGCTGTCAGGGTAAATATTTCTTCACTTGTTAAACAAATGAAAAGTCAATTGTGCCCTGAGTTCGCTTTTAATAAAATGAGCAAAGCAGAATAATGCATATTTGATTGATATGCTAATGGTAAAGAGAGAAAGAGTATGTAGTTAAAAAGTTAGTTATGCTAAATAATCTTGGCAGTATTAAAAATTAGAGTAAAATGTAAAACATGTAATTATAAATGCTTATGTTTTAGAATGTTAAATATCTCTGAGCCATAACTAGAGAAAGACTTAAATATTAATGAAGCAATGTATTAGTTTCCATATGTCATATAGAATACGTTGTGATAAATAGATGAACATGGTTCTGGAATATAAGATTCCTGCCCAATACAAATCAATTAGAAATTATTTATATGATTTAACAGTAACGAAGTCAGTTTCCAGCTTAGAAGTTTTATTTCTGTCATTTCTGTATTCATTTTTACTGTGTTATTTTCCTAATAGAAAACTGAATGTAGCAATTATGGAGCTTGAACTGGGTTTCTGTACTGATCTTGGGAATGGACACAACAAAAATATTATTTCTTTTGTTTCAGACAATATGATAATAATTTAATTGCTAAGCCATTATAAATGGAGAAATTTCTTAAGTGGATTTCATTAGTGTCCTTAAAATCTATGTTGCCTTATATTCGTTTTCATTAATCTGTTAGTTCTGCAAACAATGGATTTTATTTTGAGTGAGGCACGGTAGTAAAATTCTTTCAGAAAGTGCTGGGGTGAACCATAGTGGGTAAGATAACATTATTTTGACTATGTATTTTGCTTTAGAAAGAGTCTCTTTCCTTTTCAGGTGAGTGTGCTGGTAGTCTAGCCGGCTCACTCTAGTATTTCTTCATCCTCCTCTCTGCTTGCTCTCCTGGAGTTTGAGGAAAAATATAAAAGGAAGAAGTAGATCTTCCTGCTGCTTCTCTTGAGCCAGAGGCAGATACTCTAGCTGCAATGGGCTATTTACCTTTCTCAGTAATATTCATATAGGAAAACAATTTTTCTCTTTTAATGGGAATACTTTGGACTGGGGATTTCAGAGATTTTGTACCGCTTTGCTATAAACCTAACCTCAGAGACTAAAACACCATTGATTATTTTCTGCTTACTTCATGTCAAATGTGTCTCCAAGTAAAAAGTCATAGATGACTGAGAACCTAAAGCAGTTAATGACCATTTAGCTATCTCCACTGGTCACCAGGGGAGATTGTAGAAGAATATTCTTCCTCTCTTCTGTGCTACTAGGGAGAAGCACAGAAGGTAGGGTTAGAAAGGTGCATACTTTTGTGTATTATTTTACCACAAACCTTCATATTGAGTTCTGGTCTGACTTATTAAGGTTTCTTTTTCCTAGACTAAACATATGTAAGAAATTCACATCAATACAAGTCCCTCAGAAGGCAGTTTTTTACTGATTCCAGCATATACTGAAAGCTCAATTTTCCAATAGCATCATCCAATGTCAATTTATCTTTGATTAATGTCAATGGACAACGTTGAATTTTACCTGAGTCTTGTGATACTGGAAAACAACAAAGGTTAAGAAATCCCCACACCTGGCTGGGTGTGGTGGCTCACACCTATAATCCCAGCACTTTGGGAGGCCAAGGCAGTTGGATCACCTGAGGTCAGGAGTTCGAGGCCAGCCTGGCCAACATGGTGAAACCCCATGTCTACTAAAAATACAAAAATTAGCTAGGCATGGTGGTGGGCGCCTGTAGTCTCAGCTACTCAGGAGACTGAGGCAGAGAATCCCTTGAGCATGGGAGGCGGAAGTTGCAGTGAGCCGAGATCCCACCACTGCACCCCAATCTGGGTGATAGAGCAAGAATCCGTCTCATAAAAAAAATAGAAGAAAAAGAAATCCCCACACCCTTTTCTGGTTTAGAAACAGCTTACTGCAAAATAATAATAATAATAATAATAACAACAACAACAATAATAATAGAAAAAGAAAAAAAGTTACTCTTCCCTTGTATCAATTAGATATATACAGGGATGCTCCACTTTTTTTTACCTATGACAAGGCCAGGTGCATTCCCTCCAAATTTCCATTCTTTACCTCACAAATGATTAGCTGAATTGCTTGTTCCTGCTGATCAATTGGAACAAAATGTCTGTTAACCAATCTGTGATTTAGCTTCTCTCCCTCCTCTACATCCCTCAGCCTTGGCCAGCATGTAACATCTTAATGTCCTCTCCTGATAATAGACTGACTTTAGAATAAAAGATTCTCTGATCTACTATTCAATCATGCCACCCTTTTATCCCACTTCTCCACCTTAGATTCCTTCTAGCCTTGTTTTACCTTCCTAGAAAGGAAAAATTCGTTGTGCCTTACTCTTGACTTGCTTGTAAATCTTGTGGTCAAAGTGCTCTCCCTATTGCAGTAGTCTGACTCTGAAGATTGCAGTAGTCACCCTCCCACTTCCTCTTGCAATACTCCTTTCAAATAAAGTCTCTCCCTTGTAATTCTGGATCCTTTTTCCCATCCCCTTCTTTTCTCTTATGCTTCCCCCTGCTCCCTTCCCCACCTCTCCTGTCCACTCCTATCTTCTTCTTATTGCTTTTTCTCTCTGACACAACATTTTGGGATATCAGAGTAAGGGTGGGAATGCAGTAGGGATTAAAGTGAGGGGAGGGAAGACTTAGCATTTACCTGGAGGTTGGAACAGTCCACTTAATGACACTCAGGAATTTCTGCGAGGCTGTGTGGAGCACATAAATATTACTATGGGAAATTTCTAATAGAGACATTTCTCTAACAAAGAAGTTCAAAGTCACTCTTCAGAGGTTTGAGATGGGTTAACCTGGTAGTAGACTATGTGCTACTTCATGTTCCTAAGTTGAGGAATCAGGAATGAGGCTCACTGGCATAAAGACCATAAATGATTCCATAACAATGATAAGTTTATAGCATTGGTTGTTCCAAGTGACCAGTGACCAGAGCTGAATCCATCAGTGGACCCCAACCAATTTATTTGTAAGTGGATTTTTGCGAGATGGCGCTCTTAAAATTCTGCTACTTGGAAGAGTGAGTGGCCGAAGAAACCAATATGTGGCCCAGATACCTTTGTGTTGTGTACATCTGAAGATTACAATCCTAACTGGATACCAGTAGCTGAAGTTTTATTTCTAATACATACAAATCTGCTTTTTCAGTTCATAAGCTACCCGGTAACTTAGTTCAAAATTAGAAGTGATTTAAACATGAATGGCGAGTGTACAAAAGAAAGAATCTCTAAGGGTAACAGATATCTACCAAATATCTATATGGCCAATAACATCCAGACAGATATATAGGTACCCAAATTATGAATAAGACCTTCATGAACGACATATAAGAACAAAACTTTTGTCTTAATTTTCCCTATGAACAAAGCCTATTGTAAGTTATATATATTTGGCTATTGATTGCTACCATGACAACTAAAATGTATTCAATTGTCAAAGAGGCTAGTGGAGCACTTCTGAAATGGCAGGAGTTTTACAAATTTATTTATAGTCTATCCATCCCTAAATAGATATCACTCTTTTGTAATGAAGAACAAATTATATGTATGTGATTTTCTTTTATGTAATATATATTAATATCCTGATTTGCTGCATTTAGTTTTAAAGGGTCACCTTTTCTCTAAAGACTTTATGATGCCCCTACCCCTGCAAAATTCATCACTTTCCTTTTTTATGTTCCTGTTTTACCATCGACATACTTCTGTTATAGAACCTGTAACATTTTATTATCCTTACTAATTTACATGCCTGTCTCCACCCCAACACCTCCTGCCCCCCTACACACTGTAAGTCTCTTGAGGCCCAGATCCTTTCTTCTTCATCTTTGTATCTTCAATGCTTGGCTTATAGTAGGTGGTTAAATAAATATCCCTGAATAAATCAATGAATGCTGAATGCTGGCCCATTCTTCCTAAACAAGGAGTAAAAAAGTCCTTTACTTTAACACATTTTTTCTAAGTTTCAAAGCGCGTTTGTTGCAAACTATTTAAGCCTTTGCGGGGGGATCTTTAAACCTTTTTTGATTATCTGACTATACTATAATGATGCAGATAAACTGGACTTGCTAAGGTAAAATTCAGTTTGTGCAGTTCATATGTAAATGGAAGACTTCATGAGATTCAGGATTTTGCTGAAGTGTCATAATGCATACCGATTTGAAGGAGGTTTGCTATGATATAAGCTGCTGTCAGAACCCACAGTATGCCTTTACAAAACCCCTGTTGCTGATTTGCTGCTAGGCCAGTGACAGTCAATTAATATAGCAATAAATTGCTCAGTAAATTTTTATCTTAGCTCCTGGGGCCCTATTCCTCCTGTTTCTCTGTGACACTTTATTTCCTTTTTAGTCTTCCATTTGACTTTACTCCAGTTAGAGTTCTGCTTTTCTTCCAGCATCTTTTCTACTCCATTGTGGATCTTATTTAAATTTGGTCCCCAACTTTTATTTTCAGTTCTCTTTCTTTGAACAGCTGTTAGTATCTTATGCAAATTCCATGAGCTGATTCAGTTGCACAAGTCATTTCTCTCCCTCTACCATCTAGATGTACAATTTTATATCTTCTGACAGCCTCGTATAAAACTGACCCTCCATTTTCTATATAGCGAGCACTTGGGTGTCATCTTAGCCCTCCAAATACTGGACTTAGAGAATCCGGTTTCTGACAATATTATAAAGATGAGGGTAGGAATTACTTATGTGGGGAAAACTCATTTAATAATATCCCCAGGTAGTAGAGTTTAGTGGAATTGTTTTTTCCATCCTAAGGTCTATTTCTTGTCCCTTTTTCCCATTACCTTGATTCATAGTTTTCAATATTTAGTGTTTTCTCTTGCTTATGGCTTTTGCTGATTGGCTGACCCCATCCAGGAAGAAGTCTGTCATACAAACGACATATATGTTATACCCAATTCTTACATTTGTAGGGGGAAAATAACCCAAGACCAAGATGACATGCATTCAGCCTCAACTTTGTTGCTGATGTCTCTCTTTTTCCAATAGAATGACTCCAGATTCTGAAACTTATTCCCTGAGAATAAACAGCTATAGCTGGGGGATACCACCAGCTATACAGTCAGTGTACTGTAGTCAAACTGACTGACAGTGAGGAAGCAAGGATTTAAAAAAGGTAACTCCCCAGATTCTGAACTTAAGTCAGACTGAGCTCTGGCCAGACTTCAGTGGATTCTGTTTCCTTGGTTCTCTCTCTTTCTAAGGACTTCTTATTTTATTTATGCCCTCTTCTAGATCAATGCTCCTTTGATTTGTGATGCAGGATTTTTCTTGGTCCTTTTGCAGGGATTATAGCAGGAGGTGCCTCATCGACTTGGCCTGCCTGGCTGTGCCTGGCTTGTGCTCCAGCCACTGGCTGCTGTGACTGCACGCTCAGTCCCTGGCCGGAGAGTGTGTGTGAGCAAGTGAGTGCAGGGTCTGTCCAGCCATTCTCAACACCAGCACAGGGGCAGGCTCCATGCATGGCTTGCGGCTGGACTAGGTGTGTTGTCCAAGGGGAATGCGGTGGTGCCCAAGCAGAGGTGCCCACAACCCAAAGCCCCAGAAGGGGTGTTACAACATGCTGATCAGCTCGTTTAGTTCTGCCATCTGCAGCTGGATGGATGGTGGTGTGTTAACAGCTGGGTCAGTCCCTTGCCCTGCTCTGGCCTGCAGCTCCGGGGCTGGTTTGGCCCCGCCATTGCTTCCTATGATGTGGAGCAGCTGCCCAAAGGTGTTCTCTCACCTGAAGTTGGGTCATCTCCCCCAGTGTGACTGAGTCTGGCATTTTTATAGGCACAGGATAAGGGAGCAGGGAGCTGTAGTTAGTATTGGAAAAGGCAATAGCTGAGTGGGTAAAAAACATTATTGAGAAAGAACCAAGTAGGAAAGGGCAGGCAAACAAGAACAGAAGTTCTCACTCTGGGTCGCGGGTTTTATCTGGAACCTGCAGTCTGGTCTTTCAGCCTTCCGACTGTTTTTGGCTTAAAGGTGGGGTTTCACTGGGACCACTCCTATCTGCTGAGGCATTTGTCTGACTCCTGCCGCAATTATATGGGTATATTGAGCTTTGTAGAGAAGGAGGATGGAGAGTAGATTAGTAATGTTCCAAGAGTGAGATTACAGTTTGTTAGAGTGTAGGGGGAACATTAGACTTATTTTTTCCTACGTGGGATGTAACACTGAAATTCAGTTTTCAACTGAATGCCCTGCAATTCTCCTGAAACATAGTTGTTTCTTTAATAAAGTTTACACTAATACTCGTAAATTCGAAAGACAAATTGCTAATCTGTCCACTTCAACTTTGTGTTAGTGTGCAATTCATATTTGCACATTAAATCTGACATCAGTTTCTGATATGAAATGTTCGTTGTCTTGTAGTATCCTACAAAGAGTTCAATTGTGAGTAAATTATTGTGGCTGCTAATTTTTGAAAAACAAAATGGATCTCTGAAGCTAGGCAAGAAAAAGATTGCTATGTCATGTATTGCCAAATCTTGGTAGGTTAGAAGCACTGGTAAATAATAATAATGAGTTAACAATTGTACAGCAGTTAATACTTTCCAGGTACCATTCTAAGTATTTTAAATATTTTAACTATTTTCTGTAATCATCATAACCAATTCTCTGAGGTATAGGTATCATTAAGATTACAACTTAAAAGATGAGGAAAGGGAATCACAGAAAGGTATCTTGCCCCAAATCACACAGCTAGTAAGTCATAGTGTTAGACATTGAACCCAAGAGGTCTGGCACTCACATTTCTGTCATTGCTGGTCACTTGTAATCTTGGCTTTACTTCCAATCCTCTTTTTCTGAAAATATGGAAGAGAACAACTATACTGACCTAGACTGAGCTCTTAGGGACATTTCATTACTCATACCCTGTTATCTTGGAAAACTGACCTCATGGCCTGATAATTCATGAACATCCTTATTGGTAGTACATTTCACACGGGAATTCTAAATTAAGTGACAATTAGCTAAGGAGTAAGTTGAGGCATTCCAATGCAGTGTCACATGTTTCCCCTTGTAGACAGAATTAGATGGCCCATGACGAAAAACCTCACTATCTAAAAGAATATTCAGGCTGTGGCCTCCCCCATTCCTATTGCCAGCTTCAGGATTTGTCATCCATCATAAGCCTAGATGAAACACTTCCTGCTCCAATTTTAAATGGATTTTTGTATAGGATGTAACAAATGATAACAAAGAGAATTCATCATTTCTTTGCTGGTTGAAGTCCAAGGTGTAGATCACACAGATTTTTGAAATTTAAAAGTCTGTGTTTAGTTTCATTTATACCTCTGCCATGCCTGTTTTGGGCCCTGAAGCATCAATGGAAAAGAAAAGGGACTCTAACATTTTTAAAACATTAGGAACAATCACAAAATTTTTATTAGGACTTGAAAAGTCAACTTCTGTTTCTAAATTAATGTTTAGAGTATAGTAGTCTTCAATAAACTAAACATAATGGGGACATATAATCTGTCACAGACCTTGGAATGTAACAAAGGTAAACTTTATGGGAAATATTTATTCCTTTTAATGACTTTGAAAAGCCTCCTTTGTATCATGTCATACATCTTGAGTCTTCCTTTGCCTGTCTGCCCTAGAACAACTGGAGCAATATCACATGAATGCAAATTTCAGGAGGTGCTGGTATGCAGCATCTTAGAGATCTCTCTTATAAAATGAATTCCGTCATACGTTTTTATTTTAGTTTCAAAGATCTGTGAGGAATGAAAAAAATGGTAATAATCAAAAGCTTACAGAGTATTAAAGAACTGCAGATGTAATTAATTGTTTCAAGTAAAATTCCTTTTTCCCTGAAATCCCTGTACCAGTTATTGATCAATCACCTATACTTACTTAGTGAAATTCCACTGGAATCTGCAGTTTCAACGATTCTTTATTATTTTAAATTAATTGACTTGATTATAGTGCCCCCAAACAATTTTTTTCAGATTGAAATGCTCATATTTAGGGAAACAGATGCAATAGTAACAGGAGAAACAGTGGAACAAAGGTCATTTAAACAACAAATTTGCCAAATAACATCACTTTATTGGCTTATTTCCCCTTAGAGCTTTCTCTATATATAATAAAAATTTTAATTTATAAAAATTAATCTAACTTGATATATCAAATAACCATTTTCTTTTGTTTTCCACTTGTGTCTAAAATACAAAAAAAAGGTAGAAAAGATTATATGGTGGCTTTACTTAAAAATGATTAAATATGTGTCAGCTATATAAAGATTAATCTCAATCCCTTAAAGTACTTATAATACTAGTTTCATGTTTATAATACTAGGAAGTAAGCATTTGTGTTTAGAATAATGACCCCAAGATTGCATAGTTAGAGATAGATAAGTAAATTGATCCAGAAAAAGGATATGGAAGGTCTTTTATATGCTAGACATTATGTTACGGTTCTGGGCATACAGAATGAATAACAGTTTTATTTATACAAAAAAAGGTATCCCAAAATATCAGCCTTGGGAAGAAAAGAAGGGGCCATCTGGACAACAACAAACTTTTACCTGATGATGGAATAGATATTTTAATGTTCCATTCTCATGTAAAAGTATATTTCTTCCTCCCTCCTTCTACTTCTAGTACCAATATCATTGTGAAATGATTAAATAGATTTGTAGAGAAAGGAAGTATAAGGCCAGTGAGAGTGGAGAAACAGAATATTAAAGAGAGGAAACTGCACATTTAATAATTATCCAGAATCTTTTGCTCAAAATATCTAGTTAAGATTTTCACATATATGTCCTATATGTGTGAAACTGTATTTTCATATGATAATATTTTATGTATAAATATTAATGGTTGTGACAAGACAATGCAGTGATACATAGAATGAAAACTTGGGTTATATTACTACTTTTTACATTCCTAGTCTTTGAAGATTTAGTAAACCCGCATTTCTGTGCTCACTGTACAGTCTTTTTTTAGAATGTTGAGCATTCTAATGAAAGTATAATTATGGATAACTGAGTTCTACTTCTGTGCTCTCATATACATTTAGAGCATTAATACTGGGTGAGCTATCATCAAGGAATTTGTTTTCCATTCCTTCATTTTTCTTTTTCTTTTTTCTTTTTTTTTTTTTTCTTGAGATGGAGTCTCGCTCTGTTACCCAGGCTGGAGTGCAGTGGTGCGATCTCCGCTCACTGCAACCTCTGCCTCCCAGGTTCAAGCGACTCTCCTGCCTCAGCCTCCTGAGTAGCTGGGATTACAAGTTCCTGCCACCACACCCAGCTAATTTTTTGTATTTTTAGTTGAGACGGGGTTTCACCATGTTGGCCAGGCTGGTCTCAAACTTCTGACCTTGTGATCCACCTACCTCAGCCTCCCAAAGCGCTGGAATTACAGGCATGAGCCACCGCCCCCAGCCCCATGTCTTCATTTTCCACGTTAAGAGAGAAGACATTTTTTCTTTTAGTGTCGTTAACGTTACTATAGATTTTCAGGAATAAAAGTAAACCCAATGGAGGGAAAATCTTTTCTATGGCAGATGGTTTTTAATATATCAAGGTTTTGCCATTTGTTTTAGTGCTTAAAATAAACATTATTTATAAGACCACTTACATTTTGATGTTACTTAATGAGGAATATGCATCATTGATTTGACTAGCTTAAGAGGTCATTTAGAACTTGCCCGTTAACAAGCTGTAATCTGCTGAGCACACAATGACTTTGTTGAAAATTATCTATTCAGAGCTGATCAATGACAATAATTGTTTTATACCAATCACTTTTGAAAGTTGCTAATTACTTTGAAGGACATGAATACAAGTCATTTTTCTTTTTTTTTTTTTTTTGAAGTCATAACCCATTTACCTTGAAATTAAGAAGAAATATTATAAAAAATCATCTTGCTGCTTAAAAGTACATTTAAAAAAATTAAAAGTGTATTTACTAGTACTGGAATATTAACAGAATATTTAGGCAAAATTTAAGATGTCATTTGTTTCTATAATAGGAAATATAGTACAGTCTCATCTATATTGTATTTTACAATATCAGTTAGCTATTAGTTAAACTAGTCTCCCTAAAATATAAGAAAATACCATATTTTAAACTAAAGAACATGCATATACTCTCTGTCTTTATATAATATATATGTAAGGTGTTTTAGTGGAAAGAGTAGGCTTTGAAGTAAGACAAACCTGGTTTTGTATTCTGACTTTCCATTTACTGTTTTACTGGTTATGTGACCCTGAGCAAATTACTTAACCTCAGGTTCTTCATTTTTAACATGGAGATCATGCCCTGTTCACAAGGATATTGTGAGAATAAAAGCAGTTAGCATAATACCTGGCACATTCATGGAGCTCAATAAATTTTAGATCCTTCATTTCACTGATGGCAGCTTCTTCACCCACTCAAATGCTGTTTCCTCCAGATCTTTTTATCCACTCATCTCTAAGAAAGCCACTTAAAGACTGATTGATTATACTTAAGTGTGGATGAGTTTTAATTTGTTACCTTAACCATCACTTACTTATTACATTCTTTAATATCCAATTTTGAATAAAAGGAATTATCTTGGAGAGGAATTTTAGCCAGCCTTTGGAGAGATGCATAGGGTGTCAGGACAATAGAATGTTTTCTGAAAGCATACCAGTTGTAGTCTCTCTAGATATGGTTGGTGCTGTTTCCAGTAGTTGCTGGGTTTGGAGAAGGAAAGAGCCCATGTTGTTGCATTTTTTCTGTTTTAATTACAAGAAACTCTTCTTATTTGAATACAAATCTTTCAGCCAATTTCAGTTTTTTTCCTTTAACATCTCTTTCTTAGAAATGGGAATATCCACTTCTCTGATATTACCAAATCATAAACCCCCATCATTCTTCCTTCCTCACAGTATGCCAACATGCATCTTTTGTGTTTTCTGGCACATTTAATCTTATTTTATTTGTAATTTAATGATATTTTAATGTGTTAGGTAGCCCCTCCCTTAATACTATTTGATATCTTAATATTTTCCTATGCAACTTGAATAACTTCTATTGCTGATGATGGATTTCCTGTCAGTACATGTATTTACAAGTGTTCCCTTCATTAATAAAATTGTTACTGTATATGCAGTAAAAGTATGCTGAAACATTTGAAGCCATCCAACCAACTATAAGACCTTAGGCAATTAGTTAACCTCTCTAAACATCAATTCCCTCTTCTCTCAAATGAGGCTAATAATAATCTCCACCTCAGAATAATGCTATAATGATCAAATTAGATAAGCTAGGAAAATATGCACTTATTTGCATGTATGATTTATATATATATATATATATACACACACATATTCCAATTGATTCTTCTTTTTCATTAGGAAAGTGGTTCTGTCACTTCCTTCTTTTTTCCTTCTCAGTCATAATATATTATTGGTAAAATTAGGGAGTGCTTCTAAATTGAGTATATAATTTTAGAATTTTTTTTTAATTTAAAGAATTGATCTTGCAAATAAGATCATTTGAGAAGTATTTCAAAAGACACTTTGAATACTTTTGTTACATTAGTTTGCTATACTACTAGTTTCACTTTCTAAAGTTATTGTTGGCTGGGTGTGGTGGCTCACACCTGTAATCCCAGCACTTTGGGAGGCTGAGGTGGAAGGATTGCTTAAGGTCAGGAGTTCAAGACCAGCCTGGCCAACATGGTGAAACCCTGCCTCTATTAAAATTACAAAAATTAGCTGGGCATGGTGGCACATGCCTGTAGTCCAAGCTACTCAGGAGGCTAAGTCAGGATAATCGTTTGAACCCAGGAGACAGAGGTTGCAGTGAGCCGAGGTCATGCCACTGCACTCCAGACTTGGTGACAGAGCAAGACTCCATTGAAAAAAAAAAAAAAGGCCAGGCGCGGTGGCTCACGCCTGTAATCCCAGCACCTTGGGTGGATCATGAGGTCAGGAGATCGAGACCATCCTGGCCAACATGGTGAAAGCCCCGTCTCTACTAAAAATACAAAAATTAACTGGGCATGGTGGCGCATGCCTGTAATCCCAGCTACTCATGAGGCTAAGACAAGAAAATCGCTTGAACCAGGGAGTTGGAGGTTACAGTGAGCCAAGATCATGCCACTGCACTCCAGCCTGGTGACAGAGCAAGACTCCATCTCAAAAAAATAAATAAAATAATTAATTAAAATAAAGTTATTGTCTCTGATTTATTTGTTCTTACAAGCTGTTTTGCATATTTTCAGTTACTTTAGTAATTCTCATACTGGGAGTCTGACAAAAACACTACCTTATAATCGTCATGTTTAATATCTTTTTTTTTCTTTTGAGACGGGGTCTCACTTTGTCACCCACGCTGGAGTTCAGTGGCACAATCTCGGCTCACTGCAACCTGCGCCTCCCCGGTTCAAGCGATTCTTCTGCCTCAGCCTCCCGAGTAGCTGGGACTACAGGTGCATGCCACCATGCCCAGCTAAGTTTTGTATTTTTAGTAGAGATGGGGTTTCACCATATTGGCCAGGCTGTTCTCGAACTCCTGACCTTGTAATCTGCCCGCCTTGGCCTCCCAAAGTGCTGGGATTACAGGCATGAGTCACCATGCCCAGCCATGTTTAATATCTTAAATTGCAAAATGATTATAAATGACCTTTTAAATGACTGTGTTTTAAAAGAGAGAAAAATAAAGAATCAGAATTTAAATAAACAATTTTTCCAGTTTACTTTTTATTGATCCAATATTCAACTTATACAAATTTTATACTAAAAATTTTTTAGCTAAAAGAAAGTAGACTTTGGGGATCAATGGACTGGTGCTTAGTCTCCATATTTCCCTTTTCTATTAAAAAAAAAAAAGTTTAGGGAAGATGTGTGTTCTCTTAGCGTAGCAAACTGTGCTAAAGTTGGTAAGACTTCATATCTTAAAAGAGAATCGTTTAGGATACATGAGTCATTCATATAGATATTTAAACTGTTGGAAAATTTTAGGGGGAATGATGCTAAATCTTTATGCAAGACTAAGTTAATATTTTTCAATATGTACTATTTCTTTTTCCTCTAATCCTTTAAATAATTAAGCTGTTTTTTCCTAATTAATATCATATATTACTTTATTTGAGTTTTTCAAATGGCAGTATTAGAAAATATAGCAAAAATATTTATATTAACAAAGATAGGACTTAAGGACAGTGACTGGTTCTCATGGTTCCTGGGGTTGTATAAGATATCTAGAAGCTGACTTAGGTATGGTCTCTCAGACCCCTAACATTCCTCTCATCCAAAAAAAAAAAAAACACACACCCTACTTTGATGATATGTTCTAGTAAAAATAAAACTATTTGAATGTCAGCATTGAAGTAAAAGATGGAAGAAGCAGATAATTTCAATAAAAATGTTCTTTTATTGAAAATCACAGTTCTCTTTGTTCCCAGTTCTACATGGCAGTGGTTATGAGAGTGGGCTCTCTGAAGCCCTAACTTGAAATTTGATTCCTAGATTCATCCTAATATCTATATAATTATAGGAAAATTGTGTAACCTCTCTTTTTAACTGTTTCCACATCTGTAAATGAGGTAATGAGTATTTATGTCATAGTAGTATTCTAAAGATTAAATACATAAGTGTAAGCAAAAACCCTTAGATTAACGCCTGGCACATAATAACTCAATAAATGTTAGTTATTGTTGCTATTGTTAAGGAAGTATTAAAATGTCATAATTAAGATACAAGAATTTGTTTAAATATTTTGATACCACTGAGTTTAAGAAGCCCATTAATGAGACAAAATACAAAAACTAAATGTGTATTTCAATGAGACCAAATACAATCTTAAAGTGAGTTGGTTATGAAAAAAAAAAAATCCATTTGCCCAGGAAGTGGATGGTAGGAATTTATAAAGCAAATTTTTATAAATCTTTCCATAGTTTAGTATTCTGTGAAGTAAATTATAATAGCCTATGATTGTTTATTTTTATAAAATTTCATAATAAATTTATTAGCAGAACCTATATTTACAGCTAATATACTGTTATATTAATGGAAAAGCCTAAGACTTTATTTGATAGGAGTTATCGGCCATAATTATGTTAATTTTGAAGCGCTATTACATTTTTTAATGAAAGTATTTACTGGTGTATTTTATCTCTTTATTTACTTTAATAGATTCAGAGACGATGGCGAGGCTATAGGGTTCGGAAATACCTCTTTAATTATTATTATTTGAAAGAGTACCTCAGAGTCGTTTCAGAGACCAATGATGCAATTAGGTAAGTAGTGCAATCATCCGTTCACTAGGAAAAACTTTGGAAAGATTACTCAGTACATGTTGATCAACACCATAGTTAGAAATACTTTTTTTGTTGTTGTTGTTTGACAAGAGTCTTGCTCTGTTGCCCAGTCTGGAGTACAGTGGTGCAGTCTCAGCTCACTGCAATCTCCGCCTCCTGGGTTCAAGCAATTCTCCTGCCTCAGACTCCTGAGTAGCTGGGATTACAGGCACCCACCACCATGCCTGGCTAATTTTTTTCTATTGTTTAGTAGAGATGGGGTTTCACCATATTGGCCAGGCTGGTCTCGAACTCCTGACCTTGTGATCTGCCCGCCTCAGCCTCCCAAAGTGCTGGGATTACAGGCATGAGCCACTGCACCCGGCTAGAAATACTTTCTAAAAGTCAGTGATATTTAGGCAGATGTTTACTGATTTTATATATATGTATATATATTATATATGATTGTATTTACCTTAATTTATTATTATTATATTTTTAAAATCTTGTATCCTTCACTGTAAGTTATTTATGTGTGTAGTATCTTGTATATTTATTTATGTGTGTAGTATCTTGGTCCTATACACAATAGTTTCAGGAAAATTATTTCATGATGAGATGAATTTATCTGTAAAACGATCTAGAGATGCAACATTAAATATGAAAAGCCTCAGATGCATTTGAGAAACATATTCCATAGCAAGAACTTGCCTCTTCTAGAATAAAATATCATGAGACATATTAAAAAGATCTGTTCACTGTCAGTTTTGATTTGCTTAAACACATAGGAAGATAGGACATAGGTTTAGGATATGGCATCTGTAGAATTATGCAAAGTAAAGGCATCATAATACTACTCACAGCTTTTCCAAAGTTCTATATGTTAAGTTTCCATATTACTTTGAAAATAGCTTTTTCCTCCTGTGATATGTCCCATTCTAATAACATGTAAATGACCATATGCATAAGTACATTTTGATAAAAAGGAAATACTAACTAATAATAGTTGGTATTTATAGAATAGTCTCACTTTCAAAATATTTTCTGCATATATCATATATTATCTTATTTTACTCTTTTTTTATTTTTATTTTTATTTTTGAGACAGAGACTTCCTCTGTCATGCAGGCTGGAGTGCAGTGGCACTATCTCAGCTCACTGCAGCCTCTGCTTCTGGGGTTCAAGTGATTCTTGTGCCTCAGCCTCTCGAGTAGCTGGGATTACAGTTGCGTGCCACCATGCCCAGCTAATTTTTGTATTTTTATTAGAGATGGGGGTTTCGCCATGTTGGCCAGGCTTGTCTTGAACTCCTGACCTCAGGTGATCTGCCCACCTCGGCCAGTTTTTCTGAATGTAAAACCAGCTAAATAAAAAGTCATCTATAATTTCATCATTCAGAAATAAGCACTATTAACTTTTTTTTTTTTTTTTAATTTCTTGAGACAGAGTCTCGCTCTGTTGCCCAGGCTGGAGTACAGTGGCATGATCTTGACTCACTGCAACTTCTGCCTCCCGGGTTCAAATGATTTCCTGCCTCAGCCTTCCGAGTAGCTGGGATTACGGATGCATGCCACCACGCCCGGCTAATTTTTGTATTTTTAGTAGAGATCCAGTTTCTCCATGTTGGCCAGGCTGACCTTGAACTCCTGACCTCAAGTGATCCACCCGCCTTGGCCTCCCAAAGTGCTGGATTACAGGCGTGAGCCACTGTGCCTAGCCTATTAACATTTTGATGTATTTTCTTCCAAGCTTCTGCCACTTATTAGCTCTGTGACCTTGGGCAAATTCTTAATTTCCCTTATCTTAAATCTCACAAAGTGGGGAAAGTAATAGAATGGCTACATAGGTTTATTATAAACATAAATAAGTCAGTATATGTGAAATGCTTAAACAGTGCCTGGTATATAATGTACACTTAATAAATGTTAGGGTTTTTTTTATTTCTATGCTTACATAGATATATTTTATAAAATGGTGTCATACAATATGCTATTGTTAACCTGTTGTCTTTCAACTTACAAAACATTGTGAACATTTTCATGTCATTAGCTATGCCTCTATCATTGTTCATAATAGCACTTACATATTCATTTATTTGCGATGGAGTCTCACTCTGTTGCCCAGGCTGGAGTGCAGTGGTGCAATCTTGGCTCCACCTCCTGGGTTCAAGTGATTCTCTTGCCATAGCCTCTTGAGTATCTGGAATTACAGGCGCCTGCCACCATGCCTGGTTAATTTTTGTATTTTTAGTGTAGGGGTTTCACCATGTTGGCCAGGCTGGTCTTGAACTCCTGACCTCAAGTGATCCACCTGTCTCAGCCTCCCAAAGTGCTGGGATTACAGGTGTGAGTCAACACATCCAGCTCCATGATAGCTTTTAAATATTTTTTTATTGTTGGAGATACAGTTGTTCTAAATTTTTGCTATTGTAAACATCGTGTTATTTTAGCACTACTACTAGTTAATATGGAGTTTCTTACAGTTCTTGCATTCATTACTCTCTTTACTGCTTTTTTAGTAATTAAAACATTTAAGCTATGATATATTTCATGTGTAATATTGTCCACATTTAATATATTTTTATATATAATGTTCTCATATTCTAATTGCATTTTTTTATATTCTCTTTGAAATTCATTTTTCAATCTCCAGTGACTTGGCTTTTTCTCGTAGTTTAAACATAAAACAAATTTATTTCTAGGTTTATTGTGTTGTAGTCAGAAAATATATTTGGTGCAATTATTATCTCAGGGAAATTATTTAGTTTTTCACCGTTTATATACGGTCACATACCACATAATGATGTTTTGGTCAATGACGTACGACATTTATGATGGTGGTCCTATAAGATTATAATACGATACTTTTACTGTACCTTTTTTATGTTTAGATATGTTTAGATCCACAAATAGTTACAATTGTATTACAGTTACATATAGTATTCAATACAGCACCATGCTGTACAGGTTTGTAGCCTCAGAGCCAGAGGCTGTACTATATAGCCTAGGTGTATAGTAGTCTATACTATCTAGGTTTGTGTAAGTACACTCTATGATGTATGCACAATGATGAAATTGCCTAAGGATACATTTCTCAGACTGTATCTCTGTCATTAGTTAAGCAACTCATGACTGTATTATTTTGTTTTAGGTATTCTCTTCAAGGCAAAGGAATAGATTTTGTTTTCTTACCCAAGCTAAGTTTTTGTATTTTAATTGAGCAATAAAATGTTTACTTTCATTATTGTAACATTTAACTCTTTCTAACTTCTCTCTTCTTGCTTTATGTTTCTGCTTTTTCTGTTTCCTTTTGTATATAAACTATGATTAGTTATTGTGAACTTTAAAAAAATTATACATATTAGAATCATGGCCCTTCTGCACCTCATCTTCAGTTAAATTGGAAGTTGAACTTACCTCTTAACTTTTCAAACCAGAGGGCTAGGTACAGTGGTGCATGCCTGTAGTCCCAACTACTTGGGAGCCTGTGGCAGGAGGATCATATCACTTGAGCCCAGGAGTCTGAGGCTGTAGTGAGGTGTGATTTTATTACTGCACTCCAGCTGGGGCAACAGAGTGAGACTCTTTCTCTAAAAATATATAAATAAACAGAAAATATTTTAAAAAATAGAACTGGTTATCCTTCTCCTCCCCACTATTTAACACAGAAATTTTTGGGGGCTTCTTTCTATCAAAACACTTACTCTTTAAATATATGCTTCTATCATATCTTGCCTGGACTCTTAATTAAGCAAGAACATTTAACAGTTCTCTTTTCTTTTGGTTTTGCCGTTCTTCAAAACAGTGTTAAGAGAGAACTCTTTTAAATCATTTTTCTCTGCTTCAAATCCATCAAAGTCTCCCTGTTGCTTTTAGCATGTCACATATTTTAGACTGTCACATAGGTCAACAGCCCCATCTTCAAATGCTCATCCATTCTGAATGTCTTATCAATTTTTAGAAGCATCATGTTTCCTTAGACTTCCAAGCCTTTGCACGTGCCATTCTCTGAATCCCTCATCTGCCATGTCAACTGCTCATCATTCTTTACGTTGCTGCTTAAATGAGCAATATAAAGAGTTGGGGCACTCCTCATCTGCATGCCCAGAGACTCTCAAACAAAGCTATCTTATGCCATCTGCCTTATGGTGTTATAATTACTTACGTGTTTGTCTTTACCTTTATATTATGAAATCAGTGGGGGAAAGGAGCTGACACTTGAACACTCTGTCTTAATTATCTTTGAAACCTCAATGCCTAGCACAGTTACTGACATATAGTAAGTCCAAGGTAATATTTGCTGACTAAAAGCTTACTGAATGAAAGAATGAATGAGATTAGATGAAACTCCAATATATTTTTCACTCTGTCAAGCAACTGCAATTTTGAGAATATTGCTTTTTTTCTGTATTAATTAGTCATGATTTAATACTTATTTAGCAACTACTGTGTGATCAGGTACTAGGTAAAATTTTGGGGATACAGTGATTAACATGGTAGACTCGAGCTAGCCTTTATAGAGCTTAAAGCTTAGTAGGGCAAAATTACAATATAATCATCACAAAACAGATAGCACTTATGTTGTCTTTTTTTTTTTTTTTTTTTTTTTTTTTTTTTTTTTTTTTTTTTTTTTTTGAGGCAGAGTCTTGTTCTGTCTCCCAGGCTAGAGTGCAGTGGTGCAATGTCGGCTTACTGCAATCTCTGCCTCCCGCGTTCAAGTGATTCTCTTGCCTCAGCCTCCCGAGTAACTGGGACTACAGGTGTGTGTCATCACGCCTGGCTAATTTTCATATTTTTAATAGAGATTGGATTTCGCTATGTTGGCCAGGCTGGTCTCAAACTCCTGGCCTCAGGTGATCTGGCCACTTCGGCTTCCCAAAGTGCTGGGATTATAGGTGTGAGGCACCACACAATGTCTTATGTGCCAGAAATTATACTAAATTCTGAGAACTATTACAGGCAAGTATAAGACAATGTTCTCAAAAATCTCTGACTCTCAGAGATCACTCTATCCTCTAATATTCAAAATAAATATAGTTTAATCAGTCCTTCAATCTGAGATCAGTGCACCTTCCCTTTCAATATCTCCTAGTTCTGAAGTAGCTTTTCTCTCTATTTCTTTTCCTGATGGCATGTTTCAGTTGAATTCTCATTCTAACTCTGTATTTCACTCACTTTTTGCATTTACCTTCTGCTTTTTTCATTGCTTCCTTCTCTCAATTTTTGATCCTAGTCAACCCCTATACCATCATAGAAGCCTGTTGGGAGCTTCATTTCACTGCAGGTTTGAGGTCACTGGTAGGTAGGGGGTAGATGGTGTTGACAGTTGAAAGCATAATATAGGCAGGTCCTAACAATGCAGTATTTTCTCCATGATGGTTAATTTTCTTACTGTTTTGTTTGTTTTATAAAACCCTGCTTATTAGTATTTTCACAATCCTTTATTATTTTTCTCTCTCACTCTTTCTTTTGTTATTCCCTCTTTTTGTCTCTTCCATGCTCCTCATTTCAGGGCCTCACTCCATCTGCAGTACCCCAGTACTCTCAAATTGCTCTGAATAGATTTAAAGTTCTCTATTATCTTCTAATGTCAAGCAATTTCTGCTTATTTTTCTTTTACCCTCTTTGTGCCTTACTGTTTTATTTTTCTTAACTGAAAAGGTTCTTAAAATGTTTTCCTAAACCAAAGAAACTATATTCTCATGATGAATAATGCTGGTCCCCTAGAATGTAGTGGCCACATTGACTACTACATTTAAACATAAACATATATGTACACTCTCTCAGTATCTATAGAAAATAAGTTTACAGCTGGGCACAATGCCTCATGCCTGTAATCAATCCCAGCACTTTGAGAGGCCAAGACACGAGGATTGCTTGAGACCAATGAATATATGTTTAAAAATTTTGAGGGGTAGGGCTTTTTAAATAAAATCCTCTCCCCCTCTTTATTTCATGTACTCTTATAGTTGCTATTCTCTAGTTTCTCTTTAAACATTTTATTTTTTTTTTTGTTTTGTTTTTTGTGTATTTTTAAAACTCTTTTATCTTAAGTGCAGGGCACATGTGCACCTCTGCTGTATAGGCAAATTGCATGTCACGGTGGTTGGGTGTACAGATTTTTTCGCCACCCAGATAATAAGTATAGTACCCAATGGGTAGTATTTTTTATCCTAACTCTCCTTCTTCCCTCTACCTTTAAGTGGGCTCTGAAGTCTGTTGTTCCCTTCTTTGTGTCCATATGTCCTCAATGTTTATTTCCTGCTTACAAGTGACAACATGTGGTGTTTGATTTTCTGTTCCTGCATTAGCTCACTTAGGATAATGACCTCCAGCTCCATCCATGTTGCTGCAAAGGACATGATCTCACTTTCTTTTTTTTTAATGTGTGGGTAGTTTTCCATGGTATATATGTACCACATTTTCTTTATCCAGTATACCATTGATGGGAATCTAGGTTGATTTCATGTCTGCTATTGTGAATGGTGCTGAGACTAACATACATGAGCATGTGTCTTTTTTTTTTTTTTCCCCCAGACAGAGTCTCGCTCTGTCGCCCAGGCTGGAGTGCAGTGGTGCAATCTTGACTCAAGCTCCGCCTCCTGGGTTCACGCCGTTCTCCTGCCTCAGCCTTCAGAGTAGCTGGGACTACAGGCGCCTGCCACCTCGCCCGGCTAATTTTTGTATTTTTTAATAGAGACGGGATTTCACCATGTTGGCCAAGATGGTCTCGATCTCCTGACCTCGTGATCTGCCCGCCTCGGACTCCCAAAGTGCTGGGATTACAGGTGTGAGCCACCGTGTGCGGCGGAGCATGTGTCTTTATGGTGGAGTGATTTGTATTCCTTTTGGTATATACCCAATAATGGGATTGCTCGGTTGAGTGGCAGTTCTGCTTTGAGTTCTTCGAGATCACCAAACTGATTTCCAAAATGGCTCAACTAACTTACATTCCCACCAGCAGTGTATAAGCATTCCCTTTTTTTGCGACCTTGCCAGCATCTGTTATTTTTTGACTTTTTGAAAATAGCCATTCTGATTGGCGTGAGATAGTATCTCTTTGTGGTTGTGATTTTCATTTCTCTAACAATTAGTGATGTGGAGCATTTTTGCATATTCATGTTGGCCACATGAATATCTTCTTTTGAAAAGTGTCTGTTCATGTCCTTTGCCCACTTTTCATTGGGATTGTTTGTTTTTTGCTTGTTGATTTGTTTAAGTTCCTTATAAATTCTGGATATTAGAACTTTGCCAGATGCATAGATGCAAATATTTTCTCCCTTTCTGTAGGTTGTCTCTTTGCTGTATTCATAGTGCTTTTTAAATTTTGCTGTGCAGAAGCTCTTTATCTCAATTAGATCCTATTTGTCTTTTTCTTTCTTTCTTTTTTTTTTTCTTGAGACGGAGTCTCACTCCATTGCCGGCTGGAGTGCAGTGGCATGATCTTGGTTGGCTGCAACCTCTGCCTTCCAGGTTCAAGCAATTCTCCTGCCTCAGCCTCCCAAGTAGCTGGGATTATAGGTGTGCACCACCATGCTCATCTACTTTGTGTATTTTTAGTAGAGATGGGGTTTCACCATGTTGGCCAAGATGTTCTCGATTGCTTGACCTTGTGATCCACCCGCCTCGGCCTCCCAAAGTGCTGGGATTATAGGCCTGAGCCACTGTGCCCAGCCTATTTGTCATTTTTTATTTTTGTTGCAAATGGTTTCATTGTCTTCTTCATGAAAACTTTGCCAGATCTTATCCAGAATGGTGTGTCCTAGGTTATCTTCCAGGGTTTTTATAGTTTTAGGTTTTACATTTAAGTCTTTAATCCATCTTGAATTGATTTTTATATAAGGAAGAGGTTCAGTTTCAATCTTCTGTGAATGGATAGCCAGTTATCCCAGCACCATGTATTGAACAGGGAATCCTTTTCCCATTGCTTCTTTTTGTTGATGGTTGTAGGTGTGCAGCATTATTTCTGGACTCTCTATTCTGTTCCATTGGCATATGTGTCTGTTTTTGTAGCAGTACCATGCTGTTTTGGTTACTGTAGTCTTGTAGTATAGTTTGAATTTGAGTAACATGATGCTGCTAGCTTTGTTCTTTTTGTTTAGAATTGCTTTGACTATTTGAGCTCTTCTTTTGCCTCCATAGGAATTTTAGTAGTTTTTTTCTAATTCTGTGAAGAATTTCTTTCATAGTTTGATAGGAATACCATTGAGTCTGTAAATTGCTTTGAGCAGTGTGGCCATTTTAACAATATTGATTTCTTCTATATGATATGGTTTGGCTCTGTGTCCACACCCAAATCTTATCTCAAATAATAATCCCCACATGTTGAGGAAAGGACCTGTAATCCCATGTGTTGAGGAAGGGACCTCTAATCCCCACATGTCGAGGGAGGGAAGTGATGGGATTATGGGGACCATTCCCCCATGCTGTTTTGTGATAGTGAGTGAATTCCTACAAGACCTGATGGTTTTATAAATGGTAGTTTTTTCTGTGCTCTCACATGTTCTTGCTCTTGCCTGCTGCCATGTAAGATGTGCCTGCTTTCTCTTTTGCCATGATTGTAAGCTTCCTGAGGCTTCCACAGTCATACAGAACTGTGAGTCAATTAAACCCCTCTCCTTTATAAATTACCCAGTCTCAGGAAGTACTTTATAGCAGTGTGAAAATGGACTAATACACTATTGATGAGTATGGAATGTTTTTCCATTTGATTGCATTGTCTCTGATTTCTTTGAGCAGTGTTCTCACTGGAGAGATCTGTCATCTCCCTGGTTAGCTATATTTCTATTTACTATGTATTTCTTTCTCTTTTTTTTTTTTTTTTTTTTTGAGACGGAGTCTCACTCTTTCACCTAGGCTGGAGTGCAATCATGCGATCTCAGCTCACTGCAACCTCTGCCTCCTGGGCCCAAGCTATTCTCCTGCCTCAGTCTCCTAAATAACTGGGACTACAAGCACGTGCCACCACGCCTGGCTAATTTTTGTATTTTTCGTAGAGATGGGGTTTCATCATATTGGTCTGACTGGTCTTGAACTCCTGACCTCGTGATCCACCCACCTCAGCCTCCCAAAGTGTTGGGATTACAGGCGTGAGCCACCATGCCTGGCCCTGTATTTCATTGTTTTTGTGGCTATTGTTAATGGGATGCCTTCTTGATTTGGCTGTCAGCTTGGATGTTTTTGGTATATAGCAATGCTACTGGTTTTTATATATTGATTTTGTACCCTGGAACTTTGCTGAAGCTGTAATCAGGTCAAAGACCTTTTAGGCAGAGACTGTGGGGTTTTCTTGGTATAGAATCATATCATCTGCAATTAGGGATAGTTCGACTTCATCTCTTCCTATTTGGATGCCTTTCATTTCTTTCTTTTGCCTGATTGCTCTGACTAGGACTTCCAATACTACACTTAGTAGGAGTGGTGAGAGAGGGCATCCTTATCTTATTCTAGTTCTCAAGGGGAATTGCTTTCAGCTTTTGCCCATTTATTATGATTTTTGGCTGTGCATTTGCCTATGAAAAGACTTAGATTTCCACACAATAATATTGGGAGACATCAACATCCCACTGACAGTATTAGACAGATCATTGAGGCAGAAAACTAACAAAGATATTCAGGACCTGAACTTGACATTTGACTAAATGATCTAATAGACATCTATCTACAGTACTCTCCATCCCAAAACAATATGCATTCTTCTCATCTGAACATGGTATATACTCTAAAATTGACCTCACCATCAGCCATAAAATAATCCTTAGCAAAATCAAAAAACCTGAAATCCTACCAACCACACTTTCAGACCACAGCACAATAAAAATAGAAATCCTTGCTAAGAAAATTCCTCAAAGCATACAATTACATGAAAATTAAACAACTTGCTCTTGAGTGACCTTTGTGTAAACAATGAAATTAAGGCTAGAATCAAGGAATTCTTTGAAATTGATGAGATCAAAGATATAACATACCAGAATCGCTGGGACACAGCTAAAGCAGTGTCAAGGGAGAATTTCATGGTGCTAAATGCCCACATCAAAAAGTCAGAAATATCCCTAATTAATAACCTAAGATTGCACCTGGAGGAACTAGAGAAACAAGAACACATCAACCCCAAAGATAGCAGAAGACAAGAAATAACCAAAATTAGAGCTGAAATGAAAGAAACTGAAACAAAACATGATACAAAAAATCAACAAATTCATGAGTTTGGCTTTTTGGAAGAATTAGTAAAACAGACAACTAGCTAGACTAATAACAAAAAAAAAAAAAAGAAAGAGAGAGAGAAGATACAAATAAACACAATCAGAAATGACAAAGGGAATATTATTATGCTACTGACCCCACAGAAATACAGAAAAGCCCCAGAGACTACTATGAATACCTCTGTGCACATAACCTAAAAATCCTAGAAGAAATAGATAAATTCCTAGAAACATACAACCTCCCAAGATTGAACCAGGAAGAAATTTAATCCCTGAACAGACCAATAAGGAATTCTTATTAAATCAGTAATAAGAAGCCTACCAACCAGAAAAAGCCCCAAACCAGACAGATTCATTGCCTTATTTGATCAGGCAATGTAAAGAAGGGCTGGTACCGTAAATTCCTACCAAAACTATTAGCAAACGATCTCATTCTATGAGGGCAACATCATCTTGATACCAAAACCTGGCAGAGATGCAACAAAAAAAGAAAACTTCAGGCCAATATCCTTAGTGAACATAGATGCACAAATCCCCAACAAAGTAATAGCAAACCATATCCAGCAGCACATTAAAAAGGAAATCCACCATGATCAAGCGGGCTTTATCCCTGGGATGCAAGGTAGGTTCAACATAAGCAAATCAATAAATGTGATTCATTACATAAACAGAACTGAAAACAAAAAACACATGATTATCTCAACATATGCAAAAAGAAGGCTTTCAATAAAATTCAGCATCCCTTCATGATAAAAATCCTCAACAAACAAAGCATTGAAGGAACATACTTCAAAATAAGAGCCATCTATGACAAACTCACAGACAACTTTAAATATTTTAAATATACTGGATTTGGAGTCTCTTTCAGATGTTCACCATCAGGCAGCTTGCCTTTTCACATTTCGTTATTCTATTTTTCAGTGAAAATCAGCGGTATCAGGACTATAATTGCCATTTGCTGTATAAGAAATTATACTCAAAGCAGTTTAAAACAGTAAATATTTAGTATCTCATGGTTTTCTTAATCGGGAATCTGGGAGGGGCTTTGCTGTGTGTGTAGGCTTCAAGTCTCTTTTGAGGTTGTAGTTAACCTGTCAGCCAGGGCTGCTGTCTCATGTGAAAACCACCCTGGGAAAGATTCACTTCCAAGCTCACTCACATAGGCCTTAATTCCTCTGGCTATTGGCCAATGGTGTCCCTCAGATTCTTGCCATGTGGATCTTACCATCAGACAGCTTACAACATGAAAATTGGCTTCTCTCAGGCAAGTGACTGGAGAACACAAGAGTGCACCGAAGATGGAGGCTACATTTGTCTCATAACCAAAAATCAGAAGTGACATCCCATCGCTTTTCCTATTCTGCTCATTTAAGGCAAGAAATTGGCCCCTCCCACACTCAAAGGGAGGAAATTATGCAATGGAATGAATACCAGAGTGGGGATCATTGGAAGCCTTTTTAAAGGCAGTCTTTCACACTCAGTGACGCACATACTGTATTTCAAAAAGCATGTTGATTTTCAGCATTTCGCCTAGGATAAAAGTTACTTTACATTGACTTAGGACAATATTTTTATGTCAGGTCTTTTAATATTATATTTCAATCTTTAATGTTGTCTCGAGGCAATTATGACTTATCCTAATTACTTATACCAGCAACAATTGAGATTTATGTCTTAGTTTCAAAGAGAATATGAAAGATCTAGTCCAATCCTCTGTCTTTGGGGGTTAAATCACTTAAAGAAGAAAAGTAGCAAAATATTTTACATCAGAATATGTTTTTCATTTGAATTGTGTAGGATTGTAGGATACCAGACAACGTTGGTCTTAACTTTAATTTATCTGCTCTTTTGCTAATAGAAATAGTTTATCTATTTCATAGTTAATATTAAAAAAATTGTGTGGTACATATGCAAAAATATATTTTTTAACCAAGAGTGGACCTATTACAAAGATAAATGGGATTGATTAATTTAAGGCTGAGTTTGCACTTGGTAGACATGTTCTTTTGTAACCTCTAGACTGATATGCAAAAACTGCCCCAGGTTATGAATAAGAAAATTATGTAATGAAATTAGAAACTAACTACAGAGTTACAGATTGGTAGCATTAATAAAACATTATTAGCTTGGAGTCAGAGAAGTGACTTTAAAAAAAAAAACAACTCTTGACAGAAACTTAAGATAAATGTAATATATTCCCCCAAGTTTAATGCTTGAATATAGTTGCTGATGGTTAGTATCTCATAACAGTAGCTGTGTTTTGAATGTAAATTTGTCATTCATCAAAATGAATTAGTTTCTTAGCATGTTGATTTTATATAATATAGTTTGACTAGAAAGATTTTTATGGATATTATTTTCTACCTTTCCTTTTTTGTATCATGAAAGTTTTTTAAAAGGAAATATTTATTTGCTTCATTTTTATTATAACAGCTTTTTTTGATATAAAATCCACATAATATATAAAACACCCATTTAAGTACTATGGGTTTTAGTATATTTGTAGAGTTTTGCAACCATCACCACAATCAATGTAAAACACTTTTATTATACTAAAATGCAACTCTATACCCTTTATTAGTCATCCCCATTCTACTTGTCCCCCCTCACTTCTAGGTAACCACCAATCTATTTTCTGGCCCTATAGATTTGCTCAGTCTGGACATTTAATATTAATTGAACTCTTTATGACTTCTTTCACTTAGCATGGTGTTTTCAAGGTTCATCCATGTTGTAGTACATGTATATCAGTACATAATTCCTTGTTATTGTCAAATAACATTTCATTGTATGAATAAACCACATATTTATATCTGTTAATCAGTTGATGGACATTTGAGATGTTTTCACTTTTTGGCTATTATGAAAAGTGCTACCATGAGCATTCATGTACAAGTGTTTTTTTTTAACCTTTATTTTAGGTTCAGTGGTACATGTACAGGTTTGTTATATAGGCAAATTGCGTGTCACAGGGTTTGGTGTACATATTATTTCATCACCCGGGTAATAAACATAGTACCCCAAGAGGTAGTTTTTCAATCCGCAGCCTCCTTCCACCCCTCACTGCCAAGTAGGCCTTGGTGTCTGTTCCCTTCTTTGTGTCCCTGTGTTCATGTACAAGTTTTTATGTGTACATATTTTCATGTTTTCGTTTATCTTGGGTACATCATGAAAGCTTTAAGATAAAAAATATAAGATATAAGAGATTGAGAACATTGGCTCTGGATGAAGGTAGATGTGAATTTGAGTCATAGTTTGTCCACTTTCTAGCTATGTGACCTTGAACTAGTTGCTTAATCTTAACAGAAATCAGATTTCTTCATCTTTATATTGGAGCACCAACATTTACTTTGCAGAGTTTTTGTGAAATATGCAGTATGTGAAACACTGAGCTTATAATTGACATGCAACAAATAGTGGCTATGATTATCAAGGACAAGGTAGAGAAATTAAGAGCTAGTACTTATAAACAGGAGAAGGTGAAGAACACTGTTAGTCCACAATGCAAGTCTGACACTTGTAGAAAGAGGGGAGGAAGAAGATTGGGAAGAGACTGGGACTATAATACATTTACCAGAAATGTTCAACTAGACCAATGGGTTGTCCGGAAGCTAAAGTTTCCCCATGAAGGAGACTGTTGCCTTGCCAGAATGGTCATGCCGTGGTACCCCACCATTCTCAATTACTGGCTGGAAGGGACTTGAGGGAGATATGTTCTTGGAAGTAACATGTTGGTAGAGCTAGCAGTACATTTTTAGGGCAACTAGGTTTTTTTTATAGTTTCTTTTTTCTCTGAAGTTTTTATAATTTCTCAGAATTACTACTTTTATGGGCATTTTACATTCAGTGTCCTGAGCAGTCAGTGGACCCTTAAGTTCTACAATATGTTCTTTTTTTTTTCCCTACGGAGTTTCGCTCTTGTTGACCAGGCTGGAGTGCAATGACACGATCTCGGCTCACTGCAACCTCCACCTCCTGGATTCAAGTGATTCTCCTGCCTCAGCCTCCCGAGTAGCTGGGATTACAGGCATGCACCACCACACCCGGCTAATTTTGTATTTTCAGTAGAGATTGGGTTTCTCCATGTTTGTCAGGCTGGTCTTGAACTCCCAACCTCAGGTGATCCACCTGCCTTGGCCTCCCAAAGTGCTGGGATTATAGACGTGAGCCACCGTACCCGGCCTACAATATGTTCTTATATTATTTCTTACATAATTAACTCATTCTATTTTCTTTTCTTCGTCCTTCATGAGGTTCTTGTTGGTAGGATGTTGAACCTCCGGAAGTAATGCACTCAATCTCTTAAATTTTTCTGCCCCCTCCTCCAGCCCCAGGCCTTTTCCTTCCATTCTGTTTTTGTGAGAGACTTCCTTCCTACCCTCCTACTGACATTTTTATTTTACCAATTTTTTAACTTTCATGAAATATTTCTAGCATTCTGATCATTTTTACAACATTCTGTTATTTTATTAATAAAATCTCACGTTTCTCTAAAAATACTAGAGCAAATAGGGTCTTTGCAGAAAGAAGAATTGACCTCAGGTGGCTCAAAGAGAGTTACAGAAGGCTCAGCAGGGGATATTTCGGCATCCAGAGACCAGCAGCACTCGGAAGGTATTCCTACTGCCACAGTTGAAGTATTAAGGGGAAGAAATGGCATGAATGGGACAGTCAGAGCCAAGAGGTTCACTCCCCGAACCTTGGCCATGAGCTAGACTTGCAGGGGAACGCAGCTATTGCCAGAGGTGTTTGGCACCAGTGGAGACAGAAATGAAGAAATACCCCTAATTTCTTCATTCTCCTGCACTCTAATTCTCTTTAAGACTAAACCCACTGGAAATCAGCCAAGATGATACAATCTGCAGAGTTCATCTTTCTCGGTCACAGTGTAGGGCAGAGGAGTATGTAGAATGGAGTGAAGGTGTGGCAAATGGAAAATAATTAGCATAGATAATAATTCAGGTTAAGGTTAAGTTTTATTCCAGTGTGTGTGCTATCAATTTCCTTCAGGATGTTTTTTTTTCCAAGTGATTATTTTCATCTTCCCTTTTATGTTGGAGTCTTGCCTCACACAACTGGTGATCTTGAGCTGTTTGTTTATACATAAGCATGAGAAATTTAAATGATGATTTGAATATATACATACATAAGCAGATATTGTTGAGTGATAGGCTTTGGTTGCTTTTAAAGTGATACAGTGATGACTCACTAGAGCACCCCCAAACACCAGGTCTTTCTTTGAGAAGTATTGAGTTTCTCCAAAGAAGAAATTTCTAATGATCTATGGAGGGAATAGATTATCCATCTGCATTTGAGTGAAGGGGGAGAGATGGGCCTGTGTTTCATACCCACAAGTCACTCTACTCCGAGGCCGAAGCTTTTTCGCTGTTCCTTCAGAAGGCACATTTTTGATCCCTCAGCTAAGAAATCGACACTTGGATGCTGACATTCTCTGTGTGTATGTGTTAAAGAAGCAAACAAAAGTGGGTAGCCATTGTGCTTTTGAAGCCCAAGGATAAATTTTGAAATTGTAGTAAAACTGCGATGGAATTCTAGACCTTATGACCTCAAGAAGAGTGCTCCTTCCAATATATTAACACTACTTCATGTTTACAAAATGAATGAAATGAAAGATCTTGGAGAATAAAAGTTTCTCGGTTGGACTACATGTGGTGTCCAGTGATAAATTCTGGATGAACATTGTTATTTCTGATGAACATTGATGAAAAAAATTTGCATCCAGCAGAAAGCAACCAGGAATTTTATAGGGATTGGAAATCACAAAGACATGGCCCAGATTGGAAAATAGAAGCCTAAAGGAAGACACAATATTGGCTTTCACATTTTTGAGAACCATCGGCTGGGTGCGGTGGCTCACACCTATCATCCCAGCACTTTGGGAGGCTGAGGTGGATGGATTACTTGAGGTCATTAGTTCAAGACCAGCCTGGCCAACATGGTGAAACCCCATCTCTACTAAAAATTAAAAAAATTAGCCAAGCTTGGTGGCAGGCACCTGTAATTCCAGCTACTCAGGAAGTTGAGGCAGGAGAATCTCTTGAACCCGGGAGGCAGAGGTTGCAGTGAGCCCAGAATGTCTCAGGAAAACAAACAAACAAACAAAACATCATGCACTATATTTCTGAAGAGGGAAAAAGTTAGGACAAATAGGTAGATTTGAGTTGAACATGGAAAACGTGTTTCTAATAATGAGAGCTATTCAATAATAGGCTGACTTGGACTCTGACCATGTCAGGACATAGGTAGAAAGGATTTCTGCATTTGATGAGCAAGTAGAAGATTTCCAATATCCCTTTAAATCTGAGAAAATTTGCCTAATATGGTAATAAATATATTTTTAAAATACAAAAATCTCTGTATTTATTTACCATGAAACTCAAAGTATGTTGAATCCCTTAAAAGTGCAAGAAACATTTAAATGAAATTAATCTATAGCATAAGGGATTTTGTACCATAAATCCATGATATAAAATTATCCCCTACCACGACCAAGGTGGATATGATAATACATGTAAATCAAGATGTATATACACACATTACATTATATGTTAAAATCAGAAGTTAAAAAACTATCATGAAATTTTTAAAAATCTTTAGAGTATTGACAGATGATATTGGAATATCTTTTTTACTCCTGAAGCATAAAGGTTGTTTTGAATTCCCAAAGATAGGACACGTTATCTCAGAAGTGGCAACACCTTTATAAATTACTAAATTGACCTTTCAGAGTTTTGGAGAAGAATGACTAATGGATTTATCATTAATATGAACATTATTCCAATTTTAATCTTATATTAAAGAGTTCTTAGATTCATTGACAGGCTTGCCAAAATGCTAATAGGCAAGGTCTATTAAAATGCATTATCAGCCTTTTCATGATCTGTGTAGTGCTGATGAAATATCACATTTATGAGAACAATCTCCAGTGCTTTCAAGATCCCTAGGCAGCTCTGTCATATTGGCATCGACTGGGCTGTGTGCTTAGTTTCCTTGATTATTCTGAAATCCATACTTTCATGTACTTAGCTTGTCATGAAAAAAAAAAAAAAAACTGTTCTATGCCTATTGCGGTTATTTTTATGTGAACAACTTCTAGTTGTACTATGAGAAATTCTTAGGTCTTAAAATTCTCAGTTTCTTTCTCTTTGTTGTATTTCCTCTGTTACACTGTCAGTGTTTCCCAGTGATGATCATCAGAATCCAGAACTAACAGCTAACTAACAGCTTGCTGTTTCAAAATATTTATATCAATATTTGTGTTAAATGCTGTCTTTGTAGTCTGCGAATTTGCATTTGTTTTCAAGGATGAAGCAAAATAACTTTAAAAGTGATGTTTATGAATATGCGTTGAGTTTCTAGGAAACTCAACTCAAAAGATTTGAGCATAATCTCTCATCCTTATAATGACTAACTGGCAGCTTCAATATGCTCACCATCACACTTTTTAAATAATCTTCCTCTGGCAGAAGAATATACAGAACCAACAAATGCAATAGGCTAATGACAAACCTAAAATTAAAAAAAAGCTTTGAGATGACTTCTGCATCTGGGAAACACAATACTCCAGATTTTTAGTTTTCTAGTCTGTTAATATATATTAATATATTAAGCTATCTAGGCAGCACGTTTCCAATTGTGCTTTAATTAATAAAGAAATAAAAACACGAAAGAAGTCAGCATGCCCTTTCAGACTGCTAACATGTGCAGTCTAGAAATCAAAGCAGCAACTTAAGGTAAAAATCTACAGGGCGGTGTTTGTATTTGCCCTCCTTTTGCAATCACATATCAATTCTTCAGAATTTTCACCAACTTCATTTTAAAGTCACAGTTAATATTAAGTGGAAAATAGAAATGCAAATGATAATAATCTGGAATATATCCAGACTATCGGCATTGAATAGATTCTTGCTGATAAAATATTTCTCTTTAGACACATGTACAGGGTAGACAACATTATAACTGAGTAGTTACTGAAATGGTATAAACATAAACAAAAGAAATACTTTAATTACAGACATTAAACATTTCTGTATGTAGGTACAGAATACATACATGTTCTTGGTAAATAACTGTAAGAGACAGATCAATCTGTCATGTTATAATCAGAAATGTCATGATTATCAGCCCAAACATATAGATGAACAAATTCAGACATTATAAACAAGGATTAGCTCAGTAAATGAAGGGCAATCACAGCAAGTCATTTATTTAGCACCTATTGTGTGCGTGGTGTTTTATACGTTATCTCGTCTATCTACACAAATCCCCTTTTGGGATCTGTCTTCTTACATTTAAAAGATGAAAAATAAAATGTAGTGTTTAAGTAAAGGGTAAGGGTCACACACCAAAATAATGGAGAGTCTAGGGGTTGGAACTCAGTCTTTTTTTAAGCAAAACCACACTGCCTCTTTATACTTTGAATTATTACAAGTTCTTGTGGTCATATTTCAATTGAAGCATGTACCATAAATAACTAGGCTCATGTTAAGACCCATACTAACCTCTTTATAAATTGCCTTCTCTGCTATTGAGGCTAGAAAACTGAGTTTCATAGATTTCCTTGTTTTTAGTGTTAGCCATGTGACTTGGTTGTGGCCAATGAGGCATAAAAAGGATATTAAAAATTAAAAATTACAGAACTTAAAGTGGAAATTTGGCTATTGGAGATAGTTTGGTGCTAGATTGGAAAACACTAATTTGGCCAGGCACGGTGGCTCACACTTGTAATCCTAGCACTTTGGAAGGCCGAGAGAGATGGATCACCTGAAGTCAGGAGTTCAAAACCAGCCTGGACAACATAGGGAAACCCTATCTCAACTAAAAATTCAAGAAAAATTAGCTGACAAGGTGGCGGGTGCCTGTAGTCCCAGCTATTTGGGAGGCCGAAGCAGGAGAATCCCTTGAACCCAGGAGGCGGAGGTTGCAGTGTTCCGAGATCACACCACTGCACTCCAGCCTGGGGGACAGAGTGAGACTCTATCTCAAAATAATAATAATAAGTAATTATGTAAATTCTTATGGATTTTTAAAAAAAATCCCATCTTCTCTCCCATGTGATGCAGATCATTATCATTTGAGGGTTTGACATAAATAGAAATGATAGGCGCTTTTAAGAATATTTGTGTGTGCTGCGTCCTCTTTGACCCTTTGAGCAAATTTCTGTGAGGAACAGATGAACTTGGACTGGAGGCTGCCAATCTGCAAGCAGAGACAGAAGTTAATAACTGCTTTGCTAACATAGATGTTCAACATGTACAATGTGTGTCCGTTTAATAAGAGTCCTATATAATTTGGCACCTTAAAATGTTGAAAAAAACAACTGCTATGCCCCAAACTAATGAGGTCATAAGCAGTGGCTATGAAATTGTAGGCCTTTAGCTAGAGATAAGCCTCAGGACTTCACAAGTATGTGAGTCCATGACAAAGATCAGATTAGGAATGTTGTTTTGTCTAATAATGGCTGAGTAATTCAAAACAACTCTCCCCTTGCTGGCATCTAAGCATCAAAGAGCTATCAATATAGTAAATAATTTACTAGCCAAGGCACAGGAGAAGATGAGAATTCAGATATGAGTCTACCTCTAAACTGCTTTTGCCCTGAAGTCATGTGCCTATCTAAAAGAATACCTGACTAACTGAGAAAGAGCCGTGCTTTTGGCTGCATTGCAGGAGCGGGAAGAAAAAAATTCCAAGTCATGGCAACCAAAGGTAAGAACTCTGATTAACTTCCCCCTCTTCTTTCAGCCAGGATCCCCAAAAGCCATAACCTTAGAGTAAGTAATAATGGAAGTAAACTAGCTTAATATGAGATTTGCAAGCACACTGCTAGTTATCCTGGTGGTTTAGATAACTTAAAGTCTTGAACTTGAACTTAGAAGGTTTCAGACTGATAATAACCCAGGAACCTGATGGAAACATTTGAAAAGATGCTGTAATTCTAGTACTAAGAGTAATCCTATGAAGTATTTTTCAAATGCAATGGCCAGCACAGCAAAGGTACCAGGGAGTTAGAAAACAAGACACCATGAGTGAGAAGTAAGAAGAAGTAGAAGAAAGAAGAAGAGAACAATCAGTCAATCTTACTGTGTTTAAAGAATAAAATCCAAGCTAGAAAAATTTAACAATTAGTGAATTGCTGCCCTGCCACCCAAATTTGTTGTTTTAGATTAATGCAAGTACTGGCTGCTAAACAAACAAATGAAACAAAACAAAACAAAACAAAACAAACCAACAAAAAAACAGCAGCAGAACTTAGAAGCCACCATCTAAGACCATAAATTCTAGAAAACTGTCTAGACCAGATTCTTGCTTGTGGTCACTTGCTCATGAAACTGACCACAAACAAAGAAGCCAGAAGCCTGCAATGTCATTGAGAGTTCCTGTTACCAAGGAAATACCAACTTGGCCAGCTGTGACCTGCCCTCAGGCAATCATAAAACTACTAAACTTGGACCAATAGGCCCCTAGTGGGCTACTAGAGCAATGCATTCTCCAGAAATACTGTCCTCTACAATGGCCACCTCATATGTGGTCATGGAAGATAACAGACATGGAATATTCTGTTTGTCTACCCAAGAAAATACCTCTTGAACAGGAACTCTTCATTATACCTGTGTAGCAGGATTTCATGTTTGCTCTGGGTTAGTAACTATTTCTCTCTCATTTTCTCTTTTTCCTAACATGAATGTTTTGTTGTGGTTATTCTTATTCCATTCCTTCTCCACCATAGAATGCTGGCATGTTATAGGCAGATAATTTGTATTTTAATTTAGTTGACAGATAACTAAGAGTTACACCCAAACCTAATGGACAGGACTGCACATGGCTTTAAATTAAATACAGTAACAGATGCAACAATTGTACCATCATCTTTGGGAAAAGAATGAAGCACTTTATATAAAGTTTAAGTAAGGAAGGAGGGTTGTTGGATATCAGTCAGGGACTAGTCAGTAGACAAAATCCACACCAGTAATTTGAACTAAGAAAATTTAATATGAAGCTTTATTAACTAATACAAGATGAATAACTTTTAAAGTGAACAAAAGAGAACTCTAGAGAATACAAATATAGTAAATATTGGGAGAAGTTACCACCTCTAGGCCTGTGGGAGAGAACCCAAAGGACAGAAAAGTTTGGAAGAGCCTCTCCCCACCCATAAGCAATGCAATTCAGACTTCATTGGCGAGGATGTGGCTGCAGCCTGCTGGATTGTGGGGTTCTCTGAGATGTCATGGGCAAGAGCTGTTCTGAAGCTACTGGTCTGACCCTGATGAACAGAAAACTGCCCATGGTGGTGCAGATGGGCTGGAATTGATAAGCAAGGACCTACCTGTTGGAATACCAGCAAAACTCACTAGCTGTTAGGCACTACTGGTTCTCCTGCATAGAGCTAATAGCCAAGCCACTGAAGAAAAAAAGCAGACAATTGGAACCGGAGGAGGGAAACGGTAACACTTTCCCCTGTCATGCATTGACATATCCCTCCAGAACCCTTTATTTTCAGATTAATGTTATACAAATTAGTAAAGGTAAAACGTAACGGGTCCAGGTCCAGTTTTACCAGATATAGCAAATAGTAAATTTTTTGAAACTGAGAGGTAAAAAATTGGTAACTGACACAAATGTTGATTCTGCAATGAGGTGGAGTATGGAAAATTTCATAGATTTGATCACTCAATGTTCATTCCAACACTGCAACTTAACTCATGTTATTGTTTTTCTAAACTTCTTTCATGTAAGATTGGCAATATGACTTCATTTTGAGCAATGAGATCTGCTAGTTCTTCCATTTTTTTCTTTTTTCTGAAATATGCACAAAATGACTGGAGCTGCAACAGTCGTCTTGTCTTAACAGTGATAACTAAACGCTAATGCAGGACACAGTGGTGCATGCCTATAGTCCCAGATACTTGGGAGGCTGAGGTGGGAGGATCATTTGAGTCTTGCCTGGACAATATCACAAGGCCTTGTCTCTAAATAAATAAATAAACATTTGTTTTAAGAAAGAAAAGAAGAAAAGGCTAAGACTTTTACACATAAACATAATTTACAAAAACATAAAGCACTATAATTTGTATAAGAGAGAACTCTAGAGAATACAGAAATAGTAAATACCAGGAGAAGTTAGTACCTCTAGGCCTAAGGAAGAGAACCCAAGGAAGGAAATGTTTGGAAGATCCTCTCCGCACCCATTAATGATGAGATTCACACTCCAGTGGAGAGGATGTGACTGCTTATCCCTTAAAGGATATGCTTGAACTTTGGTCCTTCTAGATGATATGGGAGTCAAGGAAAACATGAAAGTACTAAGCCCTTTCTATCTGACCTCACTGTTTGATCCTCTTTACTGTGCTGGAACCATCCCTTATCGTCTCAAGGCTATCTTGTACAAATGATGTTTTCCCAGGAACCCAAGTAGGTAGGAAAACACCTGTCTTTGGCATTCCTCTCAAACTACCAAATATTCCTCTCTGCTTCTGCAACTTGGCCTGGAGTTGACAGGTCCAGGGTACAGGACAATGCATTATGATCCATCTACTGCCTTCCACAGTCCCTTGGGGTTGGAAGAGGCAGGGTTGTCATCCTTTTTTCTTTTTCCAGCTCCTCTTCCATCCCTTCTACTTCTCATTCCATGGTAGGACCTATTCTCCCAGTGACTATAATTAGATGTAGTGCAGGGAGAGAAAATGACTTTCTGATAAAGAAAAATAAATGAGGGATACTTAAAATATGTACCTATTACACAGACTTTAGCATGCTTTCTACTGGAATTTCCCATTTCTACCATCTTCCCAGTGACATTATTCAAACAGATTGGAAATGGTTTTGGAAAAAGAAACAACTTGCATATTGGAGTAGTAATATTTAACATTAGCCATCCTGTAGGTAATACAAGATTAGTAAAAATTTTATTAAATATATTTACGAAACTTATTTATGTCAGCTCCACATTATTTTCTGTAACTTTTTTGATAAAAATAATGCATGTATTATAAAAACTTCAAAACATGTAGAAAATTAATAAAAATACAAATAGCAAACATTTTACAAGTAAAATAACATAAAACCTCTTTCAAAATCATACCAGACAAGCACTTTTAGAGAATAACCTTTAATATGTGTTTTTTTGTGTGTATATTGTCTATTACTATGTATATTTGAATGAGCCTTTTTAAACCCTTCAAAGAATAAATCTTTTTCCAATTAATTTTTCTCCTCCTAAATTGTCTAAGGACTCTGGAACTTATTTAGCCACTTCTGCTTTCAGGACTTCATGTCAGACAGAAAGAAAGAAAACTGGTAATTCCAATCTGTCCACTGACCCATTGTTTTAATCACTACCCCACTATGTCCACTGATCTTTGGTCTGTAAGGTATTGTGACTTTTTTTTCCTGCTGAGGAAGTCCCTTTGGTGTTCTGGATTATTGCCAATGCCATACTGGCACTCCACTCTGGCCTCTGAGGTTACCACTCATTGCTCACACTCATGTACCATTCATTTTTCCTAAAGATGACACTGTGTCAGAATGTCTGGGTCCATGGGTCAAGAGGGACTTAGTCTGGAGAAGGTAGGCCTAGAGAATCTTCCACATACAGACCCAGGATGTGTTAGCATCAGCCCTCTCCCCGGTGTTGAGGCCAGAACTCCAGTGCACAGTCCATGTAATGCTTCAAAATCATGTTGAGTTACCCTTTATAGTATTTAATATTCTTTCCTGCCAGCAAATATCAATTGAGACCATTCCAATTTATCTTATGAAAGGGTTTATAGTGAGCCTGAAAAGTAAAAGGATTGGGATCACCATTCCTTTCCTCCAAAGAGGAATGATCTTTTTTTCCCCACCTTTATTTTTCCCCACTTTTATTAAGTTGCATATAACCTCCTCAGTGAGCTGAACTGCATACCATGAACACATATGTTGGGTCCTCTTTGTGAAGCCATATAAAGTTTCTTTCCCAAAGTAAAGGGGCCTATAAAAGATTTGTTTCTATCCTTCAGATATCCTCTTAAATGTCACCTCTTCAGGGAAATATTTCCTAACCCTGAATCATCCCGCCCAACCTATGAATAGATTTAATCTTTCTTTTGTATACTTCCATAATTCTCCATAATTTTCCTCCCCTGAATTTATCTCATTGTAAAATTTTTGGAGTTATTTTCATATTGCCCATCCTTCCTTATAAATCACTATACTCCCATGTTACTTGAAACATAGTGGGAACTCAAGCAAACAATTATTGTTTGATTTAGAACTAAATAGGTCTGAGGAAGTTTATCTAATCTCACTCTTTCCTAACTGTGATCTAGGCCAATGGGGAAATAAGACAAAATAGGGAAGATGAGAGACCAAAAAATCACATGTATGATTGCTAAAGCTAGTAATATAGAATACAGTATGTCTGCAGATAAGGGGCTTTTCAAATACTGCATAACAGGAGTTAGATTTTCCCAGGCAATCACCACAGTACTAGACAGACATTTCCTGTCTGCATTAGCCTCTGGTCCTGCCAAGCTCAGCATGTGTGCTCCCACCCCTGTTCTCTGAAGGGACGTGGGCGGAGCTAACCTCCAATCAAATTAAACTGCTTTTCTAGCCGTTGTACATTCCTCCACATGGAAGGAAAGAGGAGTGAAGGAATTATTTACCCACCATGACAAGTTACATTTTCTGTGTCAATAAATATAAATTTCATGTCAAAATTTTCAATGCCTATAGTATACATGTATGTACATGGTATTTGTGCCATAACTTCTATTTAAATAAGTTCTACCTATATTAATGGACATTTAATATATCATTTCTCTGTATGATATCATTTGCATTTGTACTATTACCTTCTTTTCTGTATAATTCTATAAATGAGGTTTTGGGTAAAAGTTTAAACATATCTTATATTTTAAAACATATTGTCAGCGAAGTGTGCTCGTGCCTGTAATCCCAGCACTTTAAGAGACCGAGGCAGGTGGATCATGAGGTCAGGAGATCGAGACCATCCTGGCTAACACGGTGAAACCCCACCTCTACTAAAAATACAAAAAATTAGCCAGGCGTGGTGGCGGGTGCCTGTAGTCCCAGCTACTCGGGAGGCTGAGGCAAGAGAATGGCGCGAACCTGGGAAGGTGGAGCTTGCAGTGAGCTGAAATCATGCCACTGCACTCCAGCGTGGGCCACAGAGTGAAACTCCATCTCAAATAAATAAATAAATAAATAAATAAAACACATTGTCAGCCGGGTGTGGTGACTCATGCCTGTAATCTCAGCACTTTGGGAGGCCGAGGTGGGTAGATCACATGAGGTCAGAAGTTCGAGACCAGTCAAGTGGCCAACGTGGTGAAACCCCATCTCTAATAAAAATACAAAAATTAGCAGGGCATGGTGGCACACGCCTGTAATGCCAGCTATTCAGGAGGCTGAGGCAGGAGAATCGCCTGAACCCAGGAGGTGGAGGTTGCAGTGAGCTGAGATTGTGCTGCTGCACTCCAGCCTGGGCGACAGAGTGAGACTCTGTCTCAAATAAAAATTAAAAATTAAAAATTAAAAAAAAAAATTACGGTGTAGTTTTCCATAAGAAAAATACCAATTTGTACTTCTACCAATAGTGCACACAAATTCCTGTTTCTTTATACCTTTTTTTAATAATTTCTAGTCTAATAAAGAACAATTCTAATTTTTAATTTAACTTTTGAATTTTAATAATTTGAATATCTTTAGTAGTCGTTTGTATTCTGTAATGACTTTCCTGTTTATATTTGTTCTGTTTGCCTAATTAGTTTATTTTTTTCTCCTATGCACTTGTAGAAAGGCTTATGTATGTTAAGGAAACAAATCCTTTATCATCTGTGCTGAAATTATCTTTCTTTCTTTGCATTTGACTTGCAAACATATTTATGGAGATTCTGAAACATGTTGGCCTTTCAGTTCTTTATGTCGCTATATTTGCCAATAATTTGTTTTATAATTTCTTCTTTGTATGATTTTAAGAATAGTCATCCATATTTTCTTTTGATATTTTAGAGTTTCTTTTGTCACACTGAGTATTGAATCCTCTGGAATCTATTTAATACAAGGAGTACATTTGAAATTTGGCCTAAAAAATGTTTAATGACCAACAAGTTATTCCAAAGTATTTATTAAATTATTGCTTCATCTCTTACTGTAAGTGCCATCTTATCACATACTAAGTCCCCACATGTTCTCGAGTGTATTTCTTATCAACCTGTGCTGTCTGATTCTTCTTTCTTTGTAATCCTACATAGTATCACATGACTTTAATAGCTATAAAATACTTCCCCCCCAAAAAAATATTGTGGCTTGCTTTTAAAATTCTCTATCCAACTAAATTTTGAAGCATTTTGACATGCTTCAAAAATACCAAATTGTGTTTTTATTTTAATTAATGAATTAATTAATTTTTGGAGACAGAGTCTTGCTCTGTCACTCAGGCTAGAATGCAGTGGCAAGATCTCAGCTCACTGCAACCTCTGCTTCCTGGGCTCAAGGAAGTCTGGTCCCCCAGCCTCCTGAGTAACTGGTATTACAGGCCTGCACCACCACGCCTGGCTAATTTTTGTATTTTTAGTAGAGACAGAGTTTCGCCATGTTGGCCAGGCTGATCTCAATCTCCTGACCTCAAGTGATTGATCGGCCCATCTCAGCCTCCCAAAGTGCTGGGATTATAGGTGTGAGCCACTACACCCAGCCCAAAATTATGTTTTTAAATAGTTTAAATTAAACTTGTAGTGTAGCAAAAAGTTATATTTTCATAATTTTGGTCTCCTTGTAAAGGAATGTTTCCCTATTTATGTGGAAATTTAAAAAGTTTTCCTCAGTAAATTTTTATGATTGTCTTAAGGCTGTATTTTATTTGTTAACTTTATTTCTAGAAATATTGTATTTTTCTATTGTATTTGTTAATGATATATTTTCTTTCATTTTCCAAGTGATTATTGTTTATATACAGGAAAGTAATATATTTTGTTGGAGTAATGTTATAACTTACCAAAATCTGTAATTGTCTAAAAATTCTTGTACGCTGCTAGAAGGCTGGATATTGATGGCTTGTTTTCTTGTTCAGTCATTCAACTATCTGATGAGGAATGAAGAATAAACTGGAGAAATGGGCAGCTGTGCTTTTGTCACTATCCTCCCAAGTCCTGTTTGACAGCCTGTCACTGTGGATATTGATTTCGTGAAGTGGGATTAGTGTGAAGTTCTACTGCTCATAAACTGGCTTTTGTTTCATCAGTTGACTTTATTCAACAGCTCTCAGGCTGCTTTTCCTCATTTTCATCCAGTCCAATTTGCCATCAGTTGTCAACCCAATCAGAAGTTCTGGTCAACAAAAAGGGAAATTGTTTGGCTGCAAATTCTCTCTTCAGTCCTGCATTCCTGTTATCCCCAAGTCGTTACAAACCCTCTTGACTGGGATTCTCACTAGGGCCGTCAAATTTGTTCAGTATTGAATGTGCTCATATGTTACACTGATTTTGCGATTAAGGAAGATACAGTGTGGTTTGGCTTTAAATTAAATTGAACCTGGCCGATATTCTTCCTTCATTCAGCTTCCGGTTATTCTCCTGAGTTTATGATGGCGGTTGTGACTGTTTCCTTGTTTTCATGCAGCATTTTCCCATATTTGTGTGTGTCTGCGTGTGTTTTTTTTCATTCTGGCTGCTTTTAGAAAAGGATTATAGGCAAAAGAGCACATATTCATTGTCTTTCCTAGAAATCCACACATTATTACTACAATAAGCACTCAATAAATATTGGCTATTATTATTATGCTTTCCTTAAATGGAGTATCATCTTTACTTTTGTTTGGTCTTACTCTTTCTTCAAGTTGTGAAACCTAAGTTGTTTTAAATTTATAAATACATTTAAAGCCTTAAAACAAAACAAAACAAAACAAAACAAAAAAACTATTGGCCAGGTGCGGTGGCTCACGCCTGTAATCCCAGCACTTTGGGAGGCTGAGGCAGGTGGATCACCAGAGGTCAGGAGTTAGAAACCAGCCTGACCAACATGGACAAACCCCGTCTCCACTGAAAATACAAAGTTAGCCGGATATGATGGTGTGTGCCTATAATCCCAGCTACTCCGGAGGTTGAGGCAGGAGAACCGCTTGAACGCGGGAGTCGGAGGTTGCCCTGAGCAGAGATCGCGCCATTGTACTCCAGCATGGGCAACAAGAGCAAAACTCCGTCTCAAAATAATAATAATAACAAAAAATTGTTATACATGGATTCTCTCTTAATTAAAACTATTTTATTTTGGCCCTTCATTATAGCATTCTGTCATTGAGATATGGAAGTTTTATCTTCTATTTTGAAGATCATTGATATTAATATATAATTGACAATTTCCCTACTCATTACAGTTCTTGATGCACGGTGTTCATTGAAAAAAAGATTGTATATTGTAAATGTATGATTGCATAAGTTTTTGAAAACGGGTTATGTATTATTTTTTAGTACATAAATCTTCAATAATGAAGTTATCTAATATAAATTTGGAGGAATATTTCAATAGTCAAAGAGTCTGATTCCCTTAAAAGGTATAATATTCTTTTACATATTTTTCCTTTCATGTTGTATAGTAGTGTGGTGTAAGCAAAAAAAGTTGTATAGTAGTGTTGTATAAGCAAGCATTTTCAGTCATATTCTGGCATTATCTAAAATGCCAGTTCACACATTTTATGGTCTCAAAGTCTGGGTAATAAGGATGAAAAGGCAAGGACAGAGTCTCAGTAGACCTCAGCATGAATTTCACCTACACCAATGAATAGTTTCGTATCCTTAGTCAAGTTATTTACTGTCTCTGCACCTCACTTTTTCCATCTGCAAAAATATGTCATGAAGTTGTTTAAATGTTAATACATTTAGTTACTTGAACTTTTTGTGAGCTCTGTTTTGGGTTGACTAGTTGCCTGGAGTACCTTTTAAAATCATCTTAACATTTTGATTATTAGTACCAAATCATTTACAAAGTGCCTGTATTGGAAGGCTATCTAATACTGTCTTCGATTTTGTAAATTCAACTTATAAGAAATAAAAGAACAGTACTGGAAGCACACTAGATGTTAAATTTTTAAAACTTATTTTGTTACAACAGAGGTAATGGAAGAAATAATATTATGAAATAAAATATATTCTGATAAAACAATAGGAAATAATATTTTAATCATATAGAGCTAATGTCATTCAAACACATTAAAATTGCTAACATATTTTGAGCACTTATGGTATACCAAGCATGGTGCTAAGCCCTTTATTATCTCATTCAATTTTCACAACAAATTTGTAAAATAGAAATCACCTGTTTCTTCATTGGTATACAAATATTAGTATAGATATTTGATAAAGAATGAATAGTTATCTCAATGTAAGGTTAAGCATAAAATAAAAACAAAGAGCTATTTCATAGTTGATTATTTGCTTTAAATTAAGTGAAACTCAGAGTCAATATTAAGATTAATTTTTTTGTGTTTTCTTTGATAAAACTCATTCGTTTTCTTTTTGAAATATATATATTTTTAAAGCTATCCCATAGGATGATTTTTGTTAAACTAATGATTTTAAAGAGTGGCATGTTTTCAGTTTTTGATATATGAAAGATATTTGAATCATTAAAAAAATGGCTGTTTTGTAGGTTCATTAAGTACATAGGTAAACTGTCAGATTTACCCTATTGGGCTGTCCCTACGTGGGCTGTCATGTTATTTCATTTATTTTTATTATTCAAACTCAAATTAACTTTGCAGTTTCACAATTTATCTATTGTGAATCTGGACAGTTAAGTAGGATAGAAGAAAAGGTGCAGTTCCATTAAGCTCTAACATATCATTGGCTGTCAGGTAAGCCTTGTTATGCTGTCCATCCTCATTTAACTATCCCACAAGATCTCTTAATGAAGTTAAGCCCCAAGTTCACTCCAATAATTCTGTGGCAAGAGTTTGTGCATTGTAACAATTCATCACTTGTCAGGAAGGCACTTTTAGTTTATACATTTAATAAGGGCATCCTCTAGCTTGGTTAATTAGAAGTGAACAGTTTGCATATTTACTAAATGCGGAGTGTCATTGCCACCACGGCCTATTGCCTACATGAATTATTTCTCTATCTGCAATAAACAGCTGGGTAATTATTACTGCCATAATCAGATAAATTCCCTCTGTAAGGCTTTTCTTACATGGCAATTCTTTGAACTCATCCAAAGCTGAACAAAATTTATGAACTCCAGCATCAAGGCCACTTTTTCATAGTATGGTGTCCCTGTTCCCTATTTCAAGGACATGAGTAGAGCACCATAGATATTGTGTAAATAAGGAGAATAAATATGATTACCTCAAGATAACATTTCAGTAAACCTCATTTAAAAAACGTAATATTACTATCTCAGCCAAGTAATTGATAGCAGTTTAGCTTTATCTAATTGTATGCTGATGACAGGTTCTTTTATAGTAAGGTCTATCCCAAAGAGGTAAAGAAAACAACATTTTAGTTTTCAAGAAACAAATTAGTCTGTAATGTTAACTATAAGTGTAACTTTTTTTCTGTAGAATCATTTTATATATCAAGATACAATAATTATAGTAATTAATTTGGTAGAAATTACATAATAACACAATCCAGGGTGTCCAACATAAAATGTAGAATGTATTCTTTGCTTTAAAAACAGTCTTCCATTTATTCATAATTACTAGTTAATGGCGTAATCCATGTAATCACTTTAAAATAGGGAATGATATTAACCATTTGATCACAGTCTTTTCACATACTATATTTTAACAAGAATGTACTACTTTTTACAGTTTAGTATTTCAAAATATTTAAGAGCAAAATATACAGAAAGGAAAAAAATGCTTCAGTCCCTAGAAGGAATTAACAAAAGGAAAAAGCTTATTATGTGGGTGTTTCAATTTAACTCTTTCCACAATGAATTTCAAGCAGTTTACAAAGGACATAGCGACCACAGTAAAGGAAAATACAGATATGATAATGCTAATGGTATAATTGATCAGGGAAGATGATTAGCTAAGTATGTCCCATTAACAAAATGGAGAAACATTACTGCATATGCCAAGAAACAGTTTTTTCTAGCACTGATCCTGAAAGAAATTTTACATGAATCCTCAGTAGCAGACACTAAATAATGTAATGAGCGATGTCTTCAGTAAGGTGATCTTTTTTTTTTTTTTTTTTTTTTTTTTTGAGATGGAGTTTCACTCTGTCGTCAAGGCTATAGTGCAGTGGTGTGATCTCAGCTCACTGCAACCACTGCCTCCCGGGTTCCGGCAATTTTCCTGCCTCATCCTCTGAGTACCTGGGATTACAGGGACACACCACCATGCCCGGCTTATTTTTGTATTTTTAGTAGAGACAGGGTTTCATCATGTTGCCCAGGCTGATCTCGAACTCCAGACCTCAAGTCATCCACACGCCTTGGCTTCGCAAGTGCTGGGATTACAGATGTAAGCCACCATGCCCAGCCAAGTTTTTTATTTTTTATTTTTTTCCTCAAATACAAAAAAGCAGTCTGAATTTCAAATCCTTCTTTTTTGTAGTGATCTTTTGAGGAAAAAAAAATTCCTGGGGAATGTACTAAAATGTTACTCATTTGAAAGTAAAGGACTAAAATAGTATTAGTCCATAGACTTAGCCTTACGGTTGTCCAGCTTTGAGGAATGGATGGACTTGGAAGTTCTTATCTCTCACTTTTCTTACCTGATTTTTTGATAGACAACAAAAGAAAAGTTTCTTTTTTAAAAAAATTCTGTGATAAGGATTGAGAGTGCTATTTTTCATATTGCTGATTTTGAGTAGATTTATCTCAGATGCAGATGCTTGATATATTAATAATATGTAAACTTTTTAATCATATTTGGAGATATGTTTACATTATCATGAAATTCTATTGAGAAAATGTTATTAGTGCCAAAAAATCATTTATATGTAATACTGTCCTGTGGACTCTTTTGGCCTTCATCTTATTTTATCTCTTTGAAGCATAAAGTCACCATATTTATTTTATCTCTTTGAAGCATAAAGGCACCATAAACCACTTTCTTCTCTTATAACTTAATTCTTTGCTACCACTTTCTCTTGGTTTCTTTTCTCCATTTCTAATGGTTTCTTCTCCGCATTCCTTGTGTACTCTATTTGACCTTAAATATTAGTGTAGTATTCCCTCCTCGATGCATTTACCTTTTCATTCTACACTCTATGGGTGATCACTGTCACTTCTGTGACTTCTGCTAGAACTTGTATGATTTATAACTCCAAGTATTCTTCCACCCAGACCTCTATCTTGATTGTTTTAACCATCTATTCAAATGCTTGCTATCATTGCCACTTGGACATCCCACCAACATCTCAAGCTAAGCATGTTTAGATAAAATTATTTCCCTAAACTTCTTCCTCTTTCTATGGTAAATTGAACCATTCTTCATTTAGGCACCCAAGCCAGAAACATGAGATTTTCATTCTAAAAATTCTTTTCTCTATTGGTAGCTGAGCCTTATCAATTCTTTTCCTAGCTCTCCTCTTCAGTCTCCTCCCTACTGATCTTTCTGAAATATAAATCTGATCACCATAATCTGTTTATTTCCTTCCTTTTAATTGTTCCATAGTAAAAGATGACCTAGAGGTTCTAGAAACATGTGAAATATAAACACTGGGATTGCATTTTAGAGTATATTCTTAGCATAAGAATTAAGCAAACCCAAAATAAATACTTAAATCATATTCTTTAACAGTTTTAATACTAAAAAACATGAATCTTTGGAGAATAATGTTAACATGTATTTTAATTATAATATTAGCATAGAATGGGAATTCATAGAACACATGTATACCTAAATAAACAAATTGTATGATAAATAGGAAATTATGTAGTGATAATCTACTACAAAAACAGCAAATTGATAAAGAATCATGTATTTTTTTAATCACTTTTTTATTACTCCTTTGTAATGCTTTACAGCTTTTCCCATTTCCTTTCCTTCTAAATCTATCCTTTTCCCCTCTTGGAGTTGACAATGAAAAGAATGGAGAAAGAAAATTACTCCAATTTATTTCTCTCTCTCTCTCTCTCCCCTCTCTATGACCACTATTTTGTAACAGTTTCTTATCCAACAATAAATGGGATGGTATTCCCTGTGGCATTCATATGAAAATGATGTCTAAGATCAGCTGTAAAAGAATTGCTCAATAAATAGTTTCCCAAAACTCATTAGATAATTTCTGAAACTACATGTAGCATACTGTTTTAAAATATGTTGACATCATCCTATGGTATGTTATTATTGCTTTATATTAGCATCAAGATTAGTTGAGAGATGTCCCTTGTCTGTGTTGACTGGATTGCATGCAAAAGCAGCAGCAATTATTTTTGCTTTAAAGTGAGGTTAACACATTTTAAACGAGAGACAATGTGTGATGTTTGACTAAAAAGAAAATAAACAAGATCATGAAACTCTTTTTATAGGAAATGGGAACTGTAACTACCTCAATTCTGAACTCTACCTAAAACATAAATGTAGTGGGTTGATCCTCCTCCTCCACAGCTGAATCACTGTGAAGATGGGCAATGGAGAGAATATGATATGCCTTCATCTGTCTTTATGCAGGAAAGCCCCCATGCTGTGCCTCAAAGTCACAATCTGTAAAGTCATTTTATTTCACAAAGACGAACAGAGACCTTGTTAATAATATCTGCCCCTTACCAACCTTAGTAGAATGTTGTGAGACTGAATTAATGTCTGAAAGCATTTGGAACCCTGAAAATAATGTACTATATAAATACATTTTATTATTATTGCTATTATTGTACTTATGTCATTCTCAATTATTTGACATCATATATATTATATAAAATTTTACTTCCTTTTAGAGCAACTCTCTAGATGATAAAAAATAAAATAATTTTACAGTGAAATATGTGCATATTTTTAGAAAGAATACTATACAAAAATTCTTTTCAACCAAGTTGATTCAAAAAGTCAGAAGAAGAAAAATTATTTTCATGAATGATCTTTGAATGGAGTCTTATTGCTTTTTATAATCATGCTAAGCAGGTAAATGAAATAATAGAGCAATTGGACAATCCATTTTTATGATCAGACTAAAGTCATGGTATTGTAATTTTATAACGTTGACTATTATCATCTTTTTTACTCTTTTCATTCTCAAAATGTCTTGTCTATAGAGAATAAATTTGCCAGCATTACCCTTAGAGAGCCCACTTAGGTGTGGCCAGGAAACCTTTCTTCTCAAAAGTGCATTTCTGTCCTTTGCTGTTGATGGTCAAAGCCTACCAAAGAGAGCAAGAGTTTCTAGTGAATGATCCAGACTTATTTCAACACCACTCCTCCCTATCCCTGCTCTCTCTGTTTAGTGAAAACTTGCTCATGGTTCAGTGTCCAACTCCAATACCATCACCTCCATGAAACCTTTTCTGATCCCTTTAATCAGAAGTTATCTCCCTGAACTTAAGCACTACGTATCTATTTCTTTCACAGACTTATTTTCTACAGTCTGATAAATTATCAGCTATTTTATTTGCAACCTACTTGAATGCAAGTACTACTCTTTAAATATCTTTATTTCGCTAAATATCTTAAACATGTTTGTGAATATCTGCCTGAATAAACAAATGAGTGTTAATTCTCTCCATGGTATTAACTCTTAAAGTAGCTTAGCTATTTTTGAAGAGAAACTCTTCTATACTGCAACAAAGGATTTTGTAACTAAACATTTTTGTTTGTTTGTTTTTTTTTTTTACTAGAGGACCTTTCTAAATGTTTCTAAAATGTTAAAGTTTCAACTCTATGTTTCAGAGTAAGGTGTGAAACAGGTGCAACCTGAGTGCTTGAGTTAATGACTATGTGCTACAGAATATTTCATTTTAAACATATTTTCCCTTTGTGAAGGGCTGCCCTAATGGAATTCGCAACACCTGTCAACCAGATGCAGGGAGTAGGTAACCAGTAGCAAAATAAGGCAGATGAAATAAGTGGTGTAAGTTGTTTGACTGACTTAAATTTTGTTTCTAATGGGAATATTTTAGGTATCTTAATTACTTCCAGATAATCTATTCCAACGTTTTTATCACTCACAAAATATTTTTAGATATCAAACAGAATCCTAGCATGTAAATGACTTTTTTATGGTTAGTATTTTTATTGTATTTTAGACTCAGCATTCTCTTTTTTCTTTTATGGCTTACTTATTTCGTTAAATTAATGTGAACATATTCAGAGCAGACAATTGTTAGAGATGAAATGTAAATACATTCAATAAATTTAACTAAAATACTTTTATAATATACCACAGCAGACTAATGCCATCTGACTATTTTGATTTTTTTGAGACAGGGTCTTACTATGTTGCTCAGGCTTGTCTTGAGTTCCTGGGTGCAAGTGAAACTCCTGCCTCAGCCTCCTGAATAGCTAGTATTACAGGTATGTGACAGTCATGAGTATTTTTATTTTGAAGGCATCTTACAACAAAATCACACACTGACTTTACTTGCTATGAAAACAGAGTAAGAACAGTACAGAATTGTTTAAATCCATTTCCTTAGAATTTTATTTTTTCTTAAAGGTGGTGCAGATGATGGCATTCTGTTTTATTTGAGAAATCTATGTAGCATTATTTATTAGCAGTTGCTTCTGCATCTTTAGGAATTTGTGCTTTTAAAACAGTCTTGGTAGAATTCTTTATTTCTTTGTCAAAATTATGATTTTTATGGAATTATTATGAAGTACATTTTGTGTCTTCTTTGTAATATTTCACAGACTGTCTCAGGGTTCCACCTCCAGAATGTTTAAGCCAGTCTGGGGTGGGGTCTGAGAAAGTGCATTTTTATTAGTTCCAAGGTGAAGTTGATGCTGCTGGTCCAGGGACCACACTTTGAGAACCACTGTCCTAGACAAAGAGCTGGAGTTCTGGTTCTACCCCCACTTCCCAACAGAGGACTTTCACAATGTAGTTTCTTCTCTCTCCTAATTAAACCATCAGGACTGATGAAATGTACTAGTCAACTGAGAAATAGTGAAAGAGAATGCTGGCACCAAATTCATACTAGGTATTATGCCAAGTGTTTTGGGAGGTGCACATCAATAAATAAACAGTATTCTTGACCTTCAGGACCTGTCTTAGTCAGTTTGAGCTGCTGTAGCAGAATTCCAGAGAGTGGCTAAACAAGGGAAATTTGTTTCTCACAGTTCTGGAGACTGGAAAATCCAAGACAGGTGCCAACATATCCATCTGGTAAGGGCACTCTTCTTCATTTGCAGACAGTCGTTTTCGTCTTCTCCTTGTGTCCTCACAGAGGGAGAGCACCTTTCTCATGTCTGTTTTTAATCCCACGGCACTAATCCCATTGAATGGGGGCTCCACCTCCATAATTGAATTACCTCCCAAAGGCCCTAACTCCAAATGCCATCACATTTAGGATTTAGGCTTCAACATGTGAATTTGGGGGGACTCTAATATTCAGCCTATAGCAGGACCTTAGCATTCAGGAGGGTGAGTTGGCAAGTCATGCATGCATACCTACAACTGTAATGTATTGCAGAAGGTAATGGACATATGAAAGAGAAATAAAGGATTCATAATCAGTGAGATTATGACAGTGGGAACAACTAAAATTTAATTATTGTTGAGGGGATCTATGAAGCCTTCTTAGAATAAAGGATGGAGATTTTGTGTTTTTGTTCTTGACTTAAAAAAAGAGAATATAAAAATTATAAAGATTCTGTTTTTAGAATTATACTTTGAAATGGGCAAGAAAAGCAAAAAGAATATGTGTCCATCTTATTAATAATTTTCATTATGGTGAATAAAGCATTTAATGAGTATACTGAGCAAATATTTAACTGTATATAATTGAGTCATTTATATAATATGTTATATATCATACATATTTTTATATATTAATATATTTATTAGGATTATGAGTTTGGATATTTTATCTTATATCACTTGTGGAAATAATATAATTTTGAGCAGAGTGCTCTTGTTCCTCAAAAATATTTTATAGAAATATGTTATTTTTCTCCTTTGGTACAGACATTAGACAAAATCAAGAAACAGTTTAAAAAGAAAAAAATGTAACAAGAAAAAGAAAATCTGCAATGCAAGAAAGCATGAATTATTAAATGATAGGAAGTAATCGTTACCATTCATTTGATCTCGGGATTGAGCAGGATTATATACTTGTTTTTGCAGTCACTTCTCTGTAGTTCCTATCATCATTCATATACATAAACCTACACACTTATATGGAGACAGTAGTCTTTTAAAAGTGTTTACTTATTCATTCAAATGGACATGGCCAACATAGAAATAGTCTTTATTTTTTACAGAGTTTGCAGTCTAGTAGGGAAGATATATATTAAACAAATATATCCATAAATGTATGATTATACATTTTATTAAGTTATATGGAAGAAAAACAAAATTACGGTGTTTATGAGTGAAAAGAACAGTGAAAGGAGAATTCAGATTGCTGTAAAGGAAATCCAATGCAGAAAATACAATTTAAGTGAAGATCTTGAAGTAGAAATAAATGGTTTGCTAGGAAATGAAATACAGCCATTGTGACTGAAGCATAGTGATTCTGGGAGAGAGTGATATGAAGTGAGAAGGAGAGGGAAGTAGGGGTCAATGCTGAAAGGCCTTGTAGGTTTGTATTGTGTGTTAGTTGTATAGTGCCAAATAGCTTTTAAGCGTCTTTTCAGCTTCAGTCTCTTTTTATACATTAATGTTATACATTAGAATTATTTACTTGCTCAAAAAATAGCAATACCAGCTCAATGAGGGTTAGAAAAAAGAAGTCATAGATGGAAGTGTCATAGATGGAAACGTCACTGAGACAGTGATTTGTTGCATGAGATTTACTGGGGAGCAACATCTTTAAGAGAAGGGAGGAGGAAGTTTGAGGGAGAAGTTGAATTGCATCAGGAGGTCTCAGCTCTAGGATCTGGATGGCCCTTTATATTGGTCCCAAACCGAGGCAAAGGCTCTGGGCCTATGTACTCTGTCAATTCCCAGTCATTGATTGAATCCAGGCTGGGGACAGGATAACAAAATCTACCTGGGGCAGGGCAACTGATTTTCTCCAGTGAGATATAGTTATGAACAGTCAGCAGCCAGCACTCCTGGCAGTTGGAACTTTGGGTTTGGTTCTGTAGGTAAGAATGAGACATGATGAGCTCCTGCAGTCCTGGCCACTGCTTCACAAAGAACCCCATAGTGATGTGATATAGCACAGCAGACATGCTTGTTGTCTTTTTTTTTTTTTTTTTTTTTTTTTTGAGATGGAATCTTGCCCTGTCACCCAGGCTGGAGCTCAGTGGTGCGATCTCGGCTCACTGCAACCTCCGCCTCCCGGATTCAAGCAATTCTCCTGCCTCAGCCTCCTGAGTAGCTGGGATTATAGGTGCCCACCACCACACCCGGATAATTTTTTGTATTTTTAGTAGAGACATGATTTCGCTATGTTGGCCAGCATGATCTCGAACTCGTGACCTCAGGTGATCTGCCCACCTTGGCCTCCCAAAGTGCTGGTATTATAGGTGTGAGCCACTGCACCCGGCCATGCTTGCTGTCTTTAGCCACACAGGTTATCTTCAGTTTTGCAAGGAGAAACCATCCCTCAGATAAGTAGGTGGAGGACAGGGAAAGGAGAAATTTATTTGCATAGTCTTTTCTGTCTCCTATTTTCCACTTATCAGCGTTTACCCCATAACCCATGCCTCTTAGGAAGCCATATTCTATGCTCTGCATTGTGGGATTTCATTCATAAAATGCACTCTCCTCAGGAGAGAGAAAGGAGGAGACAACCAAGGGAAGTAGAGAAAGCATATCCAGTTGAATAGGTAAAGCATGTAGCCTAGTACTTGGCTCATAGTAAATGTTCAATAAATAGCTAACACTTACATAGCACCTTACTGTGTACCAGCCAATATTTTGAGCATTTTACATTGATTAACTTATCTCATTCTCACAATAATTTAATGGAAAAGATACTAATACTAATATATTTACATTTTACAAATGAGGATATTGCAGCTCAGAGGGTAAACAGCTAGTAAGGAGCATAGCAGAGCTGTTATAATCAGGTGCCATTTCAGAATCTGCGCTCTTGGCCAGGTGCGGTGGCTCAGGTCTGTAATCCCAACACTTTGGGAAGCCAAGACAGATGGATTGCCTGAGGTCAGGAGTGGCCAACATGACGAAACACCATCTCTATGAAAAATACAAAAATTAGCTTGGCGCGGTGGCACGCGCCTGTAATCCCAGCTGCTTCGGAGATTGAGGCAGGAGAATTACTTGAACCAAGGAGGCAGAGGTTGCAGTGAGCTGAGATTGTGCCACTGCACTCCAGCCTGAGTGACAGAGCAAGACTCCGTCTCAAAAAAACAAAAACAAAAACAAAAACAGAGTCTATGCTCTTAATCACTCCACTATATTGTGTCTATTATTATTGCTATCATTATTAGAATATGTAAATACTTTATTATCCCTATAAATATCATTAGCAAAATACATTCAAATATGTAAAGCTTTTCAAGAGTTTCAGTAATTTTTATCTTTATTTTAAAACTATATCAGAAAATGTTTTATAGATTTGAAAACAAGGCAGGAAGTCTTGGAACTTATTCAAATTTCTTTATATGGTAGAAGACAGGATTATAAGATAAAAGAAAATATGCGTGGCTAATTCAATAAAAATATATTTGGCATAATATTTCTTGTGTCAGGAAGATGACAGCCTGGTCTGGAGTTAGAAAATCTGCAAACACAGAGGTTCTAATTCCATTTCTGCCATTAACTTATTTGTTAATCACAGTAGGTCATTTAATCTCTTTATGTGTTTCTATATTTGCAAAATAGAGTAATTAGTAAAAGCTATACTATATATATCAGAGGATTTTTTTTCTTTCAGGATAGAAATGAGAAAATACATCTGAAATGTAAAAACAGAAAAACAATCTATTTAAATATCTTAGAAGTACTGCATTTAAAAAACCTCCACATTAAAAATATAGGTAATTTTTATAATTTTGTAGGGAATCCTAGTTAGAATGGTCTCCATCCTCTTATTTTTAATGAGATCATAATTTTTATTGCATCCTGCACACTGAGCAATATCTTCACCCTGCTGATATAACAAAAATTTATATATCAAGAATAATTTATTTAGCAATTCCTACTTCATCATTCAACAAAGAATGTTTGACAAAAATATTACTGCCTTGTTCAGTATATCCACACACTCTCAAATATTACAAGAAATCAATTTGGAACCTAAGAATTGATTTTTTTCAATAATTGGATGAATTTATTAAATTAACTACTTTTTTGTGTTTTGAGATGACACCAGATGAGTGTTTTTAGTGTTTCCTACACGTTTTCTTTTTACACTGGAAAGTAACATTCTTTTCCATTATCTCACAGGTTTAGTTCGCTGTGCCATGCCACTCTATACATACTGTTTTTATTTTACATTTCCATATTCTGAAGATGGACTGTTTTTACTACTTAAAATAACTTACACTTTTGATTTTGTATCCAAGTTCTATGTACATCTTTGTACCTTACCCGTTCATATATGTTTTCAATTATATTAGGCCTTTCTTCTTATATAAGAGCTTTTCATATTTATTAAATTATTTATAGAGCACGAACTTCCCTATAGATTTTTTATTTTTATGATTGCTTAGAAAATTACTGTACTTACATTTAGAGTAATATAAAATTACATACATGCATTTCTGAGTAATTATCTTTACAGTGGTGGTTATCTGGTTAATTTTTATTTTTTTCATAATAACAATAGTAAAGATTAAAATAAATAATGTATGCACTTTTTAATGTAATGTATGATTGTTATTTTTCCTAGCAAAAATTCTCATTTATTCATATGTAACTGCCTTGAAATTTGTACTTTAAGGACAAAGAAAGGTCACCAATCCCTCTAACTCCTAGTTCTTTGTCAAAAATGGACACAGTTAATGAGGTTTGTTTGGTACAGAACAAATTCTCAGACACAGATAGAGATCCTTTCAATGGAAACAAATTTGTTTGGCTTTACCAGGTTACTTAGCGATTCATAATAGCCTTGAGATGCAGGTCAGAGAGGTCATTGTACCAGCTTGCCAACACAATCTAAACCTGCAGCTAGCCTGGCTCTGTGGGTGCAGAAGCCCCCAAAATACTATGCATAAAGTAAAACAGGCTATTTTCTGACTCCTTTTTTCATATTAATAAGCAATTTTCAAGAGAAGGGTGGCAAAATGGGGGCCATGCCACTCCAAGTAATTCATTTATTTTGCAATTTAATCTTATGTTGAAAAAAATTGCTCTGCTGCAATAGCATAGCTTGGTGATTTTTAAACGTCAGTGTGTTTCATAAGTAACCTTGTATGAAGTATTGTATTGGTAGCCTTTAACAGAAAATTGCAACAAAAATATTTCTAGACATTGAAGTAGAAAGGAGAATCTCTTTTATTTTTTGAATTTTTTCCTCTACTTTCCTCAGATATCTTTGAGAAAAATGCTCAATTTATTTAAAACTTTACTTACAGAACTAGACACTAAGTTACATACCTACTTTAAAAAAAAAGTATAGTACAATTTCAAAACATTATTTTAACACAAAAAGTTAAGTTTTTCCTTGAAAATAAAGGATTTATTTTTCTCCATATTTGATATCATAATCTGTTTAGCAAGTGTTTTCACATAGTATACTTAAAAGCTTTTTTTGTTCATATTTCTTAGATACACATAAATAATGAAAAGTTTCATTATTTTAATAGAATTTATTATGCTTAGAAAAGACTTGCACTTTCTCACCTAATTTAGCTTTTATTCGAATTATCTACATAATTGGACAAAATGTCAGCCTTTGAAGTGCAAGATAATATTTGTAATCTTATTGGTATTGTTTGAACTGTTAACTGAAGTAAACCTACAATAAATTAAGTGTATGTATAAAACCTGTCACATTTTTTAAATTAGACCATTAGTTAGTATGCAAAATAAATGATTAGAGATTTGAAAATACAAATCTAAAATGTAAGGGAAAACAGTAGCTCAGATGCTTTCTTGGGAGATTTAAGTATGTCCAAAAAAGTTCATCTTAAAGCAAAAAACCCTGATAATTTAGTAAGACACTTACTTTGCATTTGATATGAGTATTTTCTCAGCTTTGAATTAATTATAATATACTCATTTGATCTCAAAAACTTAATCACCGAAAAATCACATAAATGCCTTCTAAATTTTGCAAAGAGTCTTGTAGAAAATGCAGGTGAGATAGATTACACCACTGATTTGGATGGATATGGATGATTGTTGCCCCTCAAAAAAAACGGATTTATCGTCAGTGAAAGAATTAAAATGTGAACACATAGTATCATAAATAACTGCAAATGGTTTTGATGCAGGAAGGCACTGGAGGAGTTTGCAGAAATGAAAGAAAGAGAAGAGAAGAAAGCTAACCTCGAAAGGGAAGAGAAGAAAAGAGATTACCAAGCCCGAAAGATGCATTACCTCCTCAGCACAAAGCAGGTTGGTCTACCTGTCCCTGACAGCTCCTGTAAGCCACTTGGGCCCCTAGCCTGACAGAGATAAACTAGCAGGCTGAATGGGACATGACTTGTTGAAAAGATATCACAAAGACACTACTTCGAGTTCAATTTCGTGCTTCTGTGTAGGTGCGCGCAGGCACCATGACTCGTCTGTGACAGCGGCTTCATAGAGGCAGCCGCTGCGATGCTGGCAGAAAGGTCCAAGTCAGCAGTGTGATCTGCCACGGTGATAACACAACACGAAGGGCATAACCTCGCTTTCAAAACTCATTCTGAATGGCTTATTGTTGTGTTGTGAATTGATCAAGAACTAACAAGTTATTAGGCTGAAGTGGCTTTCATGTTTTCTCTTTTAATTGAGCTAATGTTGAGATTAAAACCATTTTTTGACCCTTTCTAAATTTTGATGGAAGTTTTCAGGTAAAGCTTTTAACAAAATTGTTTCAGCAATTACATCTTCTTATAGAAATATAATCATGAAATTTGGAATACTTAGACATTTATTTTACAATGCTTGCTAAAATGTCAATACTTTGGATTTTGTCCTGGTTACTAGGAAAGAATACATGGCATGTGGAATAGTCTCAAAAAAAAAAAATACAGTTCTAAAAAAGCATGAATTTGGGGGTTGAGATGTGTTTTGTTACTAGGGAGCTAGTCAGGAAACTAATAATTTCTGGGTCTTTATTTTTTTCTCATAGACCTTCAAGTCTTATGTTGTAGTTTTGGCCAGTCACATAATCGAATGTCTCCAGGCAGGGGCAAGTCAAGTCCCAGTGGTGAAGGGTGAGTCCCAAGACTGAATGTCATCCTTAGAGGCATCCAAATTAAAAAAATATATTAAATCCTGGGCTGGCCATGTACATTTGGAACATAGATCTAGCCTCTGCTTGGTAGTTGAAATATCAATACTTTTTAATCATGGTGACTATCTTCATATTTACTTGGATTTGTGTAGCTGAGTTATCTTCATGTGACAGGTAAGGAAACAAACTCAGAGGTGTTACGTGGCTGAGTTAGAGATACAAAGCTAGTAGAAATAGACATGGCACTCAGCACTCTAAGGTCACTGGACTTCAAATACTTAGGTAATAATTTAAAGATCCTTTTAAAAATTGAAAGTCAAAATATTTTAACTTTTCATTAAAATCTATAGTAGTAACAGTTTTAGTTGTATAATTGAAGTGCTACATTTTTATATAGAATTTCAAATAAAAAAATCCTTTTTGCAGCAATTTTTTAACTTTAGTTATTAGTAATTTCAACTTTCATTAAACTAAGAGTACTATTAATACCCTTATTTCTTTAAATCTGATATTTTGTTTTTTACCATACATTTGTTAATCGTAGTAACTCTGAACATCTTTATACTCTGAATCTTTCTTAATATGAGTTCTAGTTGTGCTAAGTATACTTATGATGGGTATTGTAATACAGAAAGCATTTTTTAAAATAGTGAAATCATTTTTTTTTTTAAGAGGGAGCGAAAAAGAGTCTCACCCTGTTGCCCAGGCTGCAGTACAGTGGCGTGAGCTTGGCTCACTGTAGCTGAGATTACAGAGTAGCTGAGATTACAGAGTAGCTGAGATTACAGGCACCCACCACCACGCCAGGCTAATTTTTGTATTTTAATAGAGATGGGGTTTCACCATGTTGGTCAGGCTGTTCTTGATCTCCTGACCTCAAATGATCCCCCCACCTCGGCCTCCCAAACTGCTGAGATTAAAGGCGTGAGCCACCACACCTGGCCTAAAATAGTGAAATTGTATTTAACTGAACATTTGTTAATTCTGTTTTATTCAAGGTTGTTGAGATACTGAGTATCTAGTGAAATGATTTAGAAAGTCCATGAAGACTCAGTTTTTTTTTTTAACTAATAAAAATAATCTGACAGCAAATATCTATGGAGTGCTTATCATGTGCCAAACAGTATTGTAGAGACTTTCTATGCATTATTTCTTTAACTAATTTAATTTCATTTCATTTTTTAAATTAAGCACCTGGTTTGACAAAGAATTTTCACAAACCTGACTAAAACACTTGAATCATAGACCTTAATGGATTTTCAGATATTACCGTTGTGTTTTAAGTATATTTGTATTAACATATACAAGCTGTCAATGCGTTTTTCTCCTTTATACCATATAGGCTGCTGATAATATCAATGTGTGTAAACTTTACTTTAGTGATCCCTAGTCTCCAAAACTCCTTGGCATCCAATAAAATAATTGTTTTTGAGGCACTATGGCAAGGTTGAAAGAACCCAAGTATTGTCATCAGACAGAGCTGAGTTGACATCCCAGCTCTCCCACTAAGGGTAATATATTAGAAGATTACCTTCAGTTTTCTGAGCCTTTTCTTCACTCTGCATTTGTGGGATAATGAAATCCACCTTGGAAGAATGTTATGAGGATTAAATGTCATGTATTTAAAACAGTGCCAGACCCTTAGAGGGCATTCAGTAAATGGTATCAATCATATTATTAGAATTCAACCACAGGTAAACCTAATGTTTTCTTCTTTAATTTTCTTCCATTAATCTTACCAATTGGAAGCATTCATTTTCTCAATTCTTTTCTTGGCTTTCCTTTAGTTATTAAAAAAAAAAAAAATTAGTTAGAAATCTCTATACTGGTGTCCCCCACCTCCATTTGACACTTGACTTCACAGACCTGAGGACATTACAGGTGAAACTGTATTCTCAAATCGCTTCCCTTGGAGAGAAATATTACAAAAATAACAGGGATTTTCATTTGGACCTGGTCAGTTGGTAAACTTCATCATAGTGATCTTAATATTTGATCACAGGTAACTAGAGATGAAAAGACAACCCTTTGAACCTATAGAGCCACTTTTGTTTCCAAGACAAACTTTTTGTGTGTGTGGTGGTAAAATAGAATAGCAGTGTCATCTTAGTCTCATCTGTTCATTTTGTTCAAGGGATTAGTTGTACTGACAGAATGATACTGGAAAGTTCATATGTTCTATTCCTTATATCCCAACAGATTTGCTTTACTTAGCTTTTAATCAGTATTTTTTCATCCTGATATAAAAAAGTTGAACTTTAAAACATACTACAAGTCACAACTATTAATACAAACTGTCTCCATCTAAACAAAAGCATGCAACACTAAGATTTAATAAATACAATAAACATTAATCTTAACTTAAATTCACCAGTTAATCACTTCCAATAATATTTTTAGTACCTGCCATCTAATAGTAGTGTGCTAGGACTTTAGTATATATAAATATATACTATTTAATCTTTAACCGCAAAAAGCGCTAAGCCTAATTTCAGTCTAATGTCAATTTTTTTGTAGATGGAAATTGCCAACTTTTCACTACTCTTTATATAGGCGATCTCACTGAAATTAGTAACCATTTATACTTATGATTTTGCTGATGTGCTATTTTATTTTAATAAAAAAATAACATAACCTTCCTTCCTGAGCCTAAGGAAGATTCAGAGAATAAAAGACACATATTTCAATCTGAGTGTTGTTAGTAATTTTTACAGCATGTCTGGGTTGTTGGGGAGAAATTAAGCTGCAGATTTCAAAATATTCCTTACTTAGTTGTTTACAAATTAATTTCATTGTTTGTTTTAAGATTTTGATTTCAAATTATATTTGTAGACCTTTAAGTACAAATAAAAGCCAAATAAGAATTAATAATATTTATTTTAAAAGATTTGTATCAATTTTAACGTTCAGTTCCTGCAGATATTTGAAAATTCTCCAAGTAAATATTCAAGTTTGAATAATTTTATAAAAAGTATATCAGGATAGGAAAAGCTTTATTGGTCTGCTTAAAAGGAATAAATCTAATAGCATTTTTAGCAAAGAGGGGGACATTATTTATATTGATGATTTATATTGGCGATTGGTGATTAGGAATGATGTTAGTATGGTTTATAGAATAGTAATTTTTACATTACATTTTTATTGTTCTAATAGCTTACTTTAGATGAGTAGAAATAAAACAATTTTGACAGTGCTTCATAGAAGATAATTTTGTAAGTCAAAATTGTATTTGTGAATTCAGATATAGATGGTGTAAGATTATGAGTTTTTTAATATATTAGTAATTTTAGGATGATTATGCTGATATACTCATATACTCATATGCTGATTGCAAAGTTTTAAAGTCAAGTTTAAGCTTATATTTAGTACAAATTCAATGTATACCTTAAAATATTTCCAAAAGCTATTACTAATTTTTGATGGTATTAATTATCTCATCTTTATTCAAGCAAATATGTTAGTGCTAATAGAAATTACACAAGTAAATAACTAATATTACAATGAGTGAATTAATAGACCCCTCAGGGTTTTATTAATTAAAAAGTTCGAGTCATATTAAAACACCTTTTGTATATGTTTATTTCAATCAGAAAGCAGAATATGGTAACTTATTTGCATAAATAATCAATCACCATTTACTAGTAGTAATAAGGTTAATTTGTTGCTACAGACATAATAGGATTAGTCAATTATATTTCCCAGAAAATACTATTTGGTATGCACCCCATCACCTGTAAAACAGGATTGGGTTTAGCACCCTTATTAAATGAACACATCAAAAAATCTTTGTCCCTGTAAAAGTTTTATGAAAGGAAGGCTAATTTTGGTTGATTTGGATAAAGTAAAATGCAAATATTGCGTCCATTTGTAAATTTAATTTATCTTTCTCTAAAGATTGGTTACTTAATAAAGTTATTTATTTTGATTCAGCAACTAGTCAAACTAAATCTAACACATATAAGACATATTTCCTTTGAAGAAAATCTCATTTGCAGATTTGTTTTATTCCAAATAAACTGACTTTCATTCCCCTGCCCTTGTTCTTAGGTAATAAATTATGTTGTCTGCTCCACCTACTGGTGGATATATGCAAAGGCTTATTGTTGGATTTAGTAAAAGATGCCTGTAAAATATTGCCAGAATTTTTGAGAGTCTTCTTGGAGATTAGAAAAATTGCAGACAAATGTAAAATTCAAGATCCAAATTATAAAAGGTTAGTTTGGAAATATTAGTTATTACGTAGAATTATACACGGTAATAGTTATCTTATTAGTGAAAATGTTACCCTGTTTTTCATTTTAATGTGATAATAAAAAAGGTAAATAAACATAAAATATACATATAACTCAGTACAACTATGTCTATTTTATTTTAGAGTGGCATTTAAGAGTTTACACATATTGAAATTAAAACCAAAGTAGAAACAAATTTACTTCAATTAAAATTGTTACATGTATATAATGGAAATAATTTTCATGTCATAATTTATATGATAGATTTTTGATATTTTTCCTCACCCCCCACTAAAGTAGTGAAAATATTACTGAAATAACTATTTTATTTATTATTTTAAAAAGACCCTATACTGTGTTTAATACTGATAAAATTTTACTTTGAATTATATTTTTGAGGAAGCCAAAATGGTTTCAGCTACTTTTTTCCCAAATGATATTAAATCATATTTGTATAGAGAAAGACTGTCTTAATTTTAAAAATTAAACTTGGCCAGGCACAGTGGCTCACCCCTGTAATTCCAGCATTTTGGGAGGCCAAGGCGGGTGGATCCCGAGGTCAGGAGATCGAGACCATCCTAGCTAACACGGTGAAACCCGTCTCTACCAAAAATACAAAACATTAGCCAGGCGTGATGGCAGGCGCCTGTGGTCCCAGCTACTCGGGAGACTGAGGCAGGGGAATGGAGTGAACCTGGGAGGTGGAGCTTGCAGTAAGCTGAGATAGTGCCACTGCACCCCACCCTGGGCGACAGAGCGAGCCTCCATCTCATAAATAATAATAATAATAATAAAAATAAAATAAATAGATAAACTTGACATACCCATAATTAATTGGTAGTCTGTTGATATGAAAAACAGTTTTATAAGACAAATCCTTTTTTAAAAACTTAATTTCCAGGATGCAAATCTTATAAGGTGAAAAATATTTAAATCAGGAAAATTTTGACCGGGTGTGGTGGCTCACGCCTGTAATCCTAGCACTTCGGGAGGCCAAGGATGGCAGATCACTTGAGGTCAGGCGTTCGAAACCAGCCTGGCCAATGTGGTGAAACCCCGTATCTATTGAAAATACAAAAAAATTAGTTGGGTGTGGTGGCAGACGCCTGTAATCCCATCTACTGGGAGGCTGAGGCAGGAGAATCGCTTGAACCCGGGAGGCAGAGGTTGCAGTGAGCTGAGATCGCACCACTGCACTCCAGCCTGGGTGAAAGAGCAAGACTCTGACTCAAAAAAAAAAAAAAAATTAATTATTCCAAATCATTTATTGCTTTCAATTCTATCTTTTGAGTATCTAGGTGGAGAGATCTTATGCATATCAAGTGCTCAATATGTGATTATTCACTTTTACTTTGAGATGATGAAGCCCTAGAAAAATGGCAGCCTTACCATGTGCACCTGCCAACGTGTGTGCATATGTGTGGGTATGTGTATCTATGTGCCATATGTCTTTGTATATTTGGTATATTTGGAAAGTACCTTTGGAGAGGCTATACCGTTGCCTAATGTGTGGGTACTGCATTGCACATTGCGTATGTGTGGGTATGTGTATCTATGTGTCATATGTCTTTGTATATTTGGTATATTTGAAAAGTATCTTTGGGGTGACAGGGAAACTCAAGAGTAATGTTAAGATGTACCTGCAATGACTTTCTGGAGCACATATTTGGACCTTATAGACCTTATCTCAAAACCACTTTTCTGACTTGGAAAACATTGATTTTGTTCCTTTCTAGTTTCTTAGTTGGACCTTTTTTCCGTCTTTTGTATTTCCATGATATTTATGCAAAAGGATGTATGCCTTGATACTTATGGTTGCCAATAGTACCCTTATCTTCACTGCACTGAATATTATATTTATGATCTTTGTGGTTTGATGCAAACTGAGTTTGAGCATTCACGTGTTCTTTGTGAAATTTTTCAGGCTTTTTTTTTTTTTTTTTTTTCTGTGTGTGTGTGTTTTCTATTTTCCAAATCAGACATTACATTAAACAATCCACGATTCTAAACTATCCCCAGTTAACCAAGGTTTTGAAGTAGTTGACTCTTCTTCATTTTTTGCTATCATCTTTCAATTCATCATTCTAGGTGTCTTTCAAATCAGTCCCTTCATATTTATTTCCTGAACACTGAGCAATTGTAATAGTCTCTCAAATGATTTTCTTTTTAAGTCTTTTGTCCTTTAACCCAGTATATTTACCACCATCAGGTAAATCTTTCTAAAAGAGCATTTTTATTTCATTTATCTTTGCAGTTTGTAAGCCTCCAAAGCTACCCTGTTATCCATAGGATAAAATCCATATTTTTCAGCATAAGTGTTCAAAATTCTTTATAATCTGACTTCACTCTGCTATTCAGTCTGATCTGCCTCTGCTCCTCAATATGAGCATACTGATACAGTCTGACTTTGTATCCTAGAGAAATTTATCATAAGATTCTCTCTCTCTCTCTCTCTCTCTCTCTCTCTCTCTCTCTATATATATATATATATATATATATATATATATATATATATATATGAGGTAGAGGTAGGTGACTTCTGGTGACTTGTCATATTGTGGAAATTCAGAAGCCTCCCCTCTGCCTCTCACAGAAAAGGAGAAATATGTTACACGCTTTTTGCTAATACTTTGAATTTTACTGTTACTTTACCATTAAAGATGTATTTCTTTCTCCTATTAAATTTAGATAACTAATTTAGATTATTTTTAGAAAGGAGATATTTTAGCTTTCAGGTTGTCCTTAATGGTATATCTTAGTGAAAATTGATACATTGTGAACAGCTTCTGATAAGAATGGGAGAGAAAAGTACATTCAGAGACCTGAGGCAATACCTAGAGTATAAAGACCCAAATCGACATAAAGTTGGTAAGAAAGAGATCCAGGGATGCTGAAGGGTGTAATGCATTCATGGGATGTCTGGGGAGGAAAGTAGGTATTTATGGCACTAAAAAGAATATTAAGAGGACATGCAGAAGAAATGTATCAGTTGTGTCATTTTGCTTAGGGTCACTGCTATTTAGCATCAATTATTAACACAGCATTCTCCAAAACCAATTCTTAATTCTTACATTCCCTGCCACTTATTTAGCAAACTTATTCAGGAGTTGGAAAGGTCTAGTAATAAGACAGAGTTATGGATGTATGGTTTGGGAAGTAGATTCATATGTTTTACATGAAGGATCTTATATTTGCTTTTGCTAACTCCCCAGTAGTTTGTATGAATGTTTTCATGCAGAAAAATTTAACAATAGGAGCTCACACTGACAGAGGCGCCACTCATCGAAATGTGCTAGAGCAGCATGGGATCTTTAGGATGATATTTCCAGCGTTCTCTTTTAACCGATTAAAGAAATTAAGACTAGAAGATGAAGCAACCTGCTCAAGGTCACACAAATAGTTTGAATACATTCTGTAAAGCTGGGCATCCTCAGTATACCATGGTCACAAAATAAACCTGAGTTAGTCATCTACATCTGCGATCTACACCTGGTTCACCTAAATAAACCCTACATGGAAGGAACTGTATCCTACTTTTATGACTGTCCAGCCATCCTTCTTTAAAGGATATTCACTGGTTTTTCATTGAATTCCCTTTTATCTCTTTCTCTGAAATGGTTTGGTACTTATAAGAAACATCGATTCTAAGTGAGTTCATGTACAAAGATAAAAACTAGGGCCTGTATATAGAAGCATAAAGAAAGCCAGAATGTAATTTAGATATCTATAGTACCTTCTGGTGAATTGCTCAAAGCAATTTATTGTATCTATTTTCAGAATATTCTATAAAGCAGAAATTATCCTTCTGGTGACTACAATGTTGTTTGGGACTCTTTTTCCCCCCCTTTGGACCCTTGGTAGATTTATTCTTTCAAGATTACGTAGAGATCTGACTTACGATCTTTGGATCCATAGTTTAAGAGGCAGGCCCTCAAGTTTGGACATTTATTCTTAATCCCAAGTGAACAGCTCACATCACAAAATCATCACATAATTTGTTACTACTGGCAGTCTCTGTGCAGAAAGGCCAAGGACTGAACTAGCATGGAGAATGAATTATCTATTAACTTTTACATTTTATTTCCTCCCTCTTTAACATTGTAGTTTTTATTATCCTGTAATATATGAAAGGGATGGCATTATTATCCATTGTCAGTTCTCTTTGAAGAGACAGAGCAACGTGGTTTTAAAAAAAAAAATCTTGTTGTGTTCTCGAATGAATTCCTTTTCTGCTCTTCTTTTAACTTTTAACTCTTGCCGTCTTTTAACTACCTCACATCTAAGAAAGTGGCAACGATTTCCGAAAGAGGCAAGAATAAAATAAAAATTAATTAAAAGAGAGCCACTTAAGTAGAAAAGTGCCTTAGCTCTTTCCCTTATGTATTTTTTGCTTTTAAGTGTGCAGCATTTTAAAATAAATTATTTAGCAAAACACATTATAAACCTCCCCGTTATGTATGACTGGGGGCAGATCCATGTGTTATGGGCCTGAAGCTTATACAATTTGGGGAGTACACCTTTAAGGATAAAATATGCAAAGTTTCAAATACAAGAGGATAAGTTCATTATTTCTTTTTTCTTTAGAGACAGAGTCTCGCTCTGTCACTCAGGCTGGAGTGCAGTGGCATGATCACAGCTTGAATTCGTGGGCTCAAGTGCTCTCCTACCCCAGCCTCTAGTAGCTAAGACTACAGGCAGGTGCCACCACACCTGGCTAGGTTTGTTCACATTTTTTATAGAGATAGGGTCGTGCTGTGTTGCCCAGGTTGCTCTCAAACTCCTGGCCTCAAGTAATCCTCCTGCCTCAGCTTCCCAAAGTGCTGAGATTACAGGCATGAGCCACCACAACTGGCAATAATTTTTATAATGAGAAAGGAAATCATTTCAAGCACATTTCAAATTTTAATGGTCTGATACTACCCAACATCTTAGAAGTCTAAAAATATAGCATAGTGCTTTAATGAACTGCCTGGCACAGCTCTGGAGCATTTGTTTTCTATATTTTGACTTCATACTCTTTGATTGCTTCTTTTTTGACAATAATGTTATTATACTTTCTGAAGTGAGAAGAGATGGATTATTTACCTTTTTGTTCTGACAACATTGATCTAAATTTTCATTACTATAAAAGTGTTGTATAATGTGTTATGTTGAGTATATTTTTGAAAGGAGAGTCTTCCATTTTGTATAGAAAATTGTAAGAATTGGATTCCCCATTTATGATTTACACATCTGAATGTCGGAATAATTTTTTACAGACTAGCTTTGGGCTGGGTACATTTTAAACCTCACTTCTTCCCCATACTCACAAACTTTGGTGGTGAGGCACTTTAGCAAGTTCCTATTGCAATGAAGCCCCTGGCCCTGCTCCTTCATTCAGAGTGCCTCCTATCCACACAGTGGGTGGTAGGAATATTCCTGGGAGATATTTCTGTATTGGGATTGCTAACAAATATTAACTAAATGTGGAAGTGACAGAAACCCCACATAAATATATTTAAACCTAGATTAAAGATGTACCCACCTCATCTTTTTCACAGCCTGATCCCAACATGCCCACAGCCACTCTTATACCACCCAACCCATGGGGAAGTGTGATAGAGGATGTCAGAGTATAAAGAGACAGTGGCATTCACTGATATCTGACTTTTGCAAGTTTTACAAAAGCATGACCACATGAGCACATTACCAGGGTCCTACCCTGTGCCTTGGAAGGGGTCTGTGAAAGCAAGGGGCCCCAAAGCTTAAGCTTCGTTAGTTTCGCTGTTATTTCACCTCTGAGTAGACTCCATTCATGTACTGTGTGAAAACTCTGCTGCTCTTGTTAAACTTGCTCAAATAAGTTTTAACATTTGTTTTAATGTGCTATAAATAATCATTGGCATACCAGATTTCAAATCCAGCCTTCAGACAATTAAGTAAACCTTATCATTTTAGGCCTATCTGTCTTTAAAGCTGAATCTCCTAATTTTCTTTGGTTCTTTCTCTTTTTTAAATTGAAAACAAAATTTGGACATCAAACTCAGGATCAGTGTATTTTCATTTAGTAGATTGGGTGCCTTTTTAAAATTAATGTATTCAGTATGCAGTAGAGATAGTTATTAAGTATTGAAAAGACTGAATATATTTTGTATATGTATATATATGTATATGTATACCTTTGTATGTGTACATATGTATATACATGTGTACATGTTATGTATGTATATGCATATATACACACACAAATACAAACATATAAAATTTCAAATACAGTCTTAATAAAACATTCAAAAACCAGAAAAGAATTAGAACAAAGTACATAACAAATGTAGCTCCCATTTCTTACCTCAGTGTAAAATGTTCCTCCACTTACCCCAGAACACCATATTTTAAATTGCATTGTATGCAATTTATACAAGGCAATTGAAAGTTAATTAGTATTTGCAAATTTCTATTGGTTTCATATAAAACTCCTATTGGCCCAGCACAGTGTCTCAAGCCTGTAATCCCCAGCATTTTGGGAGGCCGAGGCAGGCAGATCACTTAAGACCAGGAGTTCAAGACCTGCCTGGGCAACATGGCAAAACATCATCTCTACAAAAAAAACCAATTATCCAGGCATGGTAGTGCGTGCCTTGGGAGGCTGAGTGGGAGGCTTGCTTAAGCCCAGGAGGTCGAGGCTGCAGTGAGCCATGATCATGCCACCATACTCCAGCCTGGGCTACAAAGCAAGACCCTGTCTCAAAACAAACAAAGAAACAAAAAAATCCTACAGTTATTGTCAAGTTAATTACAATCGATTCTATCATTTTCTTCATTGGTTAGAAGAGACTAAGCTTTTGGTGGTTCCTTTTTTTATCACTAATTAAATTTATATTATAGTGAAATCCAAATCTTAGAAACACAAGCAGTTAGGTCATTTCTTTAACTAGATTTAATGAAAGAAATGGGGCTGTAATAGTTTTGTAGATTTAAATTTTTATTTCTATTACTATTATGGCTATTTTTCTATTTTGGGGACACTCCAGAAATATTTTGGATTGAGCCCAGTCATGAGTTAGATGCTATTATCTATAACTGATAAATAATGAGTTTGTGAAGTTTGTCAGGTTATGATTTGTCCTAGCTCTTCGATGAGATTAGAAGAATAACTTTATATAGATATCCCAGTGTCTCTGATATTTAATCCACTCTTTTGGATTGAAAAACTTCATAATCTTTCTGTTGAGTATCTGGCAGCCAGATTTTAAAATTTCAGGCTCTAGTCTAATCCATTGTCTTCTTCCTTTAATCTTTCTCTTTATTACCCTCCCTACTCTGTGAACCCTATAATGAAATACACTATGCCCTTTATATTAAAACTAGAGACTTAAGGAGAGAGATTATACTCCCAAATGTTTTCTTCAAATAAGCTCTTAACTGAGTCAATGGTTAAGATACTCAAGCATTGACTAATGTGACTCATGTGGTCATTAAGATCACTGTTAAGATCATGAGTATTTAACTTCTGAGATCAAAGTATAGTCCAACACAAGAAATAATCTATGATTTTTGGATTTTATGTGATATATCATATGTAAATATTTTAGAAGACACAGAAAGTTTGCTTATTATATTGCATATTTGTTACAATCACAAAACAAACAAAACCAAAGAGGAATTCCAATTTTTTATTTAAAAAATATAAAATTGATTTCATTTTGGTGTGATATGATTTTAAGTATTTTAGTGTAAAATGGCAGAAAAGTTTTCTGTAAAACTAATAATCTTGTCAATTGCTGTCTCTATCTACTGTATCTTTTGACAGTTGGAAATATTTTACTCAGCAATGACTTATGTTATTCACAAAGTATCACAAGAGACAGTAAAATAAAAGATGAGAAAATGAAGATGTGGAGAAGAGAGAAAGGGAAAAGAATCTTTAACTTTTAATTTGTGAATCTCTCTGAGTGTAAAATAAATAAGCTGTGTATCTCAGTAGTTAGTATTATGCTGAGAAGAAACTCCTGCCAAAAAATTTTTTTTCTGAGTTTAGAGAAAAGTTACATCTACAAGGTGCTTATATAAGGAAAAGCATTCCTAATTTAGTCATCCCCTTAAGGGCTTGAATTTCAGAGTTTTTTCTCAAGTTTATTCAGCAATATTTTCCATTAGCTTTTAAATTAATTCATGTACACATATGTATGCATATAATTTCTGTTCTAACATCCCATTAAATAAATGTCAATCCCCTAAAATAATGTAATTTTATTGTATTTATAATACGTAAATAATGTTATTTATATTTATGTTCTATGTACATAAGTTAACTTATGATCATCTGTATTGGTCTTAAATTCATGTCACTGAAATGATTCAATTTATTTTACCTCTTTTTTTGTTTATATGTAATCTATACCAAAATCAACCTCCTTGTTTGCTATTATTTGAATATTAAAATTTTTGAGTTTTCCTTGCTTTTTCAAGGCACAGTTTTCCCTTTTCCCCCTGCTATGTCTTAATAAAGCATTTGCTATTGGTTGTATGGTTATAGCTACCTCCCTCTAAGGTAGGTGAATTCATAAAGAAGAACAATCACGCCATTTTGATACCTCCAGTATTTCATACAAAAGTAGGCTCTCAAGTAATGTTGATTAACTAATAAATGAATGGTTTATGTACATGTCCTAATTCTGATTTATAATAATTTTGGATACAAAACAAGATAGGCAGCTTTTATTTTCATTCCAATTATTCACTCTTTTTTTTTTAATGAAACAAGATTGTAAGTAAAACAAAATTATTTTTAAAGCAACAATAATTTTTTAGTAACTTATGTCTAAATATACCAAGAAAAGGCAAAGGGGAAAGCTAACAGTGTGCCCCAAATGAAACCAAGTTACACAATAGATATAGGATGCAACTACATTTCAAACTTAGCTCTGGCTCTCTTCAAAACCATGCTTTCCATTTATGGACGGTTTCAAGGGAGCTGAGAAAGGACCTACTTTAAGAATATTTTCCTGGATTATGAGTGAAATTGTATTTTAAGAGTTCTGTTTACTTGAAAGCAACTACTAGACAACATATTCAACATTATTAGCCTTTAATACTTTGTGGGAATTAGCTTCTCAGTTTCTTCAGAGATCAGAAGGTGGAAAAGACAATTCAGATGCAAGGCCCTCTCACAGGAAGTCAAGCAAGGCTTCATGGGTCCTTATGGACACTTGTTAGGCAATCTATTTGTCATGCCAGAGAAAGAATAATGAAGAGAGGAATAAGTGGGTACTTGTCATCTCCTTAGTATTTTCATCTTTGAAACACCAGCTGAAATTCTGAAATAACAGAAACCCTGTTCAACTTCCTGTTACACATTGTTTTGTAATCATTTTATGAGATGAAGGGATGTTTATGAAAATACAAATGTCTTCGACATCTCATTCTTGATCTGATTAACAATGTTTCTTTTAATTAATGAATACTCATGACAATTAAAAACTGAACTTGCTACATCCCAAATGATAAAACTGAAGATACATTTATTGGTATATTCAGCAGCACCTGAGACATTAATATAGTTAATGGCAAAAGTGAGACATGATATTTGCCTAAGTACTGTTATGGAAGAGTCAGGGTGGAAACTTGGCTAAGACGGGAAAGAGAGGTGTTAGAGCCTAATACATAAACCCCCTTTTTCCTGTCTGATTTCAGAACCAGTGGAGAGAAAAATAAAAAATACAGATAGATGGAGATAAAAATATACTTCTATCTCATAATTAGTAATGAAAGCTGAATTGGAAGTTTACATCTGAATCAATAATGAGCTTGCTTCTATTTAGTTCCATCATTAAGTCTACCTCCTAGTCGCAGACAGCGGAGGAAAACTAGGCCTGTCCCTGTGAATCTGAAAGGAAGTGAGAGCAAAGGATATTTGTTTCCCATAAATAGGCTGGCTTTCAAGAGGTGGGGGGAAGGGGCCAAATTAGGTTGGATCAACTCCCTTCCTGATGCACAATACTGAAAACCTACTCCTTCTTCCTTGACATACTGAAGGGCAGAGAGAAGCCCACGAAAACACGAGGAATGGGAAATATGTACTTCCCACTAACTAGATGTGTAGGGTTGGCAAGGAAGCAAGGTTAGAGACAGTTTTAGAATGGTAGAAGCTTGTACGTGTTCGTCAGAGCTACTTGAGGGAGAAGGCTTGAAAATACAGAAGAGAAAAAAATAGCCAAATAAACATGGACCCCGAAAAGGTGAGAGAGGACGCAGTGAAGATCATTAAGTTGTAGGCTTAAATAAGTGGAAGAAGACCTGAACTTCCACGTCAAGAAGGAATAAAATTAATGTAGGATCATGTATGGATACTTTTGTGGGAAAGATCAGATGTTAAAGTAATTAATGTTTGAATACCTCAATATTCTGGTTGATCTTCCAGAGTAATCCTTAGAAGAATGAGAGAAGGTGGAATGTTTAGTGGTACTGGGGGCCAGCTAGATTTGAAATCCACAAATATCAGTCTGCCTGGTTATGTAATTTATTCCAGCAGTTATCAACGACCTGATATTGTAGGCATGCAGAATGATAGTAGTAATAACAACTAATATTTATTGAATGCTTACTGTGAGCCAAGTACTCTTATAAGTGCTTTACATGAATTATTTCTTTTAATCCTCACATATTGTATGAGATAGACTATTACTTCCAATTATCAATGAGGCACAAAGAGATTAATAAGTAGCCCAATATCAATGTTAGTATTTGATGGTCTAGAACAGAGCCCACATGTACAATGACGACATGACACTATCACTTAGGAAAAAATAGCTAGCATTTGTTGAATACTTATTTTGTGTCAACCACCGTTCAAAGTGCCTTAGCTTTTGAACAGCTCAAAGGTACTAAAGATTTAGTACCTTTAATATTTATCAACTTTATGAGGTAGTTCCATTATTATGGAGGGGAAAACAGATACAGTGAGGTTATATAATGCAGGTTAAAATTACAAAGGTAATAAAAGGTGGAGGTGGGAATTTGGATTTTGTTAGTCTGCCTCCAGAAGTCATGCTCATAACCACTAAGCTCTACTGCATAGTTGAATTTATTCTCGTTTGGGCTATGGCCCAGTGGATATAGCAAGATGATTGATGTTAGAGCCTTGAGTGATTAACATAATCAACAGTGGGACTCAGATGAGCAGGGAACTAAGTGAGGGTGAAAAGGAGACAATAGATTAGGAAAGGTTGGAAGAATCAATTGACTTGAGATCTCCAGGGAATGAACTTACGGGTAACAAGAATAAGAATATGAGATAACTAACAGACCAGAAAGTTGTGGTAAGAGGGTGAGATATTGATCTTTAAGATTATATAATTACACAGAGCAGTCTGGATGATGGGGATGTATGGGGTGTGGTCACCATTCCATAAATGTGAAGGTCAGTGGAGATGAAGGCATCAAAGAACTATGAAGCTATAATATTGGGATGGGTTGCCACTTGCATATGAAATCACCTAAAATTAGCTAGGAACATGCAGTAAAAGGGAAGACTGGACCATGTGCCAAGGGCTATTGTGAATATGGGGGAATAACCAGCAAGTCAGTTTATGGTAACTGCAATAGGGAAAAATATGAGATATTCAGATTACAAAAAAGTAGATGAGGCCAGGCATGGTGGCTCATGTCTATAATCCCAGCACTTTGGGAGGCTGAAGTGGGCGGGTCACCCAAGGTCAGGAGTTCAAGACCAGCCTGGCCAACATGGCAAAACACCATCTCTATTAAAAATACTAAAATTAGCCAGGTTTGGTGGCAGGCGCCTGTAATCTCAGCTTCTCGGGAGGCTGAGGCAGGAGAATCATTTGATCCCGGGAGGCGGAGGTTGCAGTGAGCCAAGACTGCACCATTGCACTCCAGTGTGGGCAAAAGAGCAAGACTATGCCTCAAAAAAAAAAAAAGATAAAAGGCGATAACAAACAAAAAAAAAAAATATATATATATATATATATATATATATATATATATATAAATAAAACAGTAGGTGAGTACCACATTGAAAGTGGCAATGGGGAACTGAGTTAAGGAAAATCTTTTTGTGGTGACTGTGATACAAAGGAATACTAAAATGGTTTGCTCAGTATGGCAGCAAGGGAAGTGGTTTTCTAGAGGAGAAAGAAGTTCATTTATAATAAAAATGCATTTATTGAAAAGTTGAGGCAGACAGATATTGTTTCATATAGATGGAATAGGAGTTCCACAGGGCAAAGTTGAAAATATTATAGGCAAGGAAATCAAAAGTCTTCAGAAAAGTAGTGCGGTAGTTTGAGAACGAGTCTACCAAAAATATAGTTAAAAGAGAGATATGATTAATTTGGCAGAAAATTATTTGGTCATAAACAATTTGACTAAAAAGCAAATGGGTCAATAGTTGCTTGATCCAACCATCTTCTATTGTGGATAAACTGAAGTTACTATACTGTCTTTATTTTAAGTACTAAAGTAATGATAGACTGAAAGTAAATTATGTATTTGAAGGTACTAAGGAAGAACTATTTTCTCAAATTTTGAAAAATGGAAAAAATAAAGACATATACAAACAACCCAATAGTACACCCAAAAATCCGGAAAGTAGGGATTTTGTTCATTTCAGAGATCAGTTTTTTGATCAAAATGTGTATTGACCAAATTATTTTTGCTCTAATTACTTTGTGACCAAATTATGTTACCACAGAGAGACTTAAAGTTTGAGTGGTGATAAAAGATAACTGGGTTGTGAAGAACAGTTGTGTTTCGTGGGCTTTCTACTATCAAATAGTTGAATTTTCTGGGCCTTCTACTATCAAGATCAGAATAGGAAAACAAAAGATAATCAAAAAATATACAATTTTATTGAAGGATAACATACAGAAAAGTGAAAAAAATTTAATCACTTAGCTCAATAATCACAAAATGGCAGGTATAATCTATATCTAATAGATACTTTAATAATTTTCCTGTAAGAAGCCACAAGTTTATAGAAGAAGACTATATAAGGGCTCAGTGTTCTGAAAATCTTTAACATCTGGATACAAGATTGTGGCCAGTCAGATAAGGGCAATATAGCATTTGCCCCTGAGGCATTCAACCATACTTGATGAAACCTAAAATGGCTTCTTCCTTCTTCAAAGACTGGTGGAAAATCAGTTTTTTTGCTGAATCCCACATAATACTAGAAATAAAGTTTGACAAATGCCCAATTCTCTTATTGCATTTTCTTTAACAAAAGAACATTTTCATTCACTTCTCTAGTTCTGTAATTCTGGAGGTTTTTCTTTTAATACCAAGTTGTCTTGGAAGCTATCTTTTAAACTCAAACTATGAAATCATTTGTAAGTCAAATCACTTGTAGAAGAATCCCAGTAAGTGAAAACACTAGGTATCCAGAGGAAAAGAGTATATAATGGAAGGTTTGTAGGAGGATGGTGGTCATAAAAACATACTTTGTTATTTTCTTCTATTTTTCTTAGGGCATACAAGTATTGTTAGTATGCCCTAAGAAAAAATAAACCAGGTCACAATATGTAGAAATGGTGCATAAGGGAACCATAGTGAAGTCTAGAAATAACTATAGAATTTGATATCCACTTCTACTACTCTACTGAAAATAACTCTTGATAAGGCCACCAGGAGTCTCCTAAGTGTAAACATATGGGACCTCTCTGAGATCTGCACACTGCCCATCACACTTCAGTTCTCGAAACCTCCTTTGGCCTTTGTGACATTATGGTCATCTTTTTCTCCTTCTCTGGTCATTTTTTCTCAGTCTTCTTCAGGAATTTCTGTATGTCTTATATATTCTGATGTCATATTGGGGCTATTTACAGTTCTTTAGTTCCAAAGTTATTTAAAGGTTCTGTTACTTTGCACTCTTGTTGTTTTCTGAGAATGCCTTGCCACACCTTATACACCAAACTCCTTCTCTTCCTTCCCAATACTGCTCAAACACCAGGCATCCTAACTCCACAGAATAGTATATTTCTAGTGTATATATATATATATCCACATCAACATTTATCAGAATTACCTAATTATTCATAAACTTATCAAGGTTGTGATTCAAATGGAAGAGCAGGAATCCGTCTTGAGAGGTTGCAGATAAAGAAGATCAATGAAGCCATATTGGAGGTAGGGGGTGGGCTAGGGGTAGGGGTAGAGCGTTTATGGATAGAGAGAGTTTAGAGAAAGGAGCAAGCCTAGAGAAATTGCCTAATCAAGAGAACAAGTAATTTTAGTCTGGTTCTTTCAAGGATCAGTAAAATAGTGACCTGATATTTACATTTAAAGAGATAATTGTTTAATGAGGAAGGTGTCCCAGAAAGTTCTATAAATGGAATCTTTCTCATAGTCTTTCAAAATGCAATAGGGTTAAAGAGAAATCCTCTTTCTTTTCTCACATTCGTTGAATTACAGTGTAATATCAGCTACAAGAACAGAATCTGCCACTGCAGAGGTCACTTGTCACCTTCTAATTACCATTCCAGATGTGTGTTCTCCGTCCTCATGCTGTTCCACCTCTCCGTAGCATCTGACACTTCTGACCTCTTTCATGAAATGGTCTTCTCCCTTGAGTCCTGCTTCTCCTCCCTCACTATTTGCTCTTTTGAGTGCCCTTCATGGGCTTCTCTTCTCCCGCTTATTTCTTTAATATGCACACTCCTAAGACTTTCCCGTTGGCTCTTCTCTCAGTCTACACTCTCCCTCAGTAACCCCATCCATTTTTCACACCTTTAACTATTTTTATTTAGAAAACACTCCAGTTGCTAGCTACGACCTCTTTTTTAAGTTTCAGACCCACTCTTACAACAATACACTGGACCTCTCAATGTGAATGTTTTAAGGGAATCTCAATCCTAATACTCCAAAACAGATATTAATATTCCTCTTTCTACCTTCTCTGACTTGGTTCCAAACCTAAGCTTTTCCATGACTTCACATTCTCTTATATTCCTCTTAATTAATCCAGTATCAATGCCTTTTGATTCTCCTCTATGGAATATTTCCCCATCCGTATTTTCATTGCTCTTTTTCCTTACCTCTGAATAAGAAATTGTAACCTCTCTATAGACCCGGGGTTTTATATCAGTTTTTCAGGTCACGATAGATTGTCTACTCTATGCCAGTCATGGAGATAAGCAATAGTCAGGGTTCTCAGCCCTGGCTGCACATCAGCTTTAAAAAACAAAACTAAACTAGACCAGGTACCGTGTCTCACGCCCGTAATCCCAGCACTTTGGGAGGCCAAGGCAGGCAGATCACCTGAGGTCAGGAGTTTGCGACCAGCCTGGCCAACATGGTGAAACCCCATGTCTACTAAAAACACAAAAATTAGCTGGGCATGGTGGTGTGTGCTTGTAGTCCCAGCTACTGGGGAGGCTGAAGTGGGAGAATTGCTTGAACCCAGGAGGCAGTGGTTGCCACTGCACTCCATCTTGGGTGACAGAGTGAGATCCTGTCTCAAAATACCAACCAACCAACCAACAAACAAACACAAAAACAACCCCACTAACTAAACTAGACAAATGCCCAGACACATGCTTCAAAGATTCTGAATGAGTTAATTTAGGGAAGAGCTTGAACATCAGTATTTTTCAAATTTTTCTAACGTGCAGCCAGAGTTGAGAACCAACAACTTATCCTACATAGAGACCAAGAAAATGGACACAGTCCTAGTCCTTTTGGAACGTAAACTGGACTTGAGGAGATAGACATTATAAAACAATTACTCATATATGCATTCAATTAGTTATAAGTGCCATGAAGAAAATGAAAAGGGTCCCATGAGAGAAAGAATAGAATAGGACAGTCTAATTTAGAATGTGTGTGGGTCATGAAAAGTCTTTCTAAAGAAATGATATTTAGTGTGAATTCTTAAGGATGAGTGTGATTTGGCCAGGCAAATAAGCAGATGGGGGAAAAAAAACATTTTTGGTGAGTTTGAGTCATGGATATAACTGGCATGTATTGAAGAAATGGGAAAAAAAGATATGGCTGCTGTGTAGTGAGGGATGAGAGAGTGGCTAAAATGAGGTTGGAACAGAAAAGAATGGGCCTTGTTAAGAATTTATGAGATCTTCTTAGGTGCATTGAAAAGGTAATGACAGCTTTTTATTAAGGAACTAAAATACTTGTTTTATTTTTATTACTTGGACTTCCTTGCAGGTAGGGGGTAAGCACAGCAGATGGAGAGAAACTGTAAGTGTGAAGCACTTTGGTAAAGATATTATGGTTGCTTGGACAAGAATGGTGGCCACGGATATGAATAGAAGCCTATGGATTCAAGATGTATTTTGGAGCTAGAATTAATAGAACTCATTGGTGGGTTGGATATACGGGGTAGGGGAAAATCAGTAATTATCATGGATGATTCTCAGGTTTTTGACTTAAGCTGAGGAGCTGGTGGTGCCATTTACTTTTTTAAAAAATAGGCTTTATATTTTAGAATAGTTTTAGATTTATAGAAAAATTGATAGGAAGTCACAGAAATTTCCTGTATACTGCCTTCCACTACACATGCACAACCTTCCCCACTATCAACATCCTGCATCATCCAATCATCCAGTAAATGGTGCATTTATTACTATTAATGAGCCTACATGGATAAGTCATTATCACCCAAAGTCCATAATTTACATTAGGTTTCATTCCTGATGCTGTATGTTCTATGAGTTTAGCAAATATATAATGACATATATCCACCATAATAGTATCATACAGAGTAGCGTCACTGACCTAAAAACCTTCTGTGCTCTGCCTCTTCATCCCCCACTCCCTACAACCTCTGAAGGTTTTACTATCTATCTCCAAAGTTTTCTCTTTTCCAGAATGTCAGATTGTTGGAGTCATACAGCTTTTTAAGATTGGCTTCTTTCACTTAGTAATATGCATTTAAGGTTTCTGCATGTCTTTTCATGGTGTGATAGGTCATTGTTTTTTAGTGCTAAATATTTTTTCACTGTTGGAGGTACCACGGTGTATTTATCCAACATCTTGGTTGCCTCCAAGTTTTAGCAATTATGTAAACAGCTGCTATAAACATTTTTGTGCAGGTGTTTGTGCAGACGCGAATTTTCAAGTCAATTGAGTAAATATATAAGAACACAATTGCTAGATTATGTAAGAGTACATTTAGTTTTGTAAAAAACTGTCAAACTATATTCCAAAGTACCTGTATCATTTTGCATTCCCACCAGCAATAAATGAGAGTTCCTGTTGCTCCACACCCATTGCTAGCATTTGTTGGTACCAGTGTTCTGTATTTTGGCCATTTTAGTTGGTATATAGTGATATTCCTGAATGACATATGATAATGAACATCTTTTCATATACTTATTTGCCATCTGTGTATCTTCTTTGGGGAGGTGTCCAGGCATTTTGCCCATTCTATAATTTATTTAAATTCCAGTAATTTAACTTCCAGTACAGTGTTGAAAAGAAGTGATGAGAGGAAACATCCTTGCCTTGTTCCTGATCTTAGTGGGATAAAGATTCCAGTTTCTCATTGTTGAGATGAAATGGAAATTGGTCCATTTCATCTAGGTTATAAAATTTGTGGGCATGGAGTTGTTTATAATATTCTTTTTTATTACCCTTTTAATATCCATGAGATCTGTAGTAATGTCTTCCCTTTCATTTCTAATATTAGTAATTTGCATCTTCCTTCCTTTTTTCTGTTAGCCTGCATAGAGAACAATTAATTTTATTTATCTTTCCAAAGAACAGCTTTTGGTTTGTTGATTTTCTTTATTGATTTTTCTGTTTTCAATTTTATTATTTTGTGCTCTAATTTTTATTACTTCTTTTCTTCTGCTTGCCTTGGAATAAATTTGCTATTTTTTTTTCAGTTTCCTAATATGGAAGCTTAAATTATTGATTTTATATTTTTTTTCTAATATATGCAGTCAATGCAATCAATTTTCCTTTAAGCCTTGCTTTTGTTGAATCTCACAAATGTTGATAAACTGTATTTTAATTTTGACTTATTTCAAAAAATCTAAAATTTTCTCTTTAGGTTTCTTTTTTGTTCCATGTGATAAAGTGTGTTGTTTAATCTTCAAGTATTTGGGAGGTCTCCAGCTATCTTTCTGTTATTGATTTCTAGTTTAATTACACTGTGGTCTCAGCATATTTTGTATAATTTCTGTTCTGAATTTTTTAAGATGTGTTTTATGGCCCAGGATGAGTGTTCTATGTGAGTGTTTAGGTGAGTGTTCTATGAGAGTCTGAGAAGGCTCTATTCATTTCTGACAGAGAGGTGTTGAATTCTCCCACTGTAATAGTGGATTCATCTATTTCTTCTTACGGCTATCGGATTTTGCCTCACATATTTTGATGCTTTGTTGCTAGGCATATACACTTTACAAATTGTTGTGTCTTCTTGGGAAATTGAGCACTTTGTCATTATGTATTACCCCTCTTTATCCCTAATTATTTTCCTTACTTTGAAGTCCATTGTACCTGAAATTAATATAGTTACTCCCAGTTTCTTTTTATTATTGTTAGCCTGGTATATCTTTCTCTAGCCCTTTACTTTTAATCTATATGTATCTTTATATTTGAAGTGGATTTCTTTTAAACTACTTATAATTGGGTCTTCTTTTTTTATCCGCTCTGACAATCTCTATCTTTTAATTGATGTATTTAGACCATTAATGTTTAAAGCGATTATTGATATTAGTTACAGATATTAGTTGGATTAATATCTACCATATTTGATATTGATTTTCATTTGTGCCCCTTGTTCTTTGCTTCTTATTTTGTCTCACACTCTTTTTCTGTCCTTTGTTATTTTAACTGCATATTTTATATGATCCCATTTTCTCTACTTTCTTAGTATGTAAGCTATATTTCTTTATTTTAACTTAAATTAGCAGTTGCCCTAAAGTTTGCAATACACATTTGCAACTCATCCAACTCCACTTTCAAGTAACACTATACAACTTCATAGGTAGTACAAGTACCTTATAATAACAAAATAATTATCATTTCTCCATCTCTTGTATTATCATTGTCATTTCTTATACTTATACATAAGCATTTATATACATATGCGTCATAATTGAATACCTTGATGCTATTATTTTGAACAAACTGTTCTCTGTTAGATCAGTTAAGAATAATAAAAATAAAAGGCTTTATTTTACCTTGATTTATTTCTTCTCTGATCTTCCTTTTATAAAAAAATGTAGATCTGATTTTCTGGCCTATATCATTTTCTTTTTCTTTTTTTTTCCTGTCTTTTCTCAACTCTTATTTTAGGTTCAGGGGGCACACGTGCAGGTTTGTTATGTGGATAAATTGTGTGTTGTTAGGGTTTGATGTACAAATGATTTTGTCACCCAGGTGGTGAGCATAGTACCTCATAAACAGTTTTTAAGCCCCCACACTTCTTGCTTTCCCCTTCAAATGGGGAATGGGCCCATTCAAATGGGCCCTGGTGTCTATTGTTCCCATCTTTGTGTCTATGTGTACTTAATGTTTAGCTCCCACTTATAAGTAAAAACATTGTGATATTTCATTTTCATTCTCTCTGAAAACTTATTTTAATGTTTCATGTAGGGTAGGTCTACTGGCAATAAATTCTCTTAATTTTTGTTTATCTGAGAAAGTCTTTATTTCTCCTTTATATTAGAAGGATAATTTTGTAGGGTAGAGTCTTGGACATGGTTGAGCATGAAAAATGCTGGTGGCATTTTTCTCTAAAATTTTAAATATTTCACTCTATTCTCTTCTTGCTTGCATGGTTTCTGAGGATAAATTGGATGTAAAATTCTTGCTTTGCTCTTAGGGTAAGGTGTTTTTTTCTTTGTGTCTTTTCAAGATTTTTTCTTTATCTTTGATTCCCTGAGATTGAAAGTAATTTGCCTACTGTGGTTTTGTCCTTTTTAAAATTTATCCTGCTTGATTTTTGTTGAGCTTTCTGGGTCTGTGATTTGGTGTCTAACATCAATTTGGGTAAATTCCCAGTCTTTCTTGCTTTAAATATTTCTTCTGTCCCTTTCTCTTGCTCTTCCCCTTATGTTATTTTTACCACACATATGTTATACCTTTTGTATTTGTTCCACAGCTCTTGGATTTCTGTTTCATTTTTAACAGACTTTCTTCTCTGTGCTTTTCCATTTTGGAGGTTTCTATTGACATATCCTCAAGTTCAGTGATTCTTCCCTCAACCATGTCCAATCTACTAATAAACCCATCAAAGCCATTCTTCATTTCTATTACAGTATTGGTGCTTTAATAGTTTTCTATCTCTCTGCTTACACTGGCCGTCTTCCTTGCAGGCTGTGTACTTTATTCATTAAGCCCTTAGCATATTAATCTTAGTTATGTTAAATCCTGGCCTGATAATTACAACATTCTTGTCATATCTGAGACTGGTTCTGATGCCTGATTTGTCTCTTTAACTGTATTTTGTGCCTGTGTTTCCACAGAGGCTGCATCTTCAAGTTTCACACACCAGTATGGCCTGCCTCAGACTTTTTTCTGAATTTACCTTTTAAAGGAGATGTGGGCCCAGTGCAGTGGCTCATGCCTGTAATTCCATCACTTTGGGAGGCTGAGGTAGGCAGTTCACGACGTCAGGAGATCGAGACCATCTTGACCAACATGGTAAAACCTCATTTCTACTAAAATACAAAAAATTAGCCAGGCATGGTGGCACACACCTGTAAACCCAGCTACTCAGGAGACTGAGGCAGGGAAATTGCTTGAACCAGGGACGTGGACGTTGCAGTGAACCGAGATCGCTCCACTGCACTCCGGCCTGGCGACAAAGTGAGACTTCGTCTCAAAAATATAAATAAATAAAAAATAAAGAAGATGTGAAAAACAAGAGATTCTCATTTTATACAGAAATAAGTCCAAATTTTCAGCCTTCTAGAATTGACCCCAATCTCGACAAGCTCATCTCTAACAATAACCTCATGCTTAAACTGGCCAACTTCATGTTTCTTTAACAAATGTCATATGGTTTCCCACAAGCATATGTTTATTTTTTTAAAATTCTATTGGTCTTGAATACCTTTCTTTTCTTTATTGCAAAGCTCTACCCATCTTTTTTTTTTTTTTTTTTAAGACAGAATCTCACTCTGTCACCTGGACTGTAGTGCAATGGCGTGATCTCAGCTCACTGCAACCTCTACCTCCTTGGTTCAAGCAATTCTCCTGCCTCAGCCTCCCGAGTATCTGGGATTACAAGTGCCTGCCACCGCACCCAGCTATTTTTTTGTATTTTTAGTAGAGACAGGGTTTCAATATGTTGGCCAGGCTGGTCTCCAACTCCTGACCTTGTGATCCACCTGCCTCAGCCTCCCAAAGTGCTGGGATTACAGACGTGAGCCACCATGCCCAGCCAGCTCTACCTATCTTTAGAACAAATTTGAATATTTTTTACACAGAACATATACTTTTACTGCAGCCTTTGATGTGTACCTCTTCAACAGTTATTAGAGGATACTTACTACTGGCTAATTATGTAATAGTCAATTACAAAACCATTCTCCTAATCCCACCCACTCCCACCACTGAGAACAGCTTGATGGGAGTGATAACTTTTTATTCACCTCTGTGCCTGTTTTGGATCTAGCAAGGTAGACCCTTTCTCAGTATTCTATTTAAATTTCTTCATTTTGATAAACATTTCATTAGAATGTTTAATGTATGATCATATGGGTGAAGATATTAAAATGATTGCTAAAGATATACATGTTGGTTAAATAGCTATATCAAAGGTAACATTTCATTTGCAATATCTATTTTCTATCATGTGAGAAAAAAAATCAAAGTGTACCTTTGGTATATGAAGTACATGAGGAAAACAAACGTGTTCCAGAATGAAGATGTTAATAGCACTATAGTTAGGAGAACCTTCTAAAGGTGAATTTTCCAATAGATCTACTTGCCCCTTGCACTATATCCCTCTGAGGAGTTCTAGAATTCTCCAAACAAACTCAAGCTGAATGCAGTTATTATTTTTAAAATACCCTCCTATCTGCACCCTTGAGGAACTTGGGAAGAATGGTCTTAGAATGAGCATACAAACAATCTCATGTTCTTGGCTGAAATGATCCTCTTGATGGTGTTCTTTAGGGCTTGAGTTCTTGGAAAAATTCCAAATGACCCCTTCAAGTTACTTTTTCAACTTTCTGGGATCTGCATTTAATGTGTCCCCTCTCTGTAATATGGCTCAAAACATTTAAAAATTCCTTCTTACCTGAAGTAAAACAAAGAAGACTAAAAGCATTTGTCATAAAAATATTCCTTTATCTAGATAAGTTCTGACCACATATATCCTTTGTGAATCCCTAATGTTTCCATGAAATTCTTATTCCTTCTGGGGTGCTATATCTGAGGGTTAACTATTGTCTGAAATGCACATGGAAGCATAACTGCTGTAGCTGAGAAATGACCATGTTTCCTTTTAGTTCCTAGCAAGAGTAATTGAATGTAGAATATCTTACTAAATGCTAGACTGTGACAATGTGTTAACACTCTGACTATCTCCTAACAGCAGGGCAATTATTTGCTGAGTGAGATTTTTATAAATCCTCTGGCAGTAGTATGTCCTGATAATTATGATGAAGTGCATTGGTCAGTGTTGATTCAGCAGTCCCTACCCTAGCAAATATTTCATTCACAGTTCTCTGGCCCACTTGTATTTTTCTAGTTATTAGAGAGAGACCTTTACTACTCTTCCCTACTGGCTTAGTATGTCATTTTTTAGAACCAAATGTGATTAAAACTTAGAATCCAAACATATCTTAGCCTTCTTTAGGAACTGTTTCTCTCTCATGGCATTCAGAAATTTTGAATCAAGAGGCAAGAAAATGGTTTTAAATTTTATTCCTACTTGTGGTCAGCCACTCTTTTTTGCTGCATAATTGTCATTTGTAAAAGTAAAACGAATTCTTCCACCTATCCTGAATACTTAAATCATTCTTCATACGCAGAATGAGCAGTTCTTTGGAAATCATGAGAAATTATTATTTCTCTTATGGTAAATTATGAAATTAGAACATTAGTAATTGTGATTTGGGAATTGTAGGTGTACACTATCCTGTGTCTTATTCTTTCTATTTCATAGAAACTTGTTTTAAAAGTACACCTTGGTAACAAAGAGAAGAGGAAAAATTTAGACTATAGCTTCCCCCAGGCAATTACAAAGTAAAGGTCAGTGTAGAGTGGAAAATGGTCATAAAAAACATTTTTTATGGAATAAAATAGTAGATGCTTCAAATAAAACAAGTATATCCATTTATTTTCAAATCAACTGTACCATTTTAACACTTTTCCATATAATACTTAGGTATAAGAATGAAAACTGAGAAGAAAAGAGCCAACTGATAGATTGTTAGAAATACGGAATGGTTCAAAATATTAATGTAATGCTAAGGGTGACTGGGTAACAAATGGTACATTTGCTTGTTGCTCAACCTGACATAATTAATATTCTAGGTCATGCTTAAGTTCCCATGATGGAGAGTCTGAAGGAGGGAATTCAAGAAAAATATATATCTATTATATAACTCATTGCCTTTTTTTTTTTTTTTTTTCCTTTTGACGAGTCAGAATCATAGTCTTTAAAAAATATCAGTGCTTTCACACCTCATTTGCCATATTCACCACTGGGCCACCAGTCAGCAGCCGGGCCTGATGCAAGGAGGTCAGTAAGAAGCTATTAGCAGAGTCCTCTCCTGAGATTTCTTGGGTCTTATTGAGTTGAATGTTAGCATGACAGTACTGCAAATAACTCAGTTGTAGGCTTTTTCTTTTTTTTTAAGACAGTTAGCACAGATTTCCCCATAGTGTTGGTCACTCTAGAAAATTATTGCTGAAAATGAAGTCCCCAAAGCTACCTTGGCAGTAGCCCTTCTAAGTTGTGAAAAATGTGAAAACTGAAAAATATGCCGTAGTCCCTGAGGATTAACCCTGTCTTTTGTGACTCAGGGTAATATTTTTAAAAATCAACAAGAAACCATTATTCATAAGTGACTTACTAATGATGAAATATGGCAATTGAGACAATAGTATATTAAGGTTATTGTATTTATTTAAAGAAATAATAAGTAAATGAATACTGTATCAATATAAATAAATAGTGTATTTGCTTGCTGTAGGGATTGTGGGAGTGCTGGACTGTTTTTATTGACATAACTTAGCAAATGTATTAAAATAATTTCTAAAATACTGACACCTTGAAGACTTTAAATGATACATTTGAAATTCAATTAAAATATATTTTCGATCTATATTTGATTTAAATTGCAAAGAGAATACACATGAGGAGGTCTCCATATAGGTTGCAAAATATAATTTAAGAAAGCTATCATGTCTACTGATCCATTTGCATTTCCCATCTAGCCTATGTATACAAGTGCATGCAAATGTGCAAGGAGATCAAAGAGGATTTCTAATGGGGTAAAGTTAATAACTGGTAGCCGTTATTCAGGTAGGTAGATATTTTCAAATGATAAATTATAATCTAGCTAAATTGTATGTATTTTACCATTTTAATCTGTAAGGTTGTAGCAATGTTAATAAAAAACGAACAGACTTCAGTTTATTAGATCATCACTGATGAGAATGGTATTCTCGTATCATTTTTATAGACTGTAGATTTAGTTATACTTTATGTCACAATAGTCTTTAAAAATATAACATTTATTTTTTTCTCATTACAATCAATAAATTCTAATCTTAGAAAATCACCCTAGAAATTATCTTTGTAATTACCATCCACTTAAAAATTACTGTCCATGGAAAGCTATTGTCTGTGTATTTACCTTGTCCGTATTTACTGTTATAGCGAGAACATGTTAACGTGACATAAAAAATGGTTTATATAACCGTCTTTAATGTTTTTCAGCACAGTGTTTTTCTTGTATCAATTGTAATAGAGAATAAATCTCAAAGAAGAGCCCAGTACAAAAATATTTTTAAATGTTTAAATGCTTTTACATTAACTGTTTTGCATTCAATAAAATTTAGTCTCCAATTATAAAATAGGAAAATTTGAGTTGGAGGTGACTTGAGTAGGTCTTTGACAATGTGTTTTAAAGCCAATTTAAACTGTTCTGTTAAGAAAGAGAAAAATGATATAATCTGTATATTCTTTGAAAGCAGTTAATACGATTTGAAATAAGTCTCTAACTTTTTATTAAGATAATTATGTTGCTTTGGAAAGCAAGAGTGAAATAGAGGTTTTCATGGGCCTTTCTGAACTGTGCGTTGTTGTTCTAGATGAGCATTTAACATTTATTTATTGAGTGCCTACTAAGTGCCATGTACCCTGCTAGGCCCTGGAGTTGCAAAAATACCTGGAACAGACTCTCTGTGCTCCAACTGCTAGCTTATGGAAGACATACATGCAAATATAATTTTGAAGCAGTGTAATGTGATAGGTGTTGTGGTGGTTATCACCATAGTAAGGAAATATGTGGGACAGGACATTGCATTTGGGATAGGATGTTGCATTTTGGATAGGACATTCATTTTGGGATAGGACATTGCATTTGGAATAGTACTTTGCATTTGGGATAGGATATTACATTTGGGATAGGACATTGCATTTGAGATAGGATGTTGCATTTGAGATAGGATATTGCATTTGGGATAGGACATTGGCTTTGGGATAGGACATTTCATTTGGGATAGGACTCTGCATTTGGAATAGGACATTGCATTTGGGATAGAAC